>NC_091436.1:93425301-93738293 GCF_964237555.1 Oryctolagus cuniculus
AGTTTTTATTTCAGAATATCTCATATAATTGAATTCATTAACATAACTTGTATTTTATGCAAAGGATACATGGCTTTTTGCATTTATCATATGTTTGTTTTATGTGTATTTGTGTCATGATGTGTTAATATCAATATAACCTTGTGTAAAGCAAAGTTTAAGCATATAAGGATGTTTAACTTTTATAAAGTAATTGAATACTCTTCTATATGTAAAATGCTTCAGTAATAAAGGAAATAACACCTTTAAATAAAATATTTTTACTTGGGTATATTGCTTGACACTGTTGTGAGCAATTTTTTTAAGATTTATTTTATTTATTTGAAAGGCAGAGTGACAGACGGGGAAGAGAGAAAGAGAGAGAGAGAGAGAGGGATATCTTCCATCAGTTGGTTTATTCCCCTAATGTCTACAAGAGTCCCTGCCAGGCTGAAGCCAGGAGCCAGGCACTCCAACTAGGTTTGCCACATGGGGGAAGGGCCCCAAGCACTTGGACCACCTTCTGTTGTTTTCCCAGGTGCATTATCAGGAAGCTGGATCTGCAGCAGGGCAGCCAGAACTCAAACTGGCATTCTGATATGGGATGCTGGCACTGCAGGAGGCAGTTTCAACACTGCACCACAGTGCTGGCCCCAAATACTTTATTTTTAAATATACATTGGCTAATTCTTAGATTTAAGAAATCAACATAGGAAACTGCCAATATATGAATTTGACACATGGCAGAAAAAAATAAAGAATATGAAATAATGATGAGCTTTTTAAAAAATTGCTTCATTGTCACTACCTTTTTCACCAAAGAAACATTCTCAAGTATTAAACATGAAACCAAAGGAAACTTTAGATCTAAGATAGTGCTTACCAGAAATAATTCAAGCATACATTAGCAAGTAATCTTCAAGAAAGGCACCAAGAATGTATAATGGAAACAGACTCTTCAATAAATAATATTGGGAAAAGTATCTACTATAAAAATGTGAAATTGCATTCTTTTCTTATACCACACCAAAGGAAAAAAATCAACTACAAATGGCTAAAACCTGAAAACATAAAATTTCTAGAAGAAAGCAAGATGAAATCTCTATGACATTTTTCTTGCCAATGACTTTTTTTTTGGATATGACACAAAAAGCACAGGCAACAAAAGCAAAAGTAAAGAAGTGGGATTATATCAAACTTGAAAGTAGCTGCACAGTAAAGGAAAAGTTTAAAAAGAAAAGGCAACCTACAGAATGGGATAAAAATGCAAATTACATACCCAACATGAGGTTAATATCCAAAAGTAATAAGTAATTCATACAACTTAATAACAAATAACCAAATTAATTGATAAAGGACCCAAATAGACATTTTCCAAAACTATTAGACATTTTCCAAAAAGATATAAAATGGCCAATGGATATATGAAAAGGTGCTCAACATCACTAACCATCAGGAAAATGCAAACCAAAATCACAGGAATCACTTCATTTCAATTAGAGTGGCTATTATCAGAAAGAAAGATAACATGAGTTGGTGAGGATATAGAGAAAAAGAAAACTTTTCCCTTTCTATTGTTGATGGCAATGCAAACTGGTATGACAATTATGGAAAATATTATGAAAGTTGCTCAAAAATATTGAAATAGAACTACCATATAATCCAGCAATTCCACTCTGGATGTATCTAAAGGAAACAAAGACACTATCTCGAAGAGATATTACAGTGTTATTCATAATAGCCAAGATATGGCAATAAACTATGTGTCCTTCAATGAATGAGTAAAGAAAATATTATATAAATGTAAAAAGTAAAAGTTTGGTTCAATTTCAAAATAAAATGCTTAGTTGTGAGTAGACAACCAACAAGCATAACAAGTAGCTAGCTAGGATAACAGCTAGGTTATATGCACCTGAAAGTTCTTAGGCAAACAGGATTTTAGTGGCCAAAACAGCCAAAGCAAATGCTGGGAAAATTGTAACCCCATAATACTCAGCCAATGATGAACTGGCAAAGTGATCTGCATGCTACAAAATGAATAGCTTGCTGTAAACCGCGCCCCCTCCCCCCCCAGGTGTGGCCTACCAGGCAAACAGTCTTGCAAGACTGTTCTACCAGGCACCAGTCTCACTTTTTGCTGCACTTCCTGAGTCTCAGTCCATCCCTTGAGTAGACTGATGAGACTGTTTCTCCAGCTATATAATGCGGGAATAATATAATAATTATATTATATATAAATGTATATAGAATTTGGCCTTAAAGATTACAGAAATGCTGCCGTTTACAACAAAGTGGATGAATCTAGAGGTCATTATACTAAGGGAAATAAATCAGACAAAGAAGACACAGATTCTAAACATGTTGAACTGACAGAATAGAGAGTAAAAGCATACCAGGATCAGGGTTGGAGGAAACAGGGATATGGTCAAACTGTACAAGTTCCCAGTTACAAGATGACTAAGTTCTGGAGACCTAATGTGCAGCAATATATGACTAGTTATTTGAAATTTGCTAAGATCTTAAGCATTTGTACTGCAAACAATTTAAAAATGTAACTATGTGAGGTCATAGATATATTAACACACCTAAATATTGATCACTTCACAATGTACACGTTCTTCAAAACAGTATGTTATATATTCTTTGAATATTTACAAATTTTTATTTGTCATTTGTGCCACAATAGAGCTGAAAACAAAATAGTGCTTAAAAGGAGCAATTCAAAAATAATGAAGTAGACTTTCTCATAAACAAAATCTCTTTTAGAGGCTCTGATTTGTTAGAAATGACATAGAAATAATAATTCTGCCCCTACATGAGTCATAATAGAATTAGCTATTATTGAATGATTAAAATTAATAGCCCATATACTGGGATCTGATGCTGCTGGGGTGGAAAGAGAAAAAATAGCAAAGAAACAGTTTACTGTGAGAGAGTAGTGTGATTTACTAAAAAAAAAAAAAAACAAAAAACACTCAAGTCTTGATATATCTCAATTGAACTTATCAAAAAGGTTTAAAAAGTTAGCATAGATACCTGGTAAACAAAAATCTAGTTGCTGTTACATGAAAAGTTGAACATATAAATGAGTAATTCTGTCCTTTCTAAAATGTCAGTTTCTTAGAAATATGTTATAGGCTTCAACAAAAGCTCAAATTGAATATATTTTATCTTTATTTCTTAACATGAGGGGAGCAATAAAACCAAATACAAGATATTTGAATTTTTAAGCCACCAAAGGAAATGAGTGTCCTGATGTTAAATCATTAGCTGTAATGTGAATATGGCAGGAGATCATTGAGCTACAAGTATCCAATCTGAAGCCCAAGAGATCTAGATTTCTAATTCATCCTCAGAGGATGACTTTTTGGCAGTGTTATAATAAAGTTCTTTGACAAAGGTTCTGATTGTTCTATTTCTCTACTCTGTAAAGGGACTACAGGAAGGACTCCTATCATTTTGGGGATTTAAAAATCATCTTTGGGGCCAGCACTGTGGTCTCCAGTGCTGTCATCCCATATGGGCACCAGTTCAAGTCCTGGCTGCTCCACTTCCAATACAGCTCTCTGCCGTGGCCTGGGAAAGAAGTAGAAGATGGCCCAAATCCTTGAGCCCATGCACCTGTGTAGGAGACCCGGAGGAAGCTCCTGGCTCCTGGCTTCAAATAGGCACAGCTCAGGCCATTGCAGCCAACTGGGGAGTGAACCAGCAGATGGAAGACCTCTCTCTCTCTCTCTGCCTTTCCTTCTTTCTCTGTGTAACTTCGACTTTCAAATAAATAAATAAATCTCTTAAAAAATCATCTTTGAGTATCAACTAACAGCTATGGATTTGACAAATAGTAAAAAAGAACACATAAACATTTGCATACAATTTCAAAATATTCACAGATTGACCAAAGCTCCTGTGTATCTCCCAGGTTAGGAACTACTTTGCAATGTCATATGTGCTACGAAATTGCTAAGAGCACAGCCACCGAAGTCTGTATAACCTCCTTAAGATGACAATCTCATCTGCCGGTAAATAAGGTGCTTGCTAGGCTGACAGAACTGCAGAGAGGGGCCAAAGCCGTGGCGTACTGAGTAAAGCTGCCGCCTGCAGTGCCGGCATCCCCTGTGGGTGCCAGTTCGATTCCAGCTACTCTACTTTCAATCCAGCTTTCTGCTATGGCCTGGGAAGCAGGAAATGATGGCCTAAGTGCCTAGGCCCCTGCATCCACGTTGGGGACCTAGAAGAAACTCCTGGCTCCTTGTTTCTGGCTTTGCATTGGCTCAACTCCAGCCTTTGCAGCCTTTTGGGGAGTGAACCAGTGGATGGAAGCCTTTCTCTCCCCGCCCCCAATAACTCTGCCTCTCAAATAAATAAATAAATAAATTTTAAACAAAAAAAGAACTGCAGATGACAATGAGCTTTGTCAGTATATAGGAAACCCCAGAAAGGTACACACCTGCGAACAAAAGGGATGAACAACTCCTAGATATTAGACAGCCTATCACCACTAACAGCCCCCAAATAAGTCAAACCTACATTTGTCTAATGTTCACATTTTAGTGCTTGATTTTATGGTACTTTGATAGACAAATATGTGCTTTACACAAGTAGTTGTAGAATAATTTATATTTTTCCTCTTCAAATGGTTAAAAAACACATCTTTATGACATGCCAACTCACCCTCGTCAAAAAAAAAGCACAAAAGAATATGGCTGATTTCCAAGCTTTCTGCAAAGAATAGTGCAGTAGTGAAGAATTAGGCACAGCAGTTAAATTTTTTGCTTAGTTTTTCTTTTTTTTTTCTTTTACAATTAGGGAATGCATTCATCATACAAAGTCTTACTGTCAAGTTGATCCCAATAGCTTACACTGAAGACCTTTTATGAAGCTGATGGGTGAAAATTATATGAGTCAAACATTGAGCTGAATACAACAGTGAAAAGCTTCCTGCCCACCCTCTCCTGGGGAGAGCTGCATGTTTTTTAAGTGTCAAAGTTTTAAAGTATTACTTTAAAAAGAAGTATAATGTGAGAGAGATAAGCTGGTAAGATTTGGATAAGAAAAAAATGCTTTAAAATTAAAGAATGGACTTCATCAAGCCAAGATGAAATAATAGGAACTGAATTTACTCTCCTGACTGAAACCAGTAAAAAAAAATTGAACAAAATGTAGAAGGCATAATTTTTTCAAGAAATTGGAGTAAGGTGATGAATGGCAGTTATCATAATTAGATGAGCACCAAGATGGTCCTAGCATATTGCCTAGAAACAGTTTCTAGACTGAGGCATCTGTAAAAAAATCCAGATGGAACCTGGCAATATATCTGAGTTTAAGAGATATCTTGGTGGGCCGGCACTGTGGTGCAGAGGCGCAATGTGTTAAAGCCCTGGCCTGAAGCACCGGCATCCCATATGGGCACCGGTTCAAGCCCCGGCTGCTCCTCTTCCAATCCAGCTCTCTGCTACGACCTGGGAAAGCAGTAGAAGATGGCCCAAGTCCTTGGGCCCCTGCACCCACATGGGAGACCCGGAAGAAGCTCTTGGCTCCTGGCTTTGGATCAGTTCATCTCTGGCCGTTGTGGCCATCTGGGGAGTGAACCAGAGGATGGAAGACCTCTTTCTCTGTCTCTACCTGTCTCTGTAACTCTGTCTTTCAAATAAATAAGTTAAATTCTTAAAAAAATAAAAGAGAAAGAGAGAGATCCTTGGGGCCCAAGGAGGCCAATGATGCTAGATTTCACAGGGCATGAAACTGTATAACAGATTTCTTACCTACATTAAGGAAAAATCTCCCTGAAGAAGAAATGGATCCTTTGAACATTTATGTATCTATTTAAACAAATTGACTTTTTAATTTCCTTAGATAAAACACTAAAATGAGAAAGGCTTTGTAGGTAAAATCTACCCAAACCTTCAGGGAAGACAGCAAACTTACAAAAACTATGCCAGAATTAAAAAGGAAAATGTACTTCCTGCTTATTCTATGAATCCAGTTTTACTCTGCTGCAAAAAAAAAAAAAAAAAAAAAATCCATGATTTTTCAGAAAGGAAGCTTTCTTCATAAAGATAAATGAAAAAATACTACTTTAGAAAGCTTTTGCAATTTGAATCAAAATCTAGATTCCAATTTCGGTTTTTCACAGGAATGCAAGGCTGGTTTAACAATAAAAAAATCCACAAATGTAATTCACCATAGTCCATATTAGCGGGTGGAAAAGGTAAACATTATAATCATCTCAGCAGATGCAGAAAAAGCATTGAACAAAATCCCTAGTCATTCCTGATTAAAAAAAAAAAAAAAAAAACACCTCTGAGAAAACTGGAGAAAAGGAATGTTCTCAATCATTCATCTATGAAAGTCCACCATTAGGGACCAGCACAGTGCATAGTGGGTGAAGCTGCCTATTGTGGCATCCCATGTGGGCTCCGGTTTAGGTCCCAGCTGCTCTGCTCCTGTTCCAGCTCTCTGCTAAGGCACCTAGGAAGGCAACAGAAAATGGCCCAGGTCCTTGGGACTCTGCAGTCACGTGGGAGACCTGGATGAAGCTCCTGGCTTTGGCCAGACTCAATCCTGACCGTTGTGGCCATTTGGGGAGTGAACCATCAGGTGGAAGATTCTCTCTCTCTCTCTCCCTTTCTCTCTATCTCTCTCTATCTCTGCCTCTCCTTCTCAGTAATTCTGACTTTTGAATAAACAAGTAAATACATCTTTTTTTTTTAAAGAAAGCTCCTTCCATAAAAAGAAAAGTCCACACTTAACATTGGATTTAAAGACTGAATGTCTTTCCCCTAACGTCAGCAAAAAAGACAAATATGTCTGTCCTAACCATTTTTACTCAACATTTTGCTGGAGATTAGAATAAGAAAAAGATAAAAGGCATGTAGATTAGACAAGAAAAATAAAACTGCTTTTATTAATAGCTACATTTCCTAATGGAACATTTTGTGGAATCACATAAAACCTATTAGAATTATTAGCTAAAAGAACAGTAGTTCAGCAAGTCAGAAGAATACAAAATTAGTGTACAAAATTCAGTTGTTTTTCTGTGTACCAGAATGAACAACTGGATTTTTATTTTTATAAAAAAGGGAGGCAATTCTGTGGTCTGAAAATGGATAGAACATGAATACTACTCACCACAAGATTTTTCAAGTTAAGAAAAGCCCATGCTAAGTAATAAAACAGATTCTGCTTTTCCACAGCTCATGGAAATTACATTGTAGGACTAGTATTTCTAATTCCTAGCAACTAATGAGATTGATAGGCCATCCTATAAATATCATAAAAATTCTTTTGATTGCAACTAATTCTAATACATAATCTAAGACCATGTAAACTAGTTGCCATGATTCACACCATATATTTCAAATTTCTATAAATCTTGATTTTTTTTAAAGATTTATTTATTTTTATTTGAAACTCAGAGTTACACAGAGAGAGAAGGAGAGGGAGAGGGGTAGGGAGAGAGAGAGGGGTCATCCATCCGCTGGTTCACTCCCCAGTTGGCCACAACAGCTGGAGCTGCACAGCTCCGAAGCCAGGAGACTGGAGCTTCTTCTGGGTCTCCCACATGGATGCAGGAGCCCAAGGACTTAGGCCATCTTCTACTGCTTTTCCAGGCCATAGCAGGGAGCTAGATTGGAAGTGGAGCAGCCTGGACTCGAACTGGTGCCCATATGGGATGCCGGCACTGCAGGTGTTGGCTTTACTCACTATGCCACCACAGTGGCCCCTAGGTCCTGATTTTGATGAAACTGATTGATTCTGAAAAAATAATCAATCAACATATAATTTGAGTTAGGCACACTAGCATGTCTTTTAATATAGATAAGAATATTGAGCTTTTAATATAAATACAGACAAAATATATTGGTAGTTGAGTGAAATATTAGCCCTTTTAGTATAGTACTTAATTTGTTCATGGAGAGTAACACTGATCTACTGGTCAATCCTAGGTAAAACACAATCTGACACCTAGACCTGAGCTGTCTCCCTAACAAACCATAGATGACTTTAGGAGAGCCATGTTTTTGTTGACATAAGTTTTTTAAAAAATCTGTACAAGACCATTTTCCTGAGAAGGGTCAACCTTCCATTGAATTCTCAGAAGTATTGTTACTCAGATGAATTTAAAAATTACTGTTAGAGATATATCTTTTATAGTGTTTAAAAAATACCTTTTGTAGGGGCTGGTGCTGCAGCATAGCAGGTAAAGCCACTGCCTGCAGTGCTGGCATCCCATATGGGTACCGGTTCAAGTCCCGTCTGCTCAATTTCCGATGCAGCTCTCAGCTACAGCCTGGGAAAGCAGTGGAAGATGGCCCAAGTCCTTGTGCCCCCGCACCCACCTGGAAGACCTGGAGAAAGCTCCAAGATCCTGGCTTCAGATCAGCCATTTGGGGAGTGAACCAGTGGATGGAAGAACTCTCTCTCTCTCTTTGTCTCTGCCTCTGCTTCTGTAACTCTGCCTTTCAAATAAATAAGTAAATCTTTTTTTAAAAAATACCCTTTGTAGAGGGGAAATCTAACTCTAAATAATATATATATTTGAAATTTAGAAACAAATCTTATTTGAGACCTGAACTACAATTTCTAAAATATCAACCTTTCCAGAAAACTGTGGCTATACGATAATGTAGTGCCTCTATCATGTTAGAATGTTCATTAGATTCAAACACAAAAAACCATGAAACAAATCGCCAACCTTCAACAATCTGAGCAATGATAGAATGCCTAAGGGACAGCATGGATGTACTTGTAGAGAACGGGCTGTTGTACTTCAAGCACCAGTTTTTAAAAGAGCACAGACGCATGGGTTTTGAGGTACATACATCAAGTTGAACATTTAGCAATAACAATTAGGGCATTTTTATCATGCAGCATTAAAATATATCAGAAAATTGGGTAGTGTTAAAGGGATGGAACCACCAGGATTCAAACAATGTTGTCCACTAGGCAATGAAATGTTCTACTAAACTTTTCTTCTTTGTCTAATTACTACAATCACTGGTTGCAACTTCGAAATGAGAAAAGAAGTCTGCAGTCCTTTTATTTTTTGCTTAATACAGAACAGAAAGCAAACCAGAACATAAACCCTATTATACATTAACACTTTTGCAGACCATCAATTATATAAGACAAAAAAAAAAAACCCTACAAACAAAAAGCATTTTACAGATACCAGGCTTAGTGGGAGTGGTCAGCAGACCCACACAGGGCTTTGCAATGGTACTCGGCAGAAGCCACTTTATAATCAGCAGCGGCAAAGAGAGATGCAGAAATTTTTGCCAGATATTTTACGAACTCATGCAAAAGGCCCAACAGTAGTGCCAGTAGTGCAAGCCTATTCTCATCAAGGGGCGTTTAGGCCAACATTGCCTTGATTGTTACAGTCTCAGTAGGCATGGTGCTTCATAAACCTGGGACTCCAGCGAATGGGGTAAGAGGATCTCTGCATAAGGAGCCTCTCAAACTCACAGAGCAGCTGAGTACCCAGCATCACTTCGAAATAATCTTTTATTCCTGCCACAACTTCATTGACCACCTATTCCTTATTATTGATGTTTTCCGTGCTTTCTTGCCATTTGGCTACTCTTCCCAAACAGCAGGAAGTTGAAACAGCTGCTTCTGCCTGGTTCCTAACTCCCAGTACTCAGCAAGCCGTGGTTTTAATTCTTCAGGCAACATCACTTTAACTTCCATTCTATGCTTATTCTATTCATTCCTTGCTTTCCACAGTGGGGTCAGCACAGGCCCTCTTCTTCCTAGGAGGAGTGCTTCACTGGTACTGCCACCATCTCCGCTTCCAGGAGTCTCGCGCTTGTCGGTTCTTGAAGGGAGCTTCCCAGCAGAGGAACACCACCACCTCCTTCTTCCTGGGAGCTGCTTCAGAATTCTTCAGCTGACGGTCAGCTGTCTTCTTCCCCGAGGGGGCTCCTCTCAGCTACTCCTCGGCACCTTGACTCCAGCTGGGCTTTTGAAGGTGGCTTCTTCCTCAGATTGTCGCCCACAAGTTTGAGAACCCTGCTTTCTGGAACTCATTCAACCCTGTTTTTATTCCAACCAGCAATCTTCCATCTTTCCTCTGAAGAACTCCTAGTGATTTCTCAGATGGAAGTTTACAGTTCTGAGCTGCTCTGCAAGGGTGGAATGGGAGACACAATTCAAGGTTCTATAATCAGGGATGGTTCTGCAATAAGAATCAGACCTCTGATCCATGCTGTAGAATAAACTTAATTCTTTCCCATGGTGACCTTTGTGTTGTCATTGCCAAGCACAGTGACCTTCTTCAGGAAAATGCCAATACCTGGATATTTCCAGTATTTGTTTAACAGCAAAATTCCAGTTGCTGTTACTGCAAAACAAACTATTCCAAACTTAGAACATATACAATAATCATTTTATTTAGTTTAGAAATTCGTACTATCAGCAATGGGTCATGTCTACTCTACAAAATTAATAAATCTGAAATTACTGGGCGTGAACCAAAGGGTTGGCAACTGGAATTGCCCGGAAGCTCCTCCCATGGGTCTGGTGCTTGTGCTGAGATGACATGAAGATTAGGCTCAGTTGGAGCCACTGGCTGAATCTCCTTTATGTGGTTTCTCCATTTAGGCTCTCACTGAAAGAGAGTATCCCTACAGTGAGCTTTTAAGGAGAACTGTATAGAAGTAGTATGACATTTTATGACCTACCCTCAAAAGTTATCTGCCACCACTTCTCCCATTTTCTGTTATTTGGAGCAGTTTGTTTTGTTTGGAGCAGATTCAAAGGGAAGGAATATAGAGTCTCCTCTTGATAGGGGAGTGGCAAGGTCAGATTGCCAAAGAGCATGTGGGATGGGAGATTTTGACATCTCTCTTTGGAAAATACAACTTGTCACTAAGAATAATAAACTCTTACTTTTTTAAAAAATCAAGTACAGGGGCCGGCACTGTGGTATAGCAGGTAAAGCTGCTGCCTGCAGTGCCAGCATCCCACATGGGCACCGTTTCAAGTCCTGGCTGCTCCACTTCCAATCTAGCTCCCCGCTATGGGATGGGAAAGCCGTAGAGGATGGCCCAAGTCCTTGGGCCCCTGCACCCATATGGGAGACCTGGAAGAGGCTCCTGGCTCCTGGCTTCAGATAGGCCCAGCTCCAGCCATTGCAACCATTTGGGGAGTGAACCAGTGGATGGAAGACCTCTCTCTCTGCCTCTGCCTTTCAAATAAATAAATAAATATTTTTTTTTAAAAAAATCAAGTGTAACAAGAAATAACCCAAATACAGACTAAATTAATGGAACTGATTTCTGGCTTTTGCAAGTGGGAAATGAGGTATTCATTTTCCCAAACATGAGACGTTAACTGTCCTATAACTTGCTCCTGGAAGCTACTTCTCTTAATAGTAACAACCAGTTCTTCAGGGGGTAGGCAGGGAGACCTTATTTTGCGTAGTGTTTCTATTGACAAACTTCTTTTAAAAAGAGAAATAGTATTTATTTTATCATCTATTTATATTATTATTATTGTAATTATTAGTACATAATTGTGCATATTCACTAATTACAATATGACATTGTGGTACCTATATATAATATGTAATGACCAAATCAGGGAATTAGCATATCTATAATTTCAACAATTTCTCATTTCTTTGTGTTGGAAACATACAAAATCCTTACTTCTAGCTATTTTGAAATATACAATAAATCATTAAACATAGTCATGCTACTGTGCTATGGGACGTAATTCTTATCTAACTATATTTTTGTACCTCTTTCTAGTCTCATCTTTCCACAACCCTTCCTAGCCTCTTATAACCCCTATTCTACTTTCTACTTTAATAAAATCAACTTATTTAGCTGTTACATATGAATGAAAACATGTATGTATTTTTCTACATCTGGCTTATTTCATTTAATATAATGTCCTCTAGTTTCATCCATGTTGCAGCAAACTAATAAATTTCTATTATGACTTAATAATATTCTATTATACATATAAATTATATATATAAAGCATGATATATATAAAAACATTATATATATGACACATTTCATTTATCCCCATCTGTTTATGGATACCAGTTAATTCTGTATCTTGGCTATTGAGAATAATGCTACAATAAATATAAGAGTACAGATGTCTCTTTTGAAAGACTGATTCCATTGCCTTGGGCTATATACAAAGCAGTGAGATTCCTGGATTATATGATAGTTCTATTTTAATTTTTTGACAAAACTTCATACTATTTTCCACAAATATTGCATTAATTTACATTCTCACCAACAGTGTATCAGAGTTCCTCTTTCTATGTGTGCTCACTAGCATTTAGTATTTTCTGTATTTTTATTAGAGCTGTACTAACCAGAATAAGGTGATATCTCATTATGGTTTTGATTTGCAGTTCCCTGATGATTAGTTCTGCTGAGCATTTTTTCATGTATTTGTTGGCCTTTTACAAATGTGCTTTTAAGAAGTATCTATTCAGTAAAGGGGAGAAAAAAGATCCATTTGCACCTCAATATTTGTTGCAGCTCAATTCACAATAGCTAAGACATGGAAGCAACCTAAATGTCCATCAACGGATACTGGATAAAGAAACTATGGGATATGTACTCTATGAAACACTATACAGCAGTAAAAAAAAAAAAAAAAAAAAAAAAAAAAAAAAAAGGAATTCTGGGCATTTACAACAAAATGGAGGAAGCTGGAAAATATCATGCTGAGTGAAATAAGCCAGTCCAAAAGGGACAAATATCATATGTTCTCCCTGATCGATGGCAACTAAATGAGCATCTAAAATGATACCCATTGAAGTGAAATGGACACTATCAGAGACAATGACATGATCAGCCCTTGTCTAGACTATTGAGGAACAACTTATTATTTTATTCCTTTTAGTATTTGTTGTTGTTGTTTTTGCTCGGTTTGTTCTACTTAATACCACTGGTTGAACTCTGTAATCAATACACAATCATTCTTAGGCGTTTAAAAATTAACAGAAAAGTGATCTCTGTTGAACATAGGAGTGGGAATAAGAGAGGGAGGAGATATACAGCTCAGCACAGGCTCACTCGGACTTACCTCCAATGGTGGGACTAGAAATGTGCCAGGGGATTTCAACTCAATCTTATCAAGGAGGCATGTACCAATGCCAGCGCACTTGGTAAAGTGATAAGTATAAGCACACAACCGATCAAAAAAGATAGGGTAAAGTGTCGAAGAGATTTTTCAAACAAAACCAGTGTAAGCTAATAATGAAAGAGAGAATTAAAAGGGAGAGAATGATCCTGCGGAGGAAGCAGGACACACAGCAGACTCATAGAATGGCAAATGCCCAAAACAGCACTCCGGCCTCAGAATCAACCCTTGGGGCATTCGGATCTGGCTAAAAGGCCCATGAGAGTCTCACAGGCATGGAAAGCCACGACACGGTGGCAAAAACAATCTAAATGAAAGATCTTGGTGAACAAGACCCCAGTGGAAGGAACAGGCCATCAAGGAGGGAGGCGCCTTTCTCTGAAGGGAGGAAGGAACCTCCACTGTGATATGGCCTTGACTAAACAAGTTCAGAGTTGGTGAACTCAAGGGGTTTCCATAGCCTAGACAGCTCATGGCAAGAGCCTCGGGTGATTGCTGACGCCATAAATAAGAGCGCCAATTGCTAAATCAACAACGGGAGTCACTGGGTACAGGCTCCCCACGTAGGATCTCTGTCCTTAATGTGTTTTACTATGAAACTTAAAAACAACACTACTAGTCAAACAATACCCTATACCTTGTGCGTTTGTGTGAGGGCTGCCTGTTGAAATCCTTGCTTAGTGTATACTAAGTTGATCTTCTGTATATGAAAGTAATTGAAAATGAAAACTCTATGAAGGGCGGGATGGGAGAGGGAGTGGGAGAGGGGAGGGCCGTGGGAAGGAGGGAGGTTGCGGGGCGGGGGGAGCCACAACAATACAAAAGTTGCACTTTGTAAATTCACATTTATTAAATAAAAAAAATAAGTATTCAGATCACTTGCTCTTTTCTTCATCGTATCTTTTCTTTGATACTAAATTTTTTTCAGTTTATTATATATTCTGGGTATTAATCTTTTATTAGGTGAATAGTTTGCAAATATTTTCTCCAATTCTGCAGGCTGTCTTTTTCACTCTGTTGATACTTCCTTTGCTGTGCAAAATCTGCTTTACTTTACATAATCCATTTGAGAGCAGGTATTTTCATGCCTCCACCGTGTTGTTCAAGACTGCTTTGCCCATTGAGATCTTTGTGTTCCACGTGAATTTTAAGCTTTTTTATAGTTCTATGGAGAAAGCATTAGTATTTTTAATGGAGATTATATTGAGACTGTAAATTACATGTAGTAGTATAGACATTTTAACAATATTACTTTTTCTAATCAATGAACATGGAACTTTCTGTGTGTGTCCTCCTCAATTTATCATGGTTTTATCATTTTCATTGCAAAAATTATTCACTTCAGTTAAATTTATTTCAAAGTATTTGTGTGTGTGTGTGTGTGTGTGTTGGGGGGCACTATTGTGAATGAAATCATGTTTCTTATTTCTCTGCAAATTCATTATTGGTGTTTAAAAATGCTCATGATTTTTATAGGTTTGTTTTGTGTCATACAACCTTACTACAGTTATTTATCAGTTCTAATGGTCTTCAGATTTTTCTGTATATAAAGTCATGTCTCCTGCAAACAGTGAGAATTTGACTACTTCCTTTTCTCTTTAAATGCCCTTTATTTCTTTTTCTTGTCTAATTGCTCTGGCTAAGACTTCCAAGCATTGTGTTGAATAACCATGGTGAAAGTGGACATCTTTGACATACTACAGATCTTAAAGGAAATATTTCCAACTTTTCACTTTCAATATGGTGTTGGCTTACAGGTTTGACAGATATGGCCTTTCTTGTGCTGAAGCACCTTCCTTTCATTGTTAATTTGTTGAAAATTTTATCGTTTGCTTAATTTTTTTGAATTACTTTTCTGTATCTAATGAGTTCATTCTGCTTCTATAATATGATGTATAATGTTTATTAATTTGTGTATGTTGTATAACTGCATTCCTGAGATAAATCTCACCTTGGTTCTGGTGCTTTACCTTTTTTATGTACTTTGGGTTCAGTTTTCTGGAATCTAGTTGAGAATTTTTGCATGTATGTTCACCAGGCATATTGGTCTATGGTTTTCTTTGTTATGTCTTTGTATGGTTCTGGCCTACTAGCATGTTTGGGATATTTCCCTCCCTTTTGATTTTTCTGGAATAGTTTGAGAATAGCATCCCTCTCCTTGGAATTTACTCAAAGGAAATGAAATCAGTAAATAAAAGAGTTATCTGCACCCCCATGTCTATTGCAGCTCAATCACTATAGCTAAGACATAAAATCAACCTAAATGCCCATCAATTGAAGACTGGATCAAGAAATTATGGTACACTATGGAATACTGCACAGCAGTAAAAAAAATCCGGTCATTTGTAACAAAATGGATGAATCTGGAAAGCTTCATATTTAGTGAAATAAGCCAGTCCCAAAAGGACAGATACCATATGTTCTCCCTTATCTGCGAGAATGAATAGAGTACCTAAAATGAAATCTGCAGAAGTGAAATTGACACTCTGAGAAGAGATGACATGAGCTGCCCTTGTCTTTACTGTAGAAGAAGCAATTTTTTGATTTTTCATTTTTTTCTCTTCATACTATTTGTTGAATTCATTACTTAACATAGAGTTAATCATATGTGTATAAAGTTAATTGACAATGGATCTCTGTAAGAAATGAGAGTGGGAATAAGAGGAGGAGGAGGAGGAAGTTTGCAACTATAAAGCTGTATAGTTCTGCATACATTCCTAAGGACTAACTTCTAAGGGTACAGTTTAAAAACTTGTCATGGGACCCCAATCCCATTAAGCTGGGTGATAAAAATATCATCTTAAGTATTAAAGTAATCATATTAAGTGTTAAAGTGAACATATAGATAGGATTATGTGTTAAAGTAACCATATAAATAGAATCAAGTGTCAGATAATTATAATAGACAAAATTAAAAAGGAGAGACTGTTCCAACATGGGAAGCAGTCCACACAACAGACTCATAGAATGGCAAATGTATTAAGTAACACTCTGACCTCAGAATCAGCCCTTAAGGCTTCCTGGTGTGGCTGAAAATCCCTTGAGAGCATTTTAGGCATGGAAAGCCAAGATACTGTGGCAAAAAATACTCTGCATGAAGGATCTCTGTGAGTGAGATCCCAACAGAAAGAAATGGCCGTCAAAGAAGGATATACTTTTCTCTAAAGTGGGGCGAGAACTTCCACTTTGCTTATGGCCTTGTCTAAATACTGATGTAGTCTGTGGACTCAAAAGGTTTCCATAGACTAGGCAGCTCATATCAAGAGCCTCGGGTGGTGACTGACGTCATACATAAGAGTGTTAACTGTTAAATTGACAACAAGAGTCATTGTGCACTAACTCCCCAGGCAGGACCTCTGTCCTCAATGAATTATGAGAGTTAACAGTGATACTTGTTTTCAAACAGTGTTGTGTGTGTGTGTGTGTGTGTGTGCAAGTTGTTGAACTCTTTATTTAGTATAGAGTTGGTCTTCTGTGTACAAAGTTAATTGAAAATGAACCTTAATGGAGAATGGGACTGGGAAGGGGAGAAGGAGGAGGAGGGGTAGGAGTGTGGGTGGGAGGGTGGGCATGGTGAGAAAAATAACTATATCCCTAAAGTTGTACATATGAAATTTCCATTCCTTAAAAAATAAATTAATTAATTAATTTTTAAAAAGTTTGGGAAAATTCAGCAGTGAAACATTTGGTTCCTAGGGTTTTCTTTTTGAGAGTCTTTTTACTACTGATTCAATCTCATTACTCATTATTGTTCCACTTAGGTTTTCTATACTTCTGTGGTTGGATTTTGATAGGACATATTTACTCATAAATTAATCCATTTTATCTAGGTTTTGAATTTGTAGGCTTACAGTTATTAGTGATAATCCCTAATTATCACTTGTGGCATCAGTTTTAATGTCTACTTTTCCAACTCTGATTTTATTTGCTTGGGCCTTCTCTCTTTCTTCTTGGTCAGTCTAGTCAAAGATTTGTTAATTTTGTTTATCTTTTAAAAAAATTCAGATCTTCATTTAATTGATCTTATGTATTGCTTTTTGTGTCTGTGTTTGATTCATTTCTTCTCTGTTCTTTGCTATTATTTACTCTTACTAATTTTGGGTTTGGTTTGTCTTGCTAGTTCCTTTGGCTGTAAAATTAGGCTGTTTATAGAAATATTTTTAACATAGGTGCTTATTGCTATAAACATCCTTCTTAGTACTGCTTTTGCTGTACCATAGCACTAACTATTGTAGCAGTTATCATCTTTCATTTGTAGATGCAGAAATCCCTTGAGCTTTTGTTGTAAGACCAGTCTTGTAGTGATGAAGTCCCTCATTATTCATTTGTTTTGGAAGGGCTTTATTTCTTCATCATTTCTGAAGGATGTTTTTTCTTGCTTGGCAGTTCTTTCATTTCAGAATTTTTAACATATCATGTCATTCTCCCCTAGGCTGTAAGATTTTTTCTCTTTTTAAATTTATTTATTTATTTGAAAGGCAGAGAGAGAGAGAGAGAGAGAGAGAGAGAGAGAGAGAGAGAGATTCCATCTGCTGGTTCACTGCCCAAATAGCCACAACAACCAGGGCTGAGCTATGCCAAAGCCAGGAGCCAGGAGCTTCTGCCAGCTCTCATGTGGGTTGCAGGTGCCTTCACATCTGGGACATCTTCCACTACTTTCTCAGGTACATTTGTAGGGAGCAGGAGCGGAAGTGAAGCAGCTGGGACATGATCTGACACCCATATGGGATACAGCATCACAGGCCATGGCTTTACTCACTATGCCACGCCAGTTCTGGGATATAAAGTTTGTGTGTGTGTTTGTTTTGTTTTGTTTTATGTTTTTTCCCTCAAAGAAACTTTTTATTTAAATAATGCAAACTTTATGGATTTCATAAGCACAACTTTAGGAATATAGTGATTCTTCCCACTCTCCCACCCTTCCTCCTCCTTCCCATCCCATTCCCATTCTCCACTAAGATCCATTTTTGATTATCATTATACACAGAAGGCCAATTCTATACTAAGTAAAGAGTTCAACAATTTGCACAAAAAAAGCAAAGATAACAAACAAACAAAAAATGTTCCTCAACAGCTGAGACAAGGGCTGTTCAAAGTCATTGCATCTTGAATTAATTTCACTAATTTTTTTTTAGAAAATTAGTTAACTTTAAAGAAGCACCAAGAATGATACGTCTTTTGTAAGCACTTAGACATAATTACAATACAACTCTTTGAGGACAGGGGTCCTGCATGGGAAGTTCATGCATAGTGACTCTTGTTGTTAATTTAACCATTAACACTATTATATATGATGTCAGTGATCACCTGAGGCTCTTGACATGAACTGCCTAGTCTATGGAAGCCTTTTGAATCCTCAAACTCTGTCAGCATTTAGATAAGGCCATAAGCAAAGTGAAAGTTCTCTCCTCCCTTCAGAGAAAAGTACATCCTTCTTTGATGACCACTTCTTTCCACTGGGGCCCCACCAACATCCTTCATCTAAGACATTTTTTTGCCACAATTTCTTTGCTTTCCATGCCTGAAATGTTCTCATGGGCTTCTCAGCCAGAATGCCTTAAGGGCTGATTCTGAGTTCAGAGTGCTATTTAAGGCAATATTCATTCTATGATTCTGCTGTGTGGACTGCCTGGGATATTAGGGTTTTCATGAGAAATCTATTGTTAGTATAATAGTGATCCCCTTATATTTTACTTGTCAATTTTCTCATACTGTTTTTTAGAGTTATCTTTGTCATGAACTTTTGGCAGTTGGACTTATACTGTGACTTGCAGAGTACCTTTTATGGTCAAATGAATTGGAGTGCTTTGAGCTATCTGGACATGGATATCTGTTTTTCCCAAGATTTGGGTAGTTTTCAGCTATTATTTTGTTAAATGGGTTTTCTTTGCTATTTTTCTTTGCTTCTCCTAGGAGCCCCATAATGAAACATTTTTTCACTTAATAGTGTCCCATGGGTCTTGTAGGCTTTTTCTGTGTGGGTGTGTGTGTTTTTTTTTTTTTTTAAGTTTTGTTTCTGTGTGTGTGTGTGTGTTAGACTGGGTTATTTCAAAAGACCCATCTGCAACCCCAGAAATTCTTCTGCTTAATCTAGTCTGTTATTGAGGCTCTCAACTGTAGCTTTTTAAAGATTTGTTTATTTATTTGAAAGGTAGAGTTACACACTGAGAGAAGAAGAGACAGAGACATACAGAGAGAAAAAGAGAAAGAGGAATCTTCTACTCATTGGTTCACTTCACAAATGGCCAAAACAGCCAGGAGCTTGGAACTCCACCTTGTTCTCCCATGTGGGTGGCAAGGCAAGCACTTAGACCATCTTCTGCTGCTTTCCCAGGCACATTAGCTGGGAGCTAGATCAGGAGTATAGCCATTAGGGCTTGAACTGTTGCTTTGATATAGGATGCTGTTGTTGCAGGTGGTGGCTTAACCAGATGTGTCACAATGCTGGCCCCTCCCAACTGTATTTTTAATTTTATTGATTGAGCTGTTTAGCTCCAAGATTTCTGTTTAGTTCTTTTTTAATTATCTATATCTGCTGAATTTCTCATTCACATCATTAATTGATTTCTCAATTTCTCTGATTTATTTATCTAGACTTCAGGTATTTGTGAGATGGATCCATCAACTTCATGCAATTCTCTTAGTTGAGTGGGTATGGTAGCATTTCTGGGTGCAGCATTTGCAGTTGTAGGTGCATATAATCTGTCAATTTCCCCATGTTGCATGGTGGGTGGGGCCTTCTGGTAGGATTTAGCGGATCAGGACACCTTGTACAGCCACAGATGTGGCATGCCCATCAGATCTGAAGGCCCACACATGAACAATAACACCCAGTGGACCTAGGTAGGCTGAGCACAGTGCTCCCTATAGCAGCAGTGGATTACTCTTTAATGCTTTAGTGGCTGGGACATAGTGGCACCAGGTGGAATGCTCATCTATGTCCAAAGAATGTGAGTGTAGTAGTTGTATTTGCTTTTTATTATAGCTAATGCATAGGTTATTTCAGGAAACCTAAACATTCCACCAAAAAGGCTACACACAGAGTCCTGTTGCAACTGTGTCTTCATATTAAAAAATGTGGTTGCATCATATGAATAGTTGGCATTATAATTGAAAATCAGGTGACCACCATGCTTGAGTCCACTTTCTGAATTCTCTGTTTCACTTTTTCTTTGCAATGACAGTTTTATGGTCAGTGTCAGAACTTGGTAGTGTAAGTCTTCCAACTATCTTATTCTTCAAATTGTATTGACCATCCTAGGTCTTTTATATCTTCAAATAAATCTAGAATTGATTAATCAATTGCTTATTAGGGAAATGCAAATTAGAATCACAATGAGATCCTACTTACTACCCATCCACCAGAACTGCTAAAATTAAAGACTAAAAATATCAAATGTTGACATTTTGAAAGGCTTACAAATTGCTCATAACAAGATAAAATGGAACAATCACCTTGAAAATATTTGGTATTATTTGATTAAGCCATAAATACCTGACCTCAAATTAATCAGTTCCATTCCTATGCATATACTCAAAAGAAAAGGTACATATTTCCAAAAAAAGCTTGTACATAACAATCATTCAATTAATTATGTCTATACATAATAGCCATCTTATATGTAGCAGCCCCCAACAGGGAACAAATAAAATTCTACAGGTAAATGTATAAATAGATGATGGCATATTCACACAATGAAACACTATATAGCACTACAAAAATATAAGTGATGATTCCTGCAATAACATGGATGAATATCAAAATTGTGTATTTGGGGAAAAAAGTCAGACACAAAACAATATCATACTGAATGATTTATTTACATGATGATCAAGAATAGAAAAAACTCATTTGTGATGATAAAATTCAGAACAGTTGTTACCTTTGGGAAGGTAATTGAGGACATTCTATAGGTGATGTAAATTCACTATATTTTGATCTGAGCGGCAATTACATGGTACATACATTGATAAAGAATCATAAAAGTATACCCTTAAGATATAATATATGTTTGTATGTATGTATATGTATACATATATATATTTTATTTAAAAATAAAATAGAGAGAATACAAGTAAAACTAGAGGAGAGAAATCCAAGTGAAAGAGTAGGATGGAAAAGCAGAAAAAGGCTTGAAATCTATAGCAGTGTATATAAAGTCATAAGATTATTCCAACCTTTTTTGTGTTAATTATAATGAAAAATGAAGCTGATTGTTGAAGGAATTGTCAACTATGATAGGTTGTTTTTGGTGTTAATTAAAATGATGCTGTACCCAATCAGCCTCTGAATGTTGGTTAGTCATGGTACCTTTCCTCACAAATGGCAAAAGCCAAACAGAATTTATTATATGGATATTGCATTGTCTCAACCAACTCAAAAAACAGCAAATTGGTCTAAAGTAGAACAAGAGGATTTAGATAACATCAATCTGGAAATTTTTACTAAGAGGAAAGTTTGGTAATATTGAAGATAACTGCACAACTTGTTAGCTTATATAAAATAGAAAGTTTGATTATTCAGATGGACCATTCTGTTCTTGGGTTAAATCAAAGATTTTTTTATCAGTAATTATTATAATAATAATAATTGCATAAAATCATACTTTATGAGCAATTGTCAGTTCTTATAACACTAAAAGGTAAGTGCTATCACTTCCATCTTACAAATGTGGAATATATAGCTTAAAGTTCTTAAATGACTGAAATATAAGCAAATAGCTAAACAGTAGCAGTTTGGGTTAAAATTTTTTCTTTATCCAAAATTTAGATTAATTTTATCATACCATACAAGGGTTTTTCAGAAAGTTTGTGAGAAAATGGAATTAAAAGAGTTTTGTTTTGTGATACTATGAATTTTCCATGAATTTTTTGTAAACCTGCCCACTGTCATGAAAAACTAACATAATTATGGTATAGAAATTCTGGAAAAATTAGTTTTTCCTCTATACATTCTCCCCAAAAAAGCTTATTGTCAATTGAAAATTAATAAACTTTAATGTGTATTCATATGCCCCATTATGTTCTAAAACATGAAATTAGACTGGTGTCCTTTCTTCATAATCTCATCAACTTATTTCCTTGCTTGCCACTCTTTATTTACTCTTTACTAACTTTTGCTCACCCATAGGTCAAATATAATATTGATATAATGTGTGTATGTTCGTTATATCTTATATACATAAATACTAATATACTAAGTATGTTTTTGGTAGAGGAAGAAGAACAAAGATGGCAAATCCAAATAAGGACAGTGCAAGCTGGAATTTGGGGGAAAGACCATGGGCTTTGGACAAAGATCGAGGTTCCCTGAATCACGGTTATGTTCCACACTGGCTTCTGAGCATGATTAAGCTATGGAAACTAAGGCTAAATATGGCCTTCTAGGCTGGTTGTAAAGAGAATGCCTCAAGCATAGAGGTCTTCAGTTAGTATTAGACATTCCATTCTTTTTTCAAATGAGAAAGTATAAAAATAGTAATAGGTAACTGTTTTTTAAAGATTCATTTATTTATAACTCTGAAAGTCAGAGTTACACAGGGAGAGGAGAGGCAGAGAGAGAGAGTCTTCTATCTGCTTGTTAACTCCCCGATTGGCCGCAACAGCCAGAGCGGAACTGATCCGAAGCCAGGAGCCAGGAGCTTCTTCCAGGTCTCCCACGCAGGTGCAGGGGCCCAAGGATCAGAAGTGGAGCAGCTGGGTCTCGAACTGGCGCCCATATGGGATGCCGGCACTGAAGGCAACGGGTTTACCCACTACGCCACAGCGCTAGCCCCATTAGGTAACATTTATTAAGCCTTTTATTGTATACCTGGTTCTTCTGCATGGTAAAGGATTTATGCATATAATAGCACAAGAATTAAAGATTGATTGGCTAAAAGTAAGGATTTTGGAGCCAGACCTCCTAAATTTGATTCCATGGTTTACTAAGCCATAGCTCCATGATTCAGGAGATGTTACTTTAGCACTCTCTGTCTTGGTTCTCTCTTCTTTAAAGTAGGCTGATAATAACAGTACCTTCCTCTTTGGGGCCTTGTGAGAATTAAATGAAGTAATATTTATTAAACTCTTAGGAGAGTGTCTGACATATTGTAAGTACTCAATATATGCTAGCTTTTATTCCAAAAAGTATTATTCCATTCAATCTTCACAGTAGTTCTGAGAATTAGGTAAATTCACTGTTCTTATATTATTTGTAGGGAAAATTATACTAAATGAGGTGAAATAATTTCCCCAAGGCTATTCAGTAAGAGATGGGATTAGGATTTGATTCTTGTCTGTCTACTATTAACTACTCAAATTTCTTCTTTTTCTCTAGGCCAATTTCTTATGGGGATTATTTAAATTGTCTCTGATATAGGAACTTGTTGAGAAGCTTTCTGAAAGTTTAAATATAAACTTTCTCTCCAAATCTCCTTAGTCATGTTTATTTATCCCCTGAAATAGCTTAGTGAAACCATGTGAAGTCATGTTGACTCCTCCATGATAAATGATTCTTTTTTAGCTATTTAGCAACCCTACCCTTTAACCAGTAATACCAGAAAGATTGCAAGACTGGCTAGATCTTGAAAAGGAGGGATTTGGACTAGATAATCTCTTGGGTCCTTTCCAGCTTTAAAATTCTGTGATCCTCTCTGAGGACTTGCCGAAATTACAGGAGCTCTGCCGATGCACCATTCCATTTACTTGATATCCAGTCAAATCTCTACATATATGTTTGTTTTCCCTATGATCCTTAATAAAAAAAAAAAAACACCAAATAATGAGATAAAAGACATGTAGGTAAAATGTACTAAGAAAACATATTAATATTAAGTTGTGGGGCCAGTGCTGTGGCATCACTGGTAAAGCCACCTGCAGTGCCAGCATCACACATGGGCGCCAGTTCGAGACCTGGCTGCTCCACTTCTGATCCAGCTCTATGCGATAGCCTGGGAAAGCAGTAGAAGATGGGCCCCTGCACCCACGTAGAAGACCTGGAAGAAGCTCCTGGCTCCTGGTTTCGGATCAGCTCACCTCTGGCCACTGTGGTCAATTGGAGAGTGACCCAGTAGATGGAAAACTTCTCTCTCTCTCTCTCTCTCTCTCTCTCTCTCTCTACCTCTCCTTCTCTCTGTGTAACTCTGATTTTCAAATAAATAAATAAATATTTTAAAAATATTAAGTGGCGGCCAGCACCAGGCTCAACAGGCTAATCCTCCGCCTAGTGGTGCCGGCACACGGGGTTCTAGTCCCAGTGGGAGCGCTGGATTCTGACCCAGTTGCCCCTCTTCCAGGCCAGCTCTCTGCTGTGGCCTGGGAGTGCAGTGAAGGATGGCCCAAGTGCTTGGGCCCTGCACCCCATGGGAGACCAGGAGAAGCACCTGGCTCCTGCCTTCGGATGAGTGCGGTGCGCCGGCCACAGCGCGCCGGCCGCGGCGGCCATTGGAGGGTGAACCAACGGCAAAGGAAGACCTTTCTCTCTGTCTCTCTCTCTCTCACTGTCCACTCTGCCTGTGAAAACAAACAAAAAAAAATTAAGTGGCAAGAGGAAATATGAAGGGGGAAAAGGGAATTTGATGCCCATCACCTTAGGTTAGGCCTCTTTCTTCTGGGCCATTATTTTGTGTTCTGCAACCTTTTGGCAATCATATCATCCTTTCATTTTATATTTAAATTATACTGTTGCAAACAACCTGAAAGGGTAGAGTGATAAAAGATTACACATAATACTCTGATTTTTTTTAAATACAACACGTGTATTGTTTCCTTCTCTCCAATGAAAAACTACCAAAGAATCCATATGCTTCTGTTAGTCTTATAAAATTTTGGCACACCGGGGTCATCATTAGGAATCACCCTAGCATACTTCCAGAAAGGACTATAGTATATTCTTTTAAAAAAAAAACATGTCTCGACACAAACACACACACACATACACACACACTAAAAAAATATATTAAATGCCCATTGTATATTCTGAATTTCTCCACATAATGGGAATACAGAAATCCAAAATTCAAGGATTGTCATAAAAACACTTAGTTTAGTTAGTGAGTGAGAATAGCATAAAACTATAACGTATCTAAATGCTATGCTGGTGTGGAAAGACACAGAAGTTCCTCTGGTAGGACACTTAGTTGTTTGCTAGGAGGAGAGGCATAATGTAAGGTATTCTAAAGAGGCAATGATCAGGTTGTGTTTTGAAAACTGCATGAGAATTGGCCTGGTTTGGAGATGAAAATAGCAGAGAGACCAGCATGTGTAAAAAGAGTAAGACATATTTAGAAAACAAAATATCTCCACATAAAATGTGTTTAAAGTGGCTGTGGTGCAGTGGTTCAAGTTGAGTGTGGGGAGTTTGATGGTGATAGATTCTGAAGGACCTCACTTGTCACACTAAGGATTATCTGGGAGTCATGAAGTGTCATGGGTGGGGTTTAAGTAGTTGAGAGATATGACCCTATTTGTTAGAGGTTTATATTTCTGATCATTGAGAACTTCTGAAAAAAAGAGTCCTAATGAACTGTCTAGCCAATCAACTTCAAGGCTTAATACAGAGTCTAGAATATGATAAGTGCCCCAACAAAAATTTAATATATGAGTTAGTAAAAAAAAAAAAGTCAATCAATCAATAAAAGAACCAAGTTAGTTATGAATATGTTTCTGAAGGATCCACCAAATTATTATTGTTGTTTTAATAAAAATATTTTCTTATATTATACTTTGAGAGACAGAGAAAGAGAGACAAAGAGACACAGAGAACTTCCATCTGCTGGTTCACTTCTCAAATGCCTACAATGGCTGGGGATAGGACAGACCAAAATTATGAACGAGAAACTCAATCCAGGTCTTCTATGTAAATGACAGGAATTCACACTTCTTAATCACTACACCAAATACCTAGCTAGTAATCAAGTTAATTACAAGAGTAATGATGAGATTTACTTTAAAATATTCAAGAAGGAAGGTGGCGGTTGAGAAGATGAAACCAGATTTCAAAATGGAGATAACTGTGAATGCTAGGATTTGGGTGCTTTGGGGGTGGAGGGTTATTTTTCTGTTTGCTTTACTTTTTTGAACTTATTCTACAACAAAAAGGTTTTATTGTACTCCCAAGTTGAGGTGCCTTAATTTCTTAGCTCTATATATTAATGTGTTGGGGTATAAATATCTTAGAAAAAAGAATTAAACTTTTAAAGAATAGCATTACATGTTTGAAACTTAAGACAGAAAACTAAAGGGAAAAACCGTATACACTACAAAATTCTTTTGAGTCAATGCAACTCTTGAATCTAATTTGTAAGTTTCAATATAATTGTGCCTAGAAGACTTGTTGAACCGAATCTCTCCGTGGTTAATATTGTATAACTGAAAGCAACCTTTTAGAAGTTAGTCATTAATTCTTTTTAAAACATAGAAATCATACTCTTACTCAAAAAGTGTTTTAAAAATGCATGGTCCTGGGGCCCACACTGTGGCGCAGTGGGTTAAAGCCTCAGTATGCAGCGCCAGCATCCCTTTTTTTTTTTTTTTTTTTTTGACAGGCAGAGTGGACAGTGAGAGAGAGACAGAGAGAAAGGTCTTCCTTTGCCATTGGTTCACCCTCCAATGGCCACTGCGGCTGGTGCGCTGCGCTGATCCGATGGCAGGAGCCAGGTGCTTCTCCTGGTCTCCCATGGGGTGCAGGGCCCAAGTACTTGGGCCATCCTCCACTGCACTCCCTGGCCACAGCAGAGAGCTGGCCTGGAAGAGGGGCAACCGGGACAGAATCCGGCGCCCCAACCAGGACTAGAACCTGGTGTGCCGGCACCGCAGGCGGAGGATTAGCCTAGTGAGCCACGGCGCCGGCCCAGCATCCCATATGGGTACCAGTTTGAATCCCGGCTGCTCCATTTTTGATCTAGCTCCCTGCTAATGCGCCTGCGAAGGCAGTGGAGGATGGCCCAAGTGCTTGGGACCCTGTACCCACATGGGAGATCTGGAGAAAGCTCCTGACTCCCAACTCTGGCCATTGCGGCCATTTGGGGGAATGAACCAGTGGATGGAAGAACTTAATTCTCTCTCTGTCTCTATCTTTTTCTGTAACTCTTTCAAATAAATAAAATTAAATCTTTTTCTTAAAAAAATGTATGATTTTATATCACACTCAAGTGATTATTTCACAGAATTTTACGTTGTTATTTTGTAGCTGCTAAAAATGTCCCGGCACACTTTATTTCTACTAGTATATGTAAAATATATACATTTTATATTAAAAGCAATTAGATTATAACACAAAAACATAATTTATATTAATAAGTACATTCATTATTTCTATATCAGGAATGTGAATTCTTTGCAGTTAAATTTGAATGGTCTGTACTGCCATTGATTAAAGCTTCTTGTATTTCATTCAATAAGTTGAGTTATTGCTGCCAAATAAAGTCAGATATTAATAATTGATACTTTGGGAGACTGGCCAGACTATCATTGAAACCTTTACTCTCAGATGTAGCCATCTGAAGGAGACACTGCTGCTTGATTGGTTCTCGCATCTACAATGAACCTATGGTGAATTGGGCATTTCCATGTGTAAGAACAGTGTACGTAGTGAGGGTCAAACTACTGCAAGTCAGTGTTTAAATGATAGTTCTATTGCTGACACTTGAGAGGAAGTAAGAGTGCTGCTATGATGATACTATGGTAGTAGGAATGGCATATGGGGCAAAGGCCAGATGTTAGAAGTTGACTGTGGATTCCTCTAACTCACACACTTTTGCACAGGAGAAAGAAACATAACTTCACGGTAGTTCAGGTCTCCCACACTTGTAAACAGAAATTCTTATTTATTTTTCCTTTCTAACATTTAAAAATAAATTTCTATTAAAACATTCTTTTTTTTTTTTTTGACAGGCAGAGTGGACAGTGAGATAGAGAGACAGAAATATTAAAACATTCTTAATAGTAAAAAGGGAACAGGAGATTAAACAGTGCAACAGAAAAATCAATTAGATGATTGAAACAGGAAGTGACTTATGCATTTATTATTCAATAGAAGACTTGGTCCCTGTAAATAGGCATTAGGAGAAAACTATCTTCACTGTTTTGCCATGGAAATTTGCTATCATGTGTACAACATAGATTGTTTTAAAGAAGATTTTAAAGGTACAATGGATCTGAAAACAAAATGTGTTTCCCATCTTCAATATTTCAAAGAGGTGAGATTAAGCAATATTAAATAAGATTTGAATTCAGGTAATTTCTGTAAGGTTTACAAAATAGAGTCTGAAAGGTATAAAAATAATTTTGAAAAATTCAATAATTCATTCAACTCAGTAAAAAATCTAATACATGAAGAGGACACATTTACCATTTACATTGACTTTGTCACAAATGTTGAAATAACAAAGATTTAGTAATGTACAAAAATACACACACACACACACACACACACACATATAGCAGAAAGTGTTTGCTGCTTGCTTAGCACTTCATACCCCCACACCCCCGTCCTGTGGAAAATCAGAAAAAGGAAGAAGGGAGGAAGAAAGGAAGGAAGGTAGGATGGATGGCTGTTTTTTCCTCTTTTGACACCAATTGTATACATTTTCTTATCTTTTTTATAATAACGGGAAATTAAAAATAAGAGACTTAATATTTTTAAAAAGCAAAGAATATAGATTCATCTTTATGGTTTAGAGTTTTTAGTACATATCCAAACTAATAATATAAAATGGGAATTGCTTTTCAAGTTAAATATATTTTATTTATATGTGTTTAGCATTAGAAACTAAAGTTTCAGTGATGGAAAAAACTAAAATGCAGGAATGTGAGGGAAAGATGGATATCTTATACATGCTGTTACCCAAAAAATCAAAACACTGAATGACAAAAGTAAGGGTGAAGTGGAACACGTGCAAACAAGAGAAATGTGGATGGTAGGAAAAAAAGAAAATATATTTCCTCCTTCTATTAGTATTCCACTTACTCAATATTCTTAACAAAGTTAAGGGAACGATAGACCATTTTAAAGTTCTCTAAGCTTGTCTACAAATCATTGTTGGTAAATTCTAATAATATTCCACCATAACCATTTCATCTGCACCTATATTTTTATGTAGTCAAATGTAACCAGGAAAATGATGAGGACAATGTGATTTGTAGGTATGATCACTAATCTCAAAATAAAATTATCAGCTTTCCTTAAATCTATCATGTATATTTCAGTTGGAAGATATACTTGTTATCAATATTATTTAAATTCTTAAACTCTATGATAGAATTCATTCTTTTTGTTAGTGAGTTAATCATTATTTTAATAAACGCACATGAGTATTTCCACTACAGGAAAGAAAAAGATATGGAAGATTTTTGCCAAGCATAGAAGAAAAACAAAATCAATTTAAAAATAAGGTTGTGCAATTAGGTCTCCTCCGGAATTCAGAAAATATAAAGGCAATTGTTGGTTAAAGTCAATTTAAATCTAGGTTGGATTCATTCTGAGTTATGAGTTGGACCTTACTTAATGTGAGTCCCAAGTCAAACTTGTTGGACATTTTGACGTTTCTTCCCCACTGACAGTGTCTACTTTGGTTTCCTTGATTCCCAGTGTTTCAGTATCTAGAGGTTTCTCACTATTTGTCAGATAATCTTCACTCTTCCCTTTCCATAACCAAAACTATCCTTCCTCTTTGAGATTCTTATAATTTATCAATTCAGGTACACATAAAGGCAAGTGCCTACATAACTCCTGTCCTCAAATCCTAACTTAAAACCACACATCTAATAGTATGTTTTATTTAAAATAGTACCAGCAGCAGCTTTCCACAGAACCTGTATCCCTGTTGCCTAGGTCTACCTGTTCTCTCTTCAGCTCAGCTCACTCCCAGTCCATCAAACATCTTCCTATGATAGAACATGCCTACAGACTTCTCCTTTATGTTTCCTGCCATCTGGATCAGCTTTTTCTTCTTCATCCACTGTGCTGCTGCAAATCTTGGGGGAATATGTTCTAAAATGGTTTTTCTCCTTTAATCTTAGTAATTGTACTGTTAAACTCATGAAATGATTAAAATATATAAATAAATTCATGAAGATGTGTACTTCTTTTGCAAATTAAGACCTATGAAAAAAATCTAAGCCACCAGATTATTTAACTTGGAGGAAGGAAAGGTTGAGTGAATTATTAACAACACACTTAAATACATAGGAATATGATTGTTGGAGCCAGCTAATTTTTGTTACAGAGTAAAAGGAAATTTAAGTAGAAAGGTTTCTTAGTGCGCTATAAATAAATGCTAACAATGTTAAATCACAAAAAATTGTTAAATAATGGAATGCTTACTAATATTGGTTTTCTTTATTCTTTCTGTAGCCACCAAATAGTACAAAGGTACTTCAAAAAGTTCATGGAAAATGAATTTAAAAATTTATTTTGGCTCAAAACTTTTAAAATCTGTTTTTTTTTTAAATTCATATACATTCTCTATGCAGTTTTTGAAGACTCCTTCTATGCAAGGATTCCAAACTTTTATGCACCTAAACAAAATTTTCTCTTAATTCCATTTTCCACAGACTTTCTGAAGTAGCCTCATCTATGAGGCTTGTGTGTGCTTCAAATTTGATAAATATTCGTGCTTTGTGATGCAAGAAGGATGTGTGTGTGTTGAGAGAGTAGTTAAACTGATATGTAGAAACACACAAAACTGGGGAGAATAGCACAAGAGGAGGGTGGTTTATTAAATAAGACCTTTTGGGCGGTTGTAGTCTGTTGTTAGGACAGATGGGTATTTTTAGAAAGGTCTTTTTTTGACCAAAGTGTTTTCTGTTTTTCTATTTATGTATGTCATAGGCTAAAGCTTTTCCTATAAAAGAAGCATTACATCAAAACAAAAATAAGATTTAATGTATAAAGAGTTATATCTGTAGAGGTATTTTTGAATTATGTATTTTCACCATTCTAGTGGAAACAAAATTTCATAAATGTGGAAGAATTTTAAAATTTATAAATACTATTCCTTATTGCACCATAAAGGACTTGAATTGCAACATTTGATTATTTTATTCAAACAGCGTCTCTATATTTTGTCAAAGATTTGTCCAGTGTTAGCCTGTTTCATGCGATACCAAGTGAAAAGAACAGATTTTCATAGAACCTTTTATGTTTTCGAGAAAAGTTTATGATTGTCCTAAAGAGAACGTATTGAATAAAGACATTAGTTGTTGGCTTTCCAAACTTTTACTGATTTTCATTAGCCTTTTTATTTAAAGGTCATGGGCATTTTTAAAATTGACATTTTATTTTTGAACTCCATGAAAAAGTTAAACAAAGAAAAAAGGATATAAATGGAATTGGAACCATCCTTCTATGCAAAAGAGATAGCTGAGAAAGAATTGCAACAGTCTCTGCTTTGGTAACTAAAATGTAGCACTTCCAAACAAGATTTTCTTCTATTTGATATGTACAGACTATTTGTATACGCATGCATAATAAACAACTTCATTAACACTACAGCTAACTGATAATGCCAGATTTCAGAAATGTGTTTTATGTTTAAAGAACTTAAAAGGTTACATGGGGTATGTGTTACATTTGGAGAACTTAGTAAAATTCATTTTAACACCCCCTGCTTAAAAGCAACAGTTTATTTGGCTGAAAAGAAGTTTTAATTTTTAGCAGGTAAGATGTGCTTTCTTAGACTTATATTTATTAGTTCAAGGGCAGAGTTAACAATTATCTTCAAATTATATACTTGAAAGAGAAATTATAAATACTCTCAAAGTTTAGTCAAAATCATAGGAACATCATGTTCAGAAAACTTAGAAGGGGAATTTTCCTTAACATTTTTTTAGAAGCTCGGTATTAGCATACTTAGGAAAAAGCTTTTGTGGCTTCTAAATGAAAAGCATACATGAGATAATCATACTAGCCTTCTATGTTGACATAACATCCACAGGATCTATATGGAGAACTTTTCCCAGCATAATTTTATATTCCACCTTACAATTTGGTCTATTTTCCTTCACAAGGATAAAACATCTATTAGTAAGGATTAGACTAATATAAACAACTCAAATCCAGAAAATCCCAGCAATAAATTTTCATTCCTAAAATATGTTTTTTGAAGAATATCTTGATAATGTAAACTATCACAATTAATTGAAAACATAATACTTTCTAAAAAGTTAAAATAGTCTCAGTCATGGACAGAAACATAATTGCAAAAGAAGCATATAGAATACTGTTTTTTTTCAAGCCTAACCATCTAGGAGCAAGCTATTTTCCGGATATAGTTAGACCAGAATTAAATGTCCTTAAAGGTACAAATATTTCCAGTATTTGAGAGTAGCCATGTCAATAAATAGCAGTTATTCTGATAACTCAGCTGTAATAGGACAAATCATGAGTGATGTCCCATTTTTATTCTATTAAGATGGAGTTACAAAAGGCAATTTTACATCTTATTATTCCAAAAGGGTTGAAGCTTTTTTTTTTCTTCTTCTTCTTACATGTGTGATGATTTCTGGATGTTTTAGAACAGGGTATCACGCCCGTGCAATCTTGCAGTGCAGCCCTAGGCAGTTGCAGCATTTCCCACTAGGAATGTAAGGAGCTAGGAGGGAACTAGGCTTGAGGAAACAATCCAGAAAACCACAGCACGGCTTCTGGGTCCTTTCCCCACAAATAATCTTTTAAAACTAGATCCATAAAATGAAGTTTATTATCTAAAATTTTAAGGGAGGATCTTTTGTTAAATGTTAACAAAAGAACGTCTATCCTGCTTCCCTTTAAAATGCAATCCTTAAAAAAAAAAAAAAAAAAAACAACCGGAACTCTCAAGTCTTTTTGGAAAGTGCTTAAAATCATCTGGAGATAAATATCACTTGGTGTCCTTGTTTTCTAACAAATGGCTTTTTCCATTGTTTCCATTAGTTTCACCCATATTCGTTTTTTTTTTTTTTTAAACAAGGCCCTTATCCTCATCAGCAAAACACAGATGTATGATTTAGTATACAAAGCCGGTCATTACATACTAATTTACCAAAGATTAATTTTTTTCTTTTTTCGTCAGTTTTCTTTCAAGAAGTCTTCTCATCATTAACTGTAAACAGGAATGGTTTACACCTCAAATTAGTAGCCATTAATTAGCATGACGAAGTGAACTGCAACTGCAAGATACACAGATAATTTAAATTATTTAATCACTAATCACCTTAGCTAAACTGTAGTATACTCTTTCAATGTCCTTAGGTAGGTTATCGATCTGTCACTAAATTACCTCCAGATCAGTTAGAGATAAATATTAACCTCTTTTCCTCTCCCGCAGGTTTACATTATCCGTTCTTGTAAACACTTATAAAAGCTTTAAGGATCTTCAATCCCAAATCCCTAATTAGCCATCACTAGCCTTTTGGTAATCAGGAAAAAGAGTATGTGAAGTACAAATCAGGAGTTCGCTTTGCCCATTTAACAATAAAAGAAACACACAACACACACACATTTTTAAAAACGTTCGCTTAAGGCGATGGCAGTAATAAAAGAAATATGCAGAGGTGGCTTCAGCAAATAACGGGTTTGCAAAACGCCAAGCGCTTCACAAAAAAAAGCAGCCCGAACCACTATTGCAATACACGGCACTCCGATAAATTACACACTTGCACAGGCTGCAGAAAAAACGCAGGACAAGACTTACACAGATGCCAATCCGCAGCATTTATACACTTGCACATGGCAAGAGACAGAAAGCAAACACTATCATTCAACTCGGGCAGGCTGGCGCGGTCCCGAGTTTGCCCAGCGTGAGAGTGCTCTGCGTGTGCCTGTGTGCGCGCGTGAGAGTGAGACCCATCCTCGGGGCATTTCCCCTCTTTGGGCAGTTTTGCTTCATTTGTTTCCTATTTCTGCTACATAGAAACTAACTTCCATCTCAGCCCCAGCCAGCGCCGCTGAATAGAGCCTGTGCTGCGGCTGCCTGTGCGTCAGATCCCTCCGCGAAGCCGTCCTCGGCCCCCTCCCTCCCGCGGTCGGCCTCCACAGAGAAAGCGCCTTCCAGCCAACCGGCGGCTTCGGCTCCGACATCTTCTCCGACTGGAAATAAATAAATAAATCGCACCCGCGGCGGGCGAGGAGGGGTCGGGGGTCGCGCCGTGCAGGGTGCGGGGCGCAGAGAGCTCGCTCCGAGGCACTCTTTTTTTTTTTTTTCTTTCCCTCCCCTCTTGCGCCGGGGGGCGGGGGCGCAGGACGAGGACGGGGCGAGCCCGGGGCCGCGAAGGCGGCGGACTCCTTTCTGTGGCGGAAGGATCCGCGGCGGAGGCGGCTACAGCCGTAGCCGCTGCCTGAGAGTTGTTGTTTCCTCCTCCTCCTCCTCCGCCTCCGCCGCCGTTGCTTGAATGGTGGAGCCGAGGCTCGGCTCGTGAACACACACTGACAGCTATAGGGCAGGCGGCGGCACCATCCCCGCTTCCCCTCGGCGGCGGGGTGTCCCGCCGGCGGCCCTGAAGTGACCCATAAACATGTCTTGTGAGAGGAAAGGCCTCTCGGAGCTGCGATCGGGTAAGTCGGGGGGCTGCCGGGGCCGCTGGCACCGGGCGATTCCGCCCGCGGTCCCCCGCCCCCCGCCGCCCGGCCGCTCAGCCTGTGTGTCTCCCCGTCCCTCTCTCCCGCGCAGAGCTCTACTTCCTCATCGCCCGGTTCCTGGAAGATGGACCCTGTCAGCAGGCGGCTCAGGTACGGCGGCGCGCGGCGCGGGCCGGGCCGGCGCTCGCCGAACGCGGGCGTGGGGGAGGGAGGCGGCGGCGGCGGCGGGGCCGCGGCCCGGGGCGCGGGGCTCAGCTCTCCCCGCTTTGTTGTTGCAGGTGCTGATCCGCGAGGTGGCCGAGAAGGAGGTAAGGGCGGCGGCGGCCCGGCGAGCGGGGCCCCCGCACTGCAGCCCCTGGGCCGCCGCGCCGCCGCCGCCGGCGCGGCCGGGGCGCGGGACGCGGGGCTTGGGGTCCCCGGCGGGGCGCGGGGCGGGCGGGGGAGGGGAGCGGGCGGGCCGGGGCCGGGGGCCGGGCTCACGGGGCGTCCTCTCCCCGCAGCTGCTGCCCCGGCGCACCGACTGGACCGGCAAGGAGCATCCCAGGACCTACCAGAATCTGGTGAGACATTCACGGCGCACAGCAAAGAAACTTTTCCCTGAGTCGAATAAAAATTGAATTTCCCGCAATTTTTTACAGAGACAAAAACTTGGCCCTAGAACGTGAAAACTCCAAAGGCCACGGGGAAGGTTGAGGGGCCGGTGCGGGGGCTGCGGGGGGCAGCGGCCGGGGGGACCCGCACCCCAGAGCCGCGGGGACCACGGACAATTTATTTGTGGTATTTTGTTAATGTGCTAGAAATAAAGATACGTCATGAGTGTTGTGCAGTGCAAGGCCGGAGGAGGAGGGGCCGGCGCGCGCGGCCGCGCGAGCGCGGGGGCGCGCGCGAGGCGGCGGCGGCGGGAGCGGCGCGAGCGGCGCGAGCGGCGCGAGGAGGGAGGGCGGCGCGCTCGCTCGCTTGCTCGCTCGCTCCCTCTGCACGCGCGGACGGCTCGGCTTTCTCCTGCCCTACACAATAGCTGGTGACTAACTGCTCCGAAGTGGCATTAGCATTTCACAAGCAGGCTATTCAGCCACGGCGGAACCCTGGCAAGACTTTTTTTTTTTGCTTTTTTTGGTTTTTTGCTTTTCTTATATCCAGACCTAGCATTTCTGTTGGAGGGTTTTAGATGTGTGCTGATAGTTGGTTAGCGGCACATCTCGTGTTTACCAAAACAAGTATTTGGCAGACGTGTAAAGCCTGTAATGCCCTAAAACCAGAAGTTTTAGCAGGCATTTACGAATTTTGCTACATCTCGTGGTCTGCCCCTTGTTCAATTAAAAACTGTTATTGGTGGGCGATGAAAATTAAAAAAAAATGTTGGTTTTCATCTGTAGTAATTACTGCCGGATGGGACTTGGCCACCAGAAGTTTTTCTGTTTACTTTGGCGATAGGGTTTGTTCAATGGTTGAAAATATTTTTCTTAGTTTTATGGGTTTTCGAAGTGATTGTTTTAGTAATGGCTAAAAACTGCTTTGCAGTTATAAATCGATCACGTTAGTATTGTGAATGGAAAGTAAAGGTTACTTCAGTAGAGTTGTATTTTTCATAACGTTTTCTCCTAAACTGCGGTTGTTTCTGTGAATATATGTGTTGGGGAATTAAAGTTGTTCTGCTGCGAGCCTCTGAGATGTTTGCAGTACCGTGATACTATGAGTCGTTTGTAACTTTCTGACTTACAGTTACTGGTTTTTCTTGTTTTTTTGGTCGGGGCTGCTGTAATGATTCTAAAGTTTGAGCCAGCTTAGAATGAGTGTCGATTGTGAAGACATAGATAGCATAGTTTTGGTAGCTTTTGTTTTCGTTTTGGACATAGAGCATCTAACGTTCCTGTATATATATCTTGTGATTTAATGTAAGTTGTTGAATACTGCTCACAGCTGTTGAAGTAAGCAAACGTGCTTTAGGTACAATAAATCTGGTGGAGACTGAAGAACGTATTCCTTTCCACACTGCAAATTTTGCTGGTTTTAAAGTAGTGATTTAGGTAAATTTTCATTCAGTACTTGGCTGAAGTGGAATGAGTTTGATCTAAACGCCAAGATTAACTGTAATATTTGAAATTAATTTCTAGTTTCATAGATATTTGACAAGAATTTTCAGTGGATTTCCATATCTTGCTTTGGTAAACTTATTACAAAGGTTGCAGTACTCCATTTTTAAGATAGGATTTACAAAACTCATCATTGCCTCTTTAAAAATGCACTGAGGATTGCTGTGTTTTCTTGGAGATTTTTTTAGTCATTTATTTTTTTAAATAAAGAAGCTAATGGTGTCTGGTCAGGTTATGGGAACACCTAAACCTTGTAAGAATAGCATTTTGTTTTCTCTAGTAAAAGCAGTGGTAACAGTTTTGATTTTGATTTAATTTTCTTGGGAAGGAGGAGGAATGAAGATTGATTTTTTTTTTTATCAAGTATTTTAGTAAGCTGAATTTGTGTTCCTAGTGTGTTTCTCAGGTTTAAAATACAATAAGTGTAGTTTGATTGTTTTGTTTTGTTTTAAATCAGTGTTCTGTTGCTCAAAATCCACCTGTTTTTCATGGAGGTACTTTTTTTTTTTTTTTTTTTTTTTTGGCTTGGAAAGTTTTCAACTTACCAGAACAGTCCTAGTGACATACTGATGAGAGAGTTAAGACTTCTCATTTGAACTTGGAGTTTTTGATTCATCATCTTTTTATTCATTTAGCATATTGCTCACTCATCCTTATAAAAGTATATTGGGTGAAAAGGCACCATTTGAGGTGCTTTCTTATCCATTGAAATATGGTGTGTGGGTTAACTTTTTTTTCAATTGACAACTATAAAAACATTTTGGAACACCAGGTTTCTGAGCACATTATTTTTATTATTAAAATTTTGTGTCTAGGTGAGCACATGTGAAGTCTTGTGTACAGTGTTTCTTATTGTCTTGTGACTTCAAAAGTTTTACCTTGTTGGGTATCAAACTGAATTGACTTAACGTTGGTTTGGCGGTTATTTGGTGAGTAAAACTGTAGTTTAAGTAGTTTCTACTTGTACCTGGAAAGGATTTGTTACTACTGTTTTAACTGATGAACTGAGCTATAGATTGGAGAGTTAATATACTGTATTAAGACTTATACAAAACTTCAGGTTATAGCTGTTTAGGATGGGGTATATATTTGTACTTGTAGGTTTAAAAAATAGGCATTGATTAGCATCTGTAGCCAGCTTTCACATAAAATCACAATAATTGGATTCTAATCAACAGGGAAGTGGACTTTTCAGAGAAAATTTTGCAGGTTATAAAAATAAAATTTTCAGTTTATTTCAAGTGTGATTGAAAAAATTCTGAGAACTATTTTTACCTAAGACATACATAAACTAACTTAAGATTTTAAACATTTTTAACAAAGTTAAATTTGATAGGAAATCATTGTTTTTCACTCTATGGTATATATATACAGATTTTATATTTATGTAAATATGAGATTAAAGCAGGACACTTTCCTTTTTCAAGTTTTTATCAGAATTATTTTTGTAGAATAAGGAAAAAAACCAGCTCTTGCAAAAAAGGAAAACTGTCATTTCTTGGTGTGATTTTGGAACTAGTTATTAAGTCTGCTTTCTAATTGTCACTTTAGTGATGATTACTTATTTGTGAGAAAAGAATCTTAAAGTGTTTTTATCAAATTTGGGATCCTTTGATTATATTTTCCAAAGGCACTTTTTTAGAACCAGGTTCATGTTTAGCTAATCTTCAAAATAATAAAGTTGTTGCTTTATTTTTTCATAGTGGCATTTACTTAAAGTAGTTCTACTTTACTAGAAATTTTTCTGTTGGAGTGAAAGGATTGGGAACCGGGGGTTGTGGGTTGTAGTCTTAAAGTGAGCTCTGTTGACAGTTTTTTTAAAACTAAATCTCTGTGATTTTGAATTTGAAATAGCCCTCAACTGTTTCATTATTGTAGTTAAATTTTTCAAAATGCAGAAAAGTAGATCTAGAGAAACCTGGCAGATTAGAAAAGTATGTAAATGCTTTTCATGGTGCCATTCTTTGGATATAATATCATCTGTAGTTGCCAAGATGAAGATTTCTGAGCTACTAACCACATTGTAGGATACCTCTTCAATTCTGTATAATTGTTATGTTTCCATCGTGGGTTAAGTACTAGTTTTCATAAAGTACTGGTGGTCTCAAGGTCAGAGATGAATTGGAACCGTGAATAGGATTTATTCAAGTGTGTGTCATCTTTAGAGTATGCTGATTAATGTGAAAGGTATGGTATAAAACGTATGAGGCAAGTTTTAGGAGAAAAATAGATGCCATATTTAAACTTTTTGAATCAGAAATTTCACATTAAGGTCTGTTTAAGACTTCACCAGTGTAATTTTGGGTTGGGGAGGGAACATATAATGAGGTAAATGTGTGTAGTAGAGTTACCATTTCCTTTTTTAATAGTGTCAGTGAAACACTAAGCTTGCTTGGTAGTTTTAAAATCGGGCTTTAGAATCTCAAAATCATTTTAATGAAATTTAAATGTGAAGGGAATAGTATATTCCCTTTGTGAAGAGGCAGCCTTCATTTTTTACTTATACATACAATAATTATGTTGATACTCAATATCAGCTTTTAAAATTTGAGACACTTAGAAAAAGTGTTATATGAAGCAAATATTCCTAGTACTCTTGAATAATTGCAAAGTGGTCTGAACATAAAGGAAGAGTTGGTGTTTTATATGATTGTTATGGGTGAGTCTGTTTCCCAATCTGTAAAAAGGGCTAATAATAACTCTGATTTTGTAAGATTCTGTGAATAATAACTGACTGGCATGAATTATGTATTGTGTAAAGGTTTGGGTTTGCTGTCATCAGAAATTTAGTAGTAGTGGTAAAGATCCCAATTATAGCTTTATACATGGTGTTGAAGGATTTTTTTTTTAGAGAAATATTTTTATTTCAGATACAAGTATTTATAGTATGTTCAACTATCTGAACATGGCAGCTGCAGTTAAAAAAGGCCACTTTAAAATTTCAAAAAGTACTACTAGTATAATTTATCAACTCAAGGGTGAAGTAATTAAGAAATAAAGGAAAAAAGTTTAGTAATTATCTCCCCCCCCCCAATGATTTTTAAGGCATTGTGGATAGACCTTTAGAAAAAAATGTGGTAATTTTAACTGTGATTGTTGTTTGTATAGAATAATGAACGTCAAGATACATTTGGGTGATTCAGATATCCTGTATTGATTAGAGGGTACATGGAGCTTTCTTCTTTGGGTAATGATCCAATGGCATTTATAAATATGAAGGGAACTTAACGGTTGCTCTTTCTGTACAGAGATTTGGGGAATTTAAAACCATTCCAGTAGTTTTTGTTTGTTTTGAATTGTCAAAGAAGAGATGTTTTATTTTCTGTTTTGTCAGCCTGTTTAAAAGTATATCTGTTTTTAACAGAATTTAAAAAAGATTTGTTGAATTAATTTTTAAGCTAGCTTTAGGTTAAATGAAGCCTATCAATGGCAATTACTGAATCCATTCAAAATTTCTTTGTAAAATAGACCACAAATTGTTTTTTGGTTCATTTATTTGTTTTAAAACCTGGAAATCTTCCTTACTTTTTGCAGTCCAGATTTTGTGGTTATCTACCATGTCACTACAGAACAGCATGTTCTGTACAAGTAATACAAATAGGTAATACTCATTCTTATTAGTAATTTTGTTATATACATTCCAGGATTCATAGAAATATGTCTGTAATATTAAGCCAAGTGGCTGTTGAGTGGATATATCTAAAATAGCATCCTGTTTTAATGAACTTCTAATTGGCTTCAGGAAAGTCAGACATATAAGTATATAGAAGAAAAATTTAGAGTGATTATTCAGAGTATCTAAGTTGCTTTTGTAATTATGATTGTATCTAAAAGTGGTAAAGCTATTATTAATATTGGAATCAAGTTTAAAATTTCAGAAATTTTAAATGGTAAAGATTTTAAGTTTCTATTATTTGTAAGAAGCTGTTCTGGTGAAATTATGAATAATTTGTGAAAGTTGATAAGTTACTTCAGAGTTAATATTATTGAATGTGTGGCTATAATGTAGAAGAGTATATTTTACAACAAATTGGAGAAAGTGGTTTTTGTCCTTTATGGAATTGGAGGATGTGGGGTACTGAAAAATCAAAAATTACCATTTTGAACAATGACATATATGTATGAGTAGTAGGACTTTGGGTCACTATAGAGTAAGATTTACTTGTGGAGCAAGTCTTCTCATACTTAACTGCCATACATAACTATGCTTAGTTGAGCTTAGAAGTCACTGATAAAGACAAGAATGGTTGGATGAGTTTTTGATAAGAAAATTTAGATGATAATATGGTTTGGTACATCTTCTATTTAAGTTAAAACTAAATTATAAAGATAGTTAGATTTCTAAGCCATAGATTTTCCATGCAATATGGACGATGACAGGAAGTCCTAAAGAGTCTGTGTCTTCTGAATTTCACCTGGTCTGTGGTCATGGTGGTATGATACATTTGTTCTCAGCATGGATTGAGTAGGCACATAGCTTGTCTGTTTGAGATTATAGTATATATGTTAGACATTTATTTGCCTTGCTTCATTTGACTCTGATTTTTTGGCTATAGAAACATGAAATTCTAGATACTTTGAATTACATTGTCTGAAGCAATTACACTGTCACTTTATGTGAAGTATTGTTTCGAGTAGTGTGTTTGAAACTGAAACATTACCAAAAATGAAACTGGCTACTCTTAAAATTACTTACATTGCCATTTTAAGAATAAACAGTTTAGGAATCTTTCATTTTTAAATTAATACATGACTTTTTTCAACAGATTCACAGATTTGAGTTTTATTTATATTTTATTTGAGAGGCAGACACACACAGAACCCTGACCACTGGGTCACTCCCCAAATGCCACAACAGCTGGGCCTAGGGACTAAATCTACGTCTGCCATGTGGGTGTCATGGACCCAACTACCTGAGCCACCACTTGGTTCCTCCCAGGGCGAGCATTCCCAGGAAGCTGGAATTGGGAATGGTGCTGACATTCAAACCTAGGCACCCCATTATGGATTGTAGCATTCCTAAACAGCAGCTTGACCAGGAGACCACACATTCGCCTTAGATTTGATTCCAAATAGTGAGTAAATTGTGTATTTTTTAAAGATGTTAATACTAACCTTTGATGGCTGCTCATTGCTGTGTGTGAGGTTTTTTTTTTTTTTTTTTTTTAAGTTTTATGATTTATGTATTTGAAAGGCAGAATGACGAGAGAAATCTTCAGAGAGAGCTTCCACCCACTGGTTTGTTCCTCATGTGCCTTGCCCCAGCCACAGCTGGGCCACATCAAAGCCAGAAGTAAGGAACTCCATCCTGGTATTTGAGACATTCTACCTGCTGCTTCCTAGGCACATTAGCAGAAAACTAAATGGGAAGTGGTATAGCCTGGACATGACCCAGGCACTCTGTAGTAGGGGATGCAGGCGTCTCAAGAGGTGGTGTAACCCTTTTTGCCATAACGTCTGCCTCATAAATCAGTTTTAAAGAGGAATTCATTTGCTCAGCAGATATGACTTGATTTAAAAATGGAGCCTCATTGTTTTTGTTATATTTGGTCATGTTATGTTTTAAAATAATTTTTATAGAGCATCTGTAGTTCTTGGAAATCTTAATTTTGTATAGTTTTTTAATTAGCAAAATATAATCAGATTGTGATGAATAAAATTTGAAAGTAGTACTGTATTTTATAAAGGACAGTTTTCAGGAGCTGGAGTTGTGGTGTAGCTGGTTAAGACACTTGCTGCCTGTAGTGCTGGCATCCCTTATGGGCACCAAATCGAGTCCTGGCTGCTCCATTGCCCATCTAGCTCCCTGCTAATGCACCTGCTAAAGCAACAGAAGGTAGCCCAAGTGCTTGGGCCCCTACACCTATGTGGGAAATCTGCGTCCGTAACTCTACCTTTCAAATAAATAAATTTTTTTGAAAAAAAGAAATGACAGTTGGCATTGATAATACAGACTGAATTAGGAGTATTATCTACATTCTTTTTTTTTTTTTTTAGATTTTTATTTATTTATTTATTTGAATGACAGAGTTAAAGTGAGGTAGACCCAGAGAGAAAGAAAGAGAGAGAGGTCTTCCATCCACTGGTTCACTCCCAAATGACTGCAACGGCCAAAGCTGAGCTGATCCGAAGCCAGGGAGCTTCTTCCGGGTCTCCCACGCTGGTGCAGGGGCCCAAGGACTTGGGCTATCCTCTACTGCTTTTCCAGGCCTTAGCAGAGAGCGGTATTGGAGATGCAGCAGCTGGGACTTGAACTGGGCACCCATATGGAATGCCTGTGCTGCAGGCTGGGGCTTTAACCTGCTGCGCCACAGCACCGGCCCCCTAAATTCATAATTGTTGACTAAATACTGTATATAAGATACAGTCTCTCAAGCTTGTTATTTATTTTTTTTAAATTGAGTACATACACCACCGAGATTAATTTGACATTAAGATTCATTATCAGTTCTATTATATTTCTACTTATAAAGAAATTATAGGCATCTATACATCTCTGAGAATAGTTACCCAGCTTAGAGAATTTGATTTAACTGGACATGTATGAGTTTTATTATTTTTGGTGATTTGACCTTTGTGACAATGCAGGGGAAGCTAAACTTCTGAGAAAGAAATCATAATGTAATAAAAATAACAGCAAACTTACAATTAAGAGCACTGGATTTGATTTCTGTTTTCTCCTGCTTCCTAAATTTTTGTCCTTGGACAAATGGTGTTGCCTTTGGATTTTAGTTTTCTTTGCCCATTAAATAGGGAGATTATTTAACTTATTTGCTTGTGAAGATTAAATAAATTTTAGGAACACTGGGAAGAAAGTACTTTGTATTTTTCTGTGGTGAAGCTACTACCAGAAGATACATACTTAATTAAAGGTAATAGGTATAATTTAACTCATATTTTCTTAGAATGGTAACAGATTTGTAATTAAAATTCTGGAGTTTTAAGAATTTTAGGAGCTGGGATTTTAATAAGGGGCCTTATGAACTAATTGAACAGTAAATAAAGTTTTTCAGTTTATAATTTTGTTTATATGTTAGAATAACCATAAAATAATCATTAAGTCAGCCTTTTACAACTCAAAACTATGATGGAAATAATTAACCTTTTAGATCTGACAAAATTGTGAGAAAACATGTGTGAGACTATCTAAAAACCTGACTTTTTAGAATGAATCAGATATTCCAGACGTAAGAATGAAGTGAATAGCTTAGTGAAAATAGATCATACTGGTACCAGATTTATGGCATTTTTCAGGTGTCCACTGGTATATCAGGTATTTGGAATGAATATGTTGATCTAATCTCCCTTTGAAAAGATTAATAAGAAAATAGATAATTTGTGAGACAAGTATGATCAACTTTATAGGTTGGTCATACCTTTTATATGTTGAATAACTTGGGAATTTGAAAGCAGCCATGATCATGAAAAGTACTGAACATTTAAAAAATTGGAGATGTTGAGGGTTGTAGTTCCTCCCATGTAATAGTGGGGAACAAATTACTGAGACTCCAAATGTAGACATGGATAAGAGATTTTATTTTGATACCAGTTAAAATGTTCCTTTTAAATACTTGCTAGGGATAAAAGTTAAATTAAAAAGCATAAGTTAATATTAAAAATATGGAATACATTCTAATTGAAAGTTTAAAAATTATACTCCTATGAATAGCCATAATTGAGCTATTTTAGTTTTTCAAATGTTTTTGTCTTACATTTTAAATATTGAGCATAGTGAAAATGGGTTAGTACTTAAGAATGTGAATATGATTAATATATTTATGAAGAAGAATGTTTTGAAAAAGGGAGTTGAAAAAATACCGTTTTCCTTTAAAAATACTGTTTACTCTCTGTGCATAAGATGCATTTGAGAGCAGTTCTTTGGTAGTTTATAATGAACTAGAGGCACTGAATCCTTAGACTTTTAAATGTAAACTGACACATGAATTACAAAAGGAAAAGTCAAAGAGTATGTAGCCATTAAAACAGACTGAGTTAAGGAAAACAGGAGTTAAATTGGATGGAAAACCTGATGCACATACAAAACTGGCAAGAGGAGTGTGGGGGAAATGCAAGGTGAAAAAAAAAAAAAAGCCTGATGGAGAAATATAGGAAAATATGGTCAGTGTGCCTAAAATATGGACACTGATAGGGAGTGGGGCCTAGGAATGTGCCAGATTAAGCTAAAAAAATAGGAAATGGAGCAGGTGTTGTAGTGTGTAGTGAGTTAAGCTGCTGCCTGTGACACTGGCATTCCCATGTGGTTGCTGGTTTGTGTCCAGACTGCTCTAGATGGGTTCTACTTCCCTGCTATTGCTCTTGGGATAGCAGCAGAGTATGACCCAAGTGCTCGCAGCCTTGCACCTGCGTGGGAGATCTGGAAGAAGTTTCTGGCTCCTGGCAATCCCCAGCCATTGCAGCCATCTGGGGAGTGAATCAGCGATAAGATGATCTCTGTCTCTCCCTCTCTGTAACTCTGCCTTTCAAATAGGTAAATAATGTTTAAAAAAATAGAAAGGGGGGCTGGCGCTGTGGCTAAGTGGATTAAAGCCCCTGTCTGTAGTGCCTGCATCTCATGGGGGCCGATTTGTGTCCCCGCTGTTCCACTTCTGAACCAGGTCTCTGCTGTTACCAGGGAACGTAGTAGAAGATGGCCCAAGTCCTTAGGCCCCTGTACTCCTGTGGGAGACCTGGAAGAAGCTCCTGGCTCCTGGCTCCGGATCAGCCGAGCTCTAACCATTGGGCCATTTGGAGAGTGAATCAGCAGATGGAAGATCGATCTTTCTCTGCCTCTTCCTCTAACTTTTTCAAATAGAAAAAAAAAATCTTAAAAAAAAAGGAAGTGACCATGCATGCCATTTCTGAGCTCGTAGAAGGATTCTTATCCTAAAGTTAAAGAATGCCTCTGAATTTTTTGAAGTAGAGGTGGCTTGGATCAGATAAATGTTTTGAAAAGAGCATTTGGATTGCAGGATGGAGAATTTTAGTGAGACGGAAGGAATGAATGGATATGAGAAAGATAGTTTATTGCAAAGATAATTTTCTTCTTAGGCTGTCATGGAGAAAGGGGTAGATAGATTTAAGGGTAAGAAAGAAAAATCAGTTATATTTGGTGACTGATTGGGTATTGGGGATAGGATGGAAGGAAGGAATGGGCAGTGTGACTCCTTGGTTTCTGGCTTTTGGTATTGAAATTGACCATTTTTTAGTGAGGGTGTTAATTAGAGAATCACTTAGTTTAGTTTTGTATATGTTGAGTTTAGGAGGTTTGGGGACTCCAGATGTCTTAAGAAAGTTTGATATACAAATCTAAGTTGTAGATATAAATTTGGGAATCATTGATTAAGAATTATCTAAGGAAGTCAGTAGCGTTATGTTGTAGTGGATTAAGCCACTGTTTGCAATCCTGGCATCCCATCTTGGGAGTGTTGGTTTGAGTCCTGGCTGTTAAGCTTCTGATCCAGCTTTCTATTAGTGCTCCAAGGAAGGCAGTAAAAGATGACCCCCAAGTACTTGGGCCAGTGTCACCCATGTGGGAAACCAGCATAGAGTTCCTGGCTCCTGACTTTGTCTTGTCTGGGCCAGACCAGACTGTGTGGCCATTTGGGAGGGGGGTGAATTAGCAGATAAAAGATTTTCTTTCTTTGTCACTCCTTGTCTTTCTGGTCTGCCTTGCAAAAAATATGTAAATCTTAAAAAAAAAAATTATCAAGGAGAGAGTATATAGTGAGAGGAAAGCAGGATCTAGAACTAGGATCTGTGAGCAAAGACCTTAAGGATTTTCAACATTGAATGGCCATGTGGAAGGAAGATGGTAAACCTACGAGAAATTAGAAGGAATGGTTAGATGTAGGAGGAAAGACAATATTGTAGAAGTTAAGAAAGGATTTACAGTGGAGGAAATGTTCAACAGGGTTAATGATTATTGAGATATTAAATGTGTTAATTTTTAAAATGTTTATTGTGTTTACCAACAATTAAGGTAAACTTTTGGGAGCTATTGTGTGTGTGTGTGTGTGTGTGTGATGTCATGAGGGTGGAAGCTTATTTGGAGTAGATTGAGGAGAGGAAATGGTACTGACTATGGACAATTGAAAAAACAAGTTTCTGAAGAAGAAAAAGAAAGGGTAGGTAGGGTCCTTGAGGACAGAAGAGATGACTATAAAGGTTAGGTAGGAGTTTTGTTCTTGATATAGAAGCAAAGTGAGCTTGTTTAAATTTAGATATAAATAGGAAGGAGTTAGTGAACATAAGCAAGTGTGGAGAACTAATTTATAGTATAGAATTTCTTTGAATTTGGAGAAGTTAGGATTCAAGGCAAAGGCAGAAGGATTGGATCCTGGATGTTAAGAAGGGCAATTACATTAATAAGCGACAGAATATGTTCAAGTATAGGTCAGTTTACAGATTTTGGCAGGAGAAATAGCTATACTTCTTTCCACTCCCCATCCTATAAAGCAGGCCAGGTCATCTGCTGAGAAAATGAGGGTTGGGAAGAAGACTCAGAAGAGTTTATCTTCTGGGTACTAGAGCATTGTTAGCCTATTTTTACTACTATTTTCAGAGACCCTTCTGCAGTGTGTTACCTCAGGGACTGCTCAGAGGTGCTTAGTGGAGGGTCTGGCTTTGAGATATGTGCTTCCTGAAGTCACTTAAGTAAGAATACTTTCATTGTGTTTGTGTTTTTATTTTACCTAAAATTTTGCTTGAAAACATAATTCGTGGCTTCAAAAATGTTTTAAAATAGAATAATGAATTGTGCCATATAAAATATAGATTTTTTACTACCTCAAAGGTAGGTGCTGACAGATATTTGGTTTTTTGGGGAGTAGAGAAGTTATGTGTTTAAAATTAAGTACTTAATTATAAATACCACATTAGGTACTGGGTAGACACACAAAGTTTAATCCCTTGTCATCTTATGTAGGATATAGACAAGGCCACTGGCAATTTTAGTATGGTGCGGAGGTCTTATGAAACCCCTATACGAGGCATATGGTGGTTGGGCCTGAGTGTATATTTCTTGGGGGAAGAAGAACAGAGCTATTGTTAGATTCCCACTGAAGTCTAGGTTTCAAAATACATTAAGAACAATATGCTGTGTATGATAAGTACTGGAAAATGTTAGAAACATTTGAGAGGGCAGTGTGTTGCCAAAGCACAGAGATAGAATGTCCCAAAAAAGGGGGCAAAGGTGGTGTAAATAAGTCATGGAAGGCAGTGAAGCATAGACTAAGATATGAAGGAGATGGCCAGCGCCCCGGCTCACTAGGCTAATCCTCCACCTTGTGGCGCCGGCACACCGGGTTCTAGTCCCGGTAGGGGCGCCGGATTCTGTCCCGGTTGCCCCTCTTCCAGGCCAACTCTCTGCTGTGGCCAGGGAGTGCAGTGGAGGCTGGCCCAAGTACTTGGGCCCTGCACCCCATGGGAGACCAGGAGAAGTACCTGGCTCCTGCCATCGGATCAGCGCGGTGCGCGGGCCGCAGCGGCCATTGGAGGGTGAACCAACGGCAAAGGAAGACCTTTCTCTCTGTCTCTCTCTCTCACTGTCCACTCTGCCTGTCCAAAAAAAAAAAAAAATATGAAGGAGAATGAGGTATGGAGGTGTGAAGATAGAGAAGATTGTCAGTGGAGGAATCAGCCTGTGTTAATTCTCAAAAGCCATAGAAAGTATGAAGATTCTAGGATTGAAAGTGTTTTTCCTAACTTTAAAATTAAATTTGACTTTGAAAAACTGAAATGTTCTATCTGTATCATTAAAGAATGATTTAGTCAAAGTGGATTCATAAAACTTTATTAAAGGATGGAATTTTACAGTAAGAATTTTTAGATTCACCATCCTTGTTTTGCTAGAACAGGATTGTCACAAAAATTGCATTTGATAACTACGTGAACCTCATTTTGTTGCTGTAAAATTTTTAAAAGGACTTTTGAGCAATTTAAGAAGTCATAATAATAATCATATCCAAGTTTAGAACTGAAATAGACCTCATTCTAGAGCTTGTCTTTAAAAATTTTCATTTCCATTTATAATTGTTTTTAATTTTATTTTTAATTGACACAGTAACTGTACATATTTATGGAGTCCAGTTTTAGTACCTGTATACAGATATTTATCCATCATTTCATACAGATATCATTTATCATTTCTTTGTGGTGAGAACATTCAAAATCTCTTAACTATTTTGGTAAATTAGCCATAATACTATTAACTGTAGTCACGTGACTATAACAGACTGTCAAAACTTACTGGGGAATATTAAAGAACAGTATAAATAAAATTTCAGAAAATCGTGTTTTAGTGTATTTTAAGTCCTTTTTCTGTCTGTTTATCCAGTCATACTGTTGTGTCCTAAAGTAAGTTCTGAGTGAATATACAAATAAGGAAAGGCAATTCTGTTGCTAAGTAAGTTTGAAACATGGGTTAAACATAGTTAAATATATTTGTCTTAGGATTTCTTTGATAATTTAATGTCAGTGTGCTATTTGAATATACAAATCAGAGGAATGGTATATGATTTGTGTAATACATACTTTTCAATAATGTTTTTTTCCAGAAGTATGGATTCTACCAAGACTTACTGACTTAGGCAGGCATTGTGGTGCAGCAGATTAAGCCCCTGCTTGGGATGCCTCCATCCCTTATAGGAGTGACAATTCCAGTTCTTACTACTATGCTTCCCATTCAGCTTCCCACTAACATGCCTGGGAAAGCAAAGGATGATGACCCCAGTACACATAGAAGCAGTTGGTGTTCTGTGCTCCAGGCTTTGGCCTGGACCAGTCCTGGCTTTGTGGGCCTTTGGGGAGTAACCAAACATTAGGTAGAAGATCTTTCTTGTTGCATTTCAAATAAATAAATAAATAAAATTGGAAATTCTTTTAAAAAACTAATTGGTACCTACTGTACGTCATTTCTGCTGTAAGCTTTATTAGAATTGACTCTGTGGCTCCATGTTTTCTTAACAACAGAAGTGTATTATGGTAAAGGGCAAGGCAGATTCCTCTTAGATGGTTGAGTATTAGCTAACTTTAAAAAAAAAATTTATGGTCTTCTCAGTTTGCATCTAATAGATACTGCAAGGTGAAATACTTTAACTCCTTAGCTGCTCTCCAAATCAATCTCATCGTAAGAAGTTCATATTAAAATTGTCATTACTTAGATAAGTAGCAAATTTCAAACTTGATTTAAGAATACACTAATAAGTGTTTTGGTTAAGTGGTTATAATTTAATATTTAAATTGTTAGAACTCTATTAAATAATAAACTAATTTCCTACTAATCTGGATAAAATTTATTAATAATTATTTCCCTAAACCTAACGTATTTGTGAGGAGAGTGAATTTCTAATGTCCAGCTTGCTGAAAGATATTCTTTTTTTATAAAAAAAAAAAAAGAGATTTATTTATTTGAAAGGCAGAGTTACAGAGAAGCAGAGGCAGTGAGCTAGAGAGAGAGGTCTTCCATCTGCTGGTTCACTCCCCATATGGCCACTTGGCTGCAGCTGCGCCAATCCAAAGCCAGGAGCCAGGGTCTTCCACACAGGTGCAGGGGCCCAAGGACTTGGACCATCTCCCACTGCTCTCCTGGGCCGCAGCAGATAGCTGAATTGGAAGTGGAGCAGCTGGCTCTCGAACTGGCACTCATATGGATGCTGGCACTGAAGGCGGTTGCTTTACCAGCTACACCATAGCGCTGGCCCCAACATATATTATATATACATCTGTGGTCCTATAAAGTTCATGGAAAATGGAATTAAAATACAAGTGTATTTTGATGCAGAAAAATTTAGAAATTCTTGCATAGTTTTTCATCATATGCATTTTCCATGCACTTTTTTTTAAAGATTTCTTCATACTTTGAGAGCAGCTGCAGTATTTAGATGCCAAAAGTGGGGAATTTTTTACTTGGTAGCTAAATATAAAGCTATAAAATGGTATATTTTTTCTAATTTAACTCTTAGATTATTACATGCATATTGTTTATTTACTAAAAGGCTTAGAATTTTATATCATGGATTTAAATGCTGGCATAAATTAAGCAGTATTTTGAAGTGCTCAAACTTTTTATAGTAGTTACAGTTGAAAGTTCTTTAAAGCACCAGTTGGAATTTTGCCTTTTTTATGGCTTTTGATACATTTATAAAATTCAGCATAGATGTTAATTTAAGTGTAGTTATGAGAATATAAACTATCCTCTTTAATTACCAATTATTCTGGAAATTTTCTTTGTAATATCAAAGGTTCAAACATTTTTATATTTTATAGTTGGATTTTTCATTTTTGGTTGAAATCTTTGAAAATTCAAATGATAAATGGAAACACACTATTTTAGTCATTGTACATGGGTTTTCAATTCTTGGTATTTGTATTGACCAGCATCTGTTATTTTTTGGTTATTACATTTAGCATACATTAATTTTTATCATTTTTTGTTTATCAGTGAATTAAATGACTGTTGGGGTAGCAGTTTTATTCTGTGGTTTTATTCAGATGGTTTCACAAAATAAATGAATCTTTTCCACCTAAGTAAAACAAAATGTTAACTAGCCAGAGCAGATTACATAATATTTAATATAACTGCATTACTTTGTACAGCAAATATTTTGTTTTTTACATAACAGGTGAAATATTACAGACATTTAGCTCCTGATCACTTGCTACAAATATGTCATCGACTGGGACCTCTTCTTGAACAAGAAATTCCTCAAAGTGTTCCTGGAGTACAGACTTTATTAGGAGCTGGAAGACAGTCCTTGCTACGCACAAATAAAAGTATGAAAGTTTTCCAGTAGGATTTATAGATATTTTCTCACTTTTTTTTGTTGATGTATCCTATCTTTATATGCATAATAATATATGTGTTTAATAGGCTGCAAGCATGTTGTGTGGAAAGGATCTGCTCTGGCTGCATTGCATTGTGGAAGACCACCTGAGTCACCAATTAACTATGGTAGTCCACCCAGCATTGGTGAGTTGTTTGAGTTGGTAGCCTCTTCATGAAGAATTTTTGTAAATTAAAAAGACTCTCTTTGTATTGTATGTTATCATAGTACTTCATGTTATATATGTCAGCATTTAAAGTCATCGTTAATGCCATCAGTTTTTTCTAATCTTGTCATAATTATGTAATTGTGTATTATAATGTGTTATAAAGGCTAATTAGCTCATTAGTATTTATTTTTGAAAAAAATTCCTTACCAAAACGTATATTGTTAGATTTAGTGAATGAGCATTGGTATCATAATTCAGAATAGTTATACTGGTAGAAAACAGAAATCACTGGATTGTCTTTTAGAGGCAGTGTGCAGTTTTTGTTTTTAAAGTCTCAAAGAAGGAAAACTAACGCAGAAATATCTTCTTCTTGAAATGCTTCCTAGACCCATGCGTTTGATCTCTACTTCTACCAAACTCTTATCTTGCCTGGATTAATACATCATTCTCCAAAATAGTCTTATTTTTGGTGTTTTTTGCCACTCCCTTCTGGTATATTATGTAACACTATAATATTAATCCTACTCAGTTCTAACTCTGCTGTATCATTTTTCTGTTCAAGATAATATAAAGAGGTTGATGATGATATTTCAATGGTATTGTGCTTCTCTACCGTTAAGTAAACTCCTTTCAGAGACTCTCACATTTGAATTATGGGCTCATCTCCCACCCCTAGTCTGCTACCTATCTGGGAATGTTATCTATCTTTTCCATTTATCCAAATTTTCCTTCTTCCTTTTCTCAATACGTACTATCCTGATAGTCATTATTATAGTTTTATACAGCTTGTATTTGGTGTTTACTTATGTATTTTTTTCCATTTTACTTTCAAGCTTTTGGTATCTTTTTATTTTTCTTAACTGTTAAAAAAAACATAGAAATGACTTTAAAAGCCCAATATAAAGATCATTTTGTTTTACCTGGAGCATTTAGTTCTTTGTATGTAAGTGTTGATACATTTGGGTTTAAATCTATTATCTAACTTGCTACTTTGAAGGTGATCTTTTTTTATGGTTACGTTTAAGATTTTTTTCTTTCGCTTTGATTTTCTGAGGTTTGCCTGTGATACATCTTGCTGTTAGCTTCTTTTGTTTATCTTGGTTTGAGTTGTTTTAGGCTTCTTGAATCTGTAATGTCTTTTGTTGGCATTGAAGAATTCTCAGCCATTATCTCTTGCAATAACCTGTTCACTCCATTCTCTCTCTCCTTCTCTAGGACTCTGTTAAACAAATGGAAGACTTTCATTTTATACTCTGTTATCCTATCCTCTACTCTATGTTTTATATCTTGCTGTCTCTGATACATTCTGGATAATTTTTTCTGACCTATTTTCCAAAGGTGTCATATGTGATATTTGCATGGTAGGTAATCATGGATAGTCATGTTCCTTTGTTTGTAAACAGGATTGTCCATGTTAAACAATAATTTCAATACATAGTTTTACTATGATGAACAATCATTAAAACAACAAAGGATTTGAAGGAGTAGGGTATGTTTGCACTTAAAAAATTATACTAAGGGGTAGAATCGTTTTCCTGAAAGAAAGGAATGGTAAAATATAGGATCTTTCTCCTGTAGGGAAGAGTTTATACTCTCTCTGAAAAATTGCACATCCACATAATAACATTAATATGATATGCATGTTCTTTCAATACATTTGTCAGGTAGCCCAGTGGTAGGCAATGAAAGTTTTAAGAGTGATTGATGGTAAATAACTTTCCTCTTAATGTTTTCTTTGTGAGTAATTACTATGTGCCAGGCACTTTCCTGAACATTTTCCATTAACATTTTCTTTTAAACTCTTAAATAGTTTAGTAGAGGAACAATTTTTATTTTATGGAGAAAGAAACTGAAGCATAGAAAGGTTTGGTAACCAAGGCCACACAGTCAGTGGGATGTAAAACCAGGATTCAGTCCAGACAGTTTGACTCTATTATGCCATGCTTTAATCCCAGTAAGTTAACAATAATAACAACACTTGGCTACTCCAGAAAATAGGTGTTAGTTATTATTATTGTTGTTATTATCTTTGCAAAAAGATGCTACAACTTTCAGAATCAGCTAAAATATTTTAGGTCAGATCAGGAAATAACTGCTGACCTGGGTATAGGGAGTACCATATGTGACAAAAATACATTGGGTTTTGTATCAAGTTATAGAAGTGTGGCTTATTGATTCAGGTAACAGAATTAGGTGCTAAACATTCATTGTTAGACATTAAGATAAACTTTTTTCTTTTCACATTTTCATGAAAATCTTAGTTCTTTATACTAAGATTTCTTATTTATCTGTACTAGATCCAATTTTGCTTACTTTTTAAAAAGTTGTATTTATATACAGTTTTTGTAATCAGTAAAGAGAAATCGGACTGCTCAAATTGTACTTACATTGTTATAGTTTAGTGTCATGTCTTTTCGACTTCACCATGGTGTACAATAGTTTGTCTTGATGTTGCCGAAAAGTTGTGAAGTTGATGATGATGGGAAGAAAAAATTAATCAGGTTTCTTGGGCAGAATAGTTTTCTTGCGTAGTGATACAATGTATAATTTCAAGCTATGGTCAAGAATAGATCAGAAGAACATTTTGTTTTAAAGATTTATTTATGTACTTAAAAGAGGTATATGGGGAGAGAAGGACAGGGAGAGAGAGAGGTCTTCCATCTGCTAATTCAGTTCCCCAGTTGGCTGCAACGGTCAGAGCTGTGCCGATCTGAACCTAGGAGCCAGGAGCTTCCTCTGAGTCTCCCATGTGGGTGCAGGGCCCAAAGACTTGGGCCATCTTCTACTATTTTCCCAGGCCATAGCAGAGAGCTGGATGGGAAGTGGAACAGCTGGGGCTTGAACCAGCACCCATATGCGATGCCAGCCCTGCATGCGGCAGCCTTACCCCCTATGGCACAACGCCGGCCCCCAGATGAACATTTTTAATAAATCTGAACGTTTGTACTTTTGCTTTTGCCACTTTCTGCCTGGCTTCCTTTAAAAAGTTTTCTTTGTTCTGTCCTTGCTCAGTGTATTACCAAGTATCAATAAAAGTAAGAAAAAACTCTTCACGTTTTAGCTTTTTTTAAAGTACAGATTTAAATTTTTAAAAAAGTTATTTATATTAATCTACTTAGAGTAACAGAGGAGGCAGACAGACAGGGATAAGCTTATCTTCTATCTGCTGGTTCACTCTGTAAATGTCTGCGATAGCCAGGGTTTGGCTAGGGCAGAGCCAGAATCCTGAAATTCCATCTGGGTTTCCCATATGAGTGGTAGAGTACCAAGTGCTTAAGCCATCACCTGTTGTATCCCAAGATGAGGTAGCAAGAAGCCATATCTGAAGTAGAGCCCAGGACCCAATCAGAACTTTGATTTGGGATGTGGGCCTCCCAAGTGGTGGCTTACCCTCCTGTGCCACAATGCACACTCCAAAATGCTTAATACAGATCCCAAATATGGAAATTTTATTTGGTATAGTGTTCTTTTTTAAGTAAACTTTTAATTTTGGAATAAGAAATTATTTATTGAAAGTTACACAGGTAGTTCAAAGAACTCTTGTATACCCTTCATGAAGCTTATCTCGGATGTTATAATTTTCCATCACCTACTGTGTGTTTCAAAACTGTTCAACCAGTATATGTATTACTGTGAACTAAATAGCAGACCTTTTTCATATCTCACCAAATTTTTTCACTAATTATATTTTTCCAAGATCCAATCCTGAATGCGATACTGCAACTGTTAGGGTTTTTTTCATTTTTGATTGAACTTTTTGCTGCAACTCAGAATTATTTAAGATAGAGTAGTGGCAAGATTGGATTTTCTCAGGTAAACTGTTAGACCTCTCTATTTGAATATCTCCCATTTTTTTCCAAACTTAAAAATGTCTGAAATAGGACGTTTGACTCTCTGAAACTTATTATTCCAAGGCACAAGCCTGGAAGTAATTTTAGATTTAATGTTCATTTCTTATGTCTGTTTAGTAAATAAGATTTGTATATTTTGTTACACTCTCTTGAATCTGTTCTACCTACTATCGCCATAGCTACATTTCAAGCCTTGATACACTTCTTGCTGGGACTATTTCATTCCTTCACTCACCAATAAATATTGAGTCCTTATATTTATCTGGCACTAACTACGTTCTGGATTCTCCAGGTAAACAAGAACATGGCCTCTGCTGTCCTAGAATTTATGCATTGTCCTGATCCCTACCCCTAGTCTGTTTTTTATACCTTAGGATTTAACTCTAACCAGAGTTTCTTAACCTTGTCATTGTTAATATTTTGAACCAGATAGATCTTTTTGTAGGCAGCTGTCTCAAGCATTGTAGGGTATTCATCCCTGGTTTCTACCTGCTGATTGCTGGTAACACACCCCCAACTTCTGGTGGCAATGAAAAGTCTCCAGGGGATGACATTGTGGCGTAGCAGGTTAAGCAACAACAGTATCTCATATGGACGCCAGTTTGAGATTCCGCTGCTCCACTTCTCATCCAGCTCCTTGCTAATGTGCCTGGGAAAGCGGTGGAAGATGCTTAACTGCTTGGGCCCCTGTGTCCATGTGGGAGACCCAGAAAAAGCTTTGGGCTCTAGACTTTGGCCTGGCCCAGCCCCGGCTGTTGGGGGCCATTTGAGGAGCGAGCCAGTGGATGAAAAAACTTTTTATTTCGGCAAGTGCCGCGGCTCACTAAGCTAATCCTCCGCCTTGCAGCGCCGGCACACCGGGTTCTAGTCCCGGTCGGGGCGCCGGATTCTGTCCCGGTTGCCCCTCTTCCAGGCCAGCTCTCTGCTGTGGCCTGGGAGTGCAGTGGAGGATGGCCCAAGTGCTTGGGCCCTGTACCCCATGGGAGACCAGGAGAAGCACCTGGCTCCTGCCATCGGATCAGCGCGGTGCGCGGGCCGCAGCGGCCATTGGAGGGTGAACCAACGGCAAAGGAAGACCTTTCTCTCTGTCTCTCTCTCTCACTGTCCACTCTGCCTGTCAAAAAAAAAAAAAAAAAAAAAAAGAAAAAACTTTTTCTTTCTCTGTCTCTGCTCCTCTCTGTAACATGTTTTATAAAGAAATAGTAGAAGAGGAGCTCAAACGCTCTAAACAAATAAAGAACTGGAAATTCTAATTTGGTCAGTAAATTCTATATACATGTGTAAAAATATTACACTGTACTCTATATAAAAATATACAAGTATTATATGTTAATAAAAAAGGTCTTTACACAATGGTAGTATCCCCAGGGCAAAATTAATATTGCTTTAAACTTTATGAATACAAATAGGATCAATCATGTCATGCTTCCTCTTTACCCCCATTGATTTCCAATAGTGTCCACAGTACCCTTCCCTAATCTGTACCTGAGCTTTAGCTTTGTACTATTCTTTGGCAGTTCTTAAAATTGGCCCTCTCCTTTGTTTTTTCATCCCTTTGTCTCTGAACATGTTTTATTTCCTCTGGATTTCTGTTTGTACATCTGAATGTCTGTTCACTTTTTAAAACTTAGATGTCACTGGGCAGAAATCAGTGTATTTATCTCTGTTTTAGCATTTTTTGTTTTTTGTTTTTTGTTATTTGAGAGGTAGAATGACAAACAGAGGGAGAAACAGAGAGGAAAGGTCTCCACTCCTCAAATGGCTGCAACAGCTGGAGCTGGACTGATCCAAAGAAGCCAGGAGCCAGGAGCTAGCTTCTTGTGGATCTCCCAAGTACTTGGGCCATCCTCTCTTGCTTTCCCAGGGCATAAGCAGAGAGCTGGATCAGAATAGGAGCAGCTGGGACAGGAGTAGGTGCCAGTGTGGGATGCTGGCGCCCTAGGTGGACGCTTGGCCTAGTACGACATAGCACTGGCCCTATTGTAGCTTTTATTACATGGTTGTGGTTATGTGTTTACCTTTGGGTTCTCTACCCTTAGGTACTGGAAGGCAAAAATTATGTTACTCGATAAGCCCATCTCTTTAGTACATATTAAGTAAAAAGACTATTGGGAATTGTTGTGATGCACTGGCACAAGAAAAGTTAAGAGTTGGGTAAAAGATAAAAGAAACGAAATAATTGGTAGGAAGAAGACAAGAGATTTAGTCCAAGCATAGCTTTGATATAAGAAGGGGAAAAAAATTCAAAAAATTATTTTAAGAAATTAAGGATTGTGAGTGAGCTAATTTATATGTTCATTACACTTAGAATATTAAATCCCATTCCTATACAATTTAAGAACCACTTGAGGCTATGTCTGTGTTTTCTTACTTCATTTTATCTGCTTATAAATTCCAACTACTTTGTACCTCCTAGTCATTGATGTAGATTTTGAAAATTGAAGTAGTCTTAGACTTAGGGGAGGAGACCCAAGGTGGTTGGCTGCTTTGCAGAGCTCTAGATCCTCCTTTAATACAGTTTACAGAAGCAAACAAAAGACCTCACCAATCTGTTATCTGTTGTTATTACTTCTAATCAATCTGTTGTTTTTAATTTGTAATTCATTTACTGTGGAGGAGAGATGTGAATGTATAGGTATAGGCACCATTGCCTGTAGAAGCACTAAGGAATTTCTGGTGTCCTTTCCTTTACCTCATTAGTCAGGTATAGTTTATTTTCTACGATACACAATTGTACATCAATAGTAAGTGGGTATCAGCAGGGGGAGATTAGAAGAGACATATCTTGCAGCTTTTAAATTTATATTTGGAGATAAGTTAAATGCATGTTTATCTTGTGAAAAAGACTGTAATAGAGTAAATTAAAGCACTCAAAAACTGATCATTTTGTTTGCATTTTTCTTACATTTGCCATTTGAACAAAGTAAACTTTTTATCTCTAGGTCTTTCATTTTTCATCTTTTGGTGTCTTGACTAAGTGCTTCCCTACCTTTGTGTTTCACTTGTTGATTTTCAGAATTGTTACTGTTAAGTTCTGTTGTCTGAATGAGTGAGGATGAATAGTTTTGAGAAATCCAGTTCTTAAAAATGAAGCTTTGCCTTGAGAAATAGCTTTATTACAGAAACATCCAATTAATGCTAAGGAGCCTGAATGTTACAAGGAATCTTAGATCTTGTCTATGTTTGTGATTTTCTGATAAAATTAATTTGAGGCTGGTGCCGCGGCTCAATAGGCTAATCCTCCGCCTGCGGCGCCGGCACACCGGGTTCTAGTCCCAGTCAGGGCACCGGATTCTGTCCCAGTTGCCCCTCTTCCAGTCCAGCTCTCTGCTGTGGCCCGGGAGTGCAGTGAGGATGGCCCAAGTCCTTGGGCCCTGCATCTGCATGGGAGACCAGGTGAAGCACCTGGCTCCTGCCTTCGGATCAGCGTGATGCGCCGCCCGCAGTGCAGTGCGCTACAGCGGCTATTGGAGGGTGAACCAACGGCAAAGGAAGACCTTTCTCTCTGTCTCTCTCTCTCTCACTGTCCACTCTGCCTTGTCAAAAAAAAAAAAAAAAAAAAAAAGCCTAATTTGAACAGAGGCAGCAAGGAGTTATTAAAACTACATGCAGGCTGGCGCTGTGGCTCACTTGGCTAGGCCTCTGCCTGTGGCACTTGCACCCCGGGTTCTAATCCTGGTTGGGGCACCGGGTACTAGTCCTGGTTGCTCCTCTTCCAGTCCAGCTCTCTGCTGTGGCCCAGGAGGGCAGCGGAGGATGGCCTGAGTGCTTGGGTCCCTGCACCCACATGGGAGACCAGGAGGAAGCACCTGGCTCCTGGCTTTGGCTCGGCACAGCGCCAGCTGTAGCGGCCATTAAGGGAGTGAACCAATGGAAAAAAAAAGGAAGACCTTTCTCTCTGTCTCGATCTCACTGTCTATAACTCTCTGTCTCTTTCACTAACTCTGCCTGGCAAAAAAAAAAAAAAAAAGTAAAAAAAAACTACATGCAGATCTTTGAAGAAAATACTTTTCTCATTTCCAGTGTTATATAAGAGTACTTCGAAAAGTTCTTAGGAAAATAGAATTAAGAGATTTTATTTTGGTACAGAAAATGTTTGATATTCAGGCATATTTTTATCATAATATACATCCTCCATGAGCTTTTTGAAGACCACTCATACTTGGATTTCAAAATTTTTTGCACTAAAATAGACATCTTTTAATTCCATTTTTCATAAACTTTTTGAAAGTACCCTCATCACATTTCCAAGTTTGAATTATTCTGCAGTTGATAGTTTTGTAATGCTTAATCAGGAGTTCATTTTCTAGACTCTTGATTTTCTTTTTTCTTTCTCATATATTTCCTTTTTTAGTGTTTGTTTTCATCTACTTGAAAGGCAGAGAGAGAAGAGAGAGAGTGTATGAGAGCACCATTCCATGCACTGGTTCACTCCCTAAATGGCCACAACAGCTGGTGCTGGGCCAGGTGGAAACTAGGAGCCTGGAACCCAATCTGGGTTCCCATGTGGGTGGCAGCAACTCAAAGTACCTGAGCCATTATCCACTGCTTCCCAGACACATTAGCAGCTAGCTGGATGGAAAGAGTATCTGGAACTTTGTATGGGACTAGGGCATCTTAAGTGGAAGCTTAACCTGCTGGGCCACAATGCCCATTTCCTCATATGTTTTTACATAATTATTAGAAAGATTGCTTTATGTTATGAAGCTGTAAGATTTACCATATAATATATAATTCAGTAAAGTGTGAGATCATAATCTGTGGGTTTTTTCTTGTTCATTTTTTCCTAATATTCTCTACTCAGTCTTGTTCTTTCCCTTTTTTCAATCAACTGAATTCGTATTTTAACCCTACTTAGATATATATTCATCTTTTAAATATATTTATTTCTACTTTGGTTTTCTCAGTAACTTTTTTTTTAGAGCTCATTTTTCTTCAGCTTTTCTAGTCATAATTTTACAGTTTTATAGTTTGTGTTTTTGTTTAATGATTTCGGACTTAGCTATTTTGTTTTGGACTTTGTGGTTCCCCCCCCCCCCCCCACTATACCATAACAACAGCCCCAGAACTCTTTTTATTTTGAATTTTTAATCTGTTACATTAATGATCTTCCTGTTTCTCTTTGGGACAGTATTAGACTTTTTCACTTTTTTCTCTCTACCCCTCTATGCCTTCTGTTCTTTTTGTCTCTTAAAAACAAGTTAGCTGTGAGAAACTCCCAAACTTTTATGGTGTTTTCTGTGGTTTTTAGAGGAATAAAGTTAATATCCGTCATGCCCAAGTTAAACATATGTAGCATAGAAAATTTTTTATTTTGCTTGAATTTGTTATTACGATTGATAAAGGGGGGCAAAAGTTTGAAAAATGAGTTTCCTTAAGAGAGTTTTTTTTTTTTTTTTTTTTTTTTTTTTTTTTTTTTTGACAGGCAGAGTGGACAGCGAGAGAGAGAGACAGAGAGAAAGGTCTTCCTTTTGCCGTTGGTTCACCCTCCAATGGCCGCCGCGGCCGGCGCACCGCGCTGATCCGATGGCAGGAGCCAGGAGCCAGGTGCTTTTCCTGGTCTCCCATGGGGTGCAGGGCCCAAGCACCTGGGCCATCCTCCACTGCACTCCCTGGCCACAGCAGAGAGCTGGCCTGGAAGAGGGGCAACCGGGACAGAATCCGGCGCCCCGACCGGGACTAGAACCCGGTGTGCCGGCGCCGCTAGGCGGAGGATTAGCCTAGTGAGCCGCGGCGCCGGCTTCCTTAAGAGAGTTTAAAATCACTGCTCCTGTAGCTCTGTTTTAGTTTCTTTTATAAATAATAGAAAGAAGTTTATTTTTAGATTACAGACTTGATGAAAGATCTCCTCTGCTACCCTTTTTTGCTGATATATTAGGCAAGCAATTCCAGTAGCAATTAGGAAGCATTAGTGATTTCCCTTTAATTTGCATCATATATGAGTGCACATCAAAAGTTCATGGAAAATTGCATTAAAAGATGTTTATTTTGACGCAAATTCTGAAATCCATGCATAGATTTCATAATAATCATTTTTTCATAATTTTCATAATATGAACTTTTTGAGGAGCTTTTACACTTTTCTGGAGTGATTACTGTTTTTTATATTGAATTTTCATATCTGCTTGAAGGAGGCAAACTATATATATTCTCATAAGATCTCTGACTTTTTTTTGTTGCTGTTGTTACAGTTTGTTTGTTGGGGCTGCTGTTGTGGTGCATGGGTTAAGTGGCCATCTACCGGCATCCCGCATGGGTGCTGGTTCTAGTTCTGGCTGCTCCACTTCCAATCTAGCTCTGTGCTGATGTGTCTGGGAAACCAGCAGAGGATGGCCCAAGTGCTTGGACCCCTATGCCCATGTGGAAGACCTGGAAGAAGCTCTGGGTTCCTGGCTTTGGCCTCGTCCAGCCCTAGCCATTGTAGCCATTTGGGGAGTGAACCAATGGATCAAATATGTCTCTATATTTCTCTCTCTCAGTAATTCTGACTTATAAGTAAATAAGTCTTTAATTAAAAAAAAAGATTTATGTATTTGAAAGGCAGAGTTAGAGAAAGGAAGAGAGAAAGGCAGAGTTAGAAAGAAGGAGAGAGAGAGATCGAGATCTTCCATTTGCTGATTCACTTCCCAAATTGCTATAAAGGCTAGGGCTGGGCCAGGAAATCTAGGGCCAGGAGCTTCTTCTGGGTCTCAAGTATTTGGGCTATCTTCCACCACTTTCCTAGGCACATTAGCAGGGAGCTGGATAAGAGGAGCAGCAGCCAGGGCATGAACCAGCACCCATATGGGATGACATTGTCCCCGGCTGTGGCTTCATCCACTATACCACAACAACAGCCCCAGAACTCTTTTTATTTTGAATTTTTTTGGAAGCTCTTTTGAAGTTAGGATTTCAGCATTTTTCTATACATACTTTGAAATTAGAAAGTCTGATCAAACTGAGTAGATATTTGTATAAATGGAATAGAAATTTGCTTAGCTCCTTAAAAAAAGCTGCAGGGGAAAAATCTTCCACAAAATTCTTGAAAGGCAAAAGAAAAATATTTTTAGTCATATTTACTTCTATGATACTTGGGGATTTGGTTGGTTAGGGACAGTTCCTATAGATGTTAGTATAAAATACTTTTGAGTATGGAAAATATTTATTTGCTTTAAATAACAGTTATAAGATAACCCAACTTTATTAATGAAGAAATTGATGCTTTGAGAGGTGGTAATTAATTCTGTGAGATCTCTGTTTATTTTGCTTCAGATCCCATGCATTTAACTTTATGTCACATTTTTATAGCACTTTTTGCCTTCTTTTTAAAGTTTTTAATGCACTAATGTTGTATAGGTTGTATCCATTTATTGTTTTGGATATGGCAGTCATTTGAATTATGCTTCAGTGTATGAACTTTAGAAACAAGGAAACATGGTATGTTCTTTTAAGTATTGCCAGATAAATATTTAAATTTGTGAGAATTTTGGTTTCTTGAGAAAACTCTTATCTTGGTGTTGAATTGATTAAATCTTTTCTAAATGAAATTTTGTTTTTTAACCTTTTGATTTCTTTTGTAAAATCAGCTTTTGCTTTTAGTTACATCCTTTCCAAACCATTCTCATTGTCAAGAGAGAAAACTGTAATAAATTATCCCAAAGCAAATCTTGCTATACTGCTGTATTCTTTTCTTCCCAAAAACCTTCAACCTATTATTACTTGAATTTAGCTCAAAATGCTCAGCATAGCTTGTGAGGCACTCTGTAGTCTGCTCTGCACTTTCTCAGTCTCGTCTCTTGACATTTGCTCTTTTGTGCTCTGTGTGTTAGTCATGCCTAACTTTATACTGCTTGAATGCTGTGCTGTTCTCAGCCTAGGCCATTGTACATGCTGTTTCTCATCCTGAAATATGCTTACCTTATCACCATTCTTTGGCTGTTCATTTTTCAAGTTTTGGTTTAAATGTCAGTTACTCAGAGAAGTCTACCCAGACTCCTTGATTTATACCACTGTCATCCCCTCCTGCCTCTGCTGCAAATGTTTAGAACCCTTTGCTATATATTTCAAGATTTCCCTATATCTTCTAATTGATAATAGTTATCATTGTTGTAAGTCCTTGTTTCATGTCTTTCTCCCTTGCTTGACTGCAATCTCCATGAGGGGGTAAGTACATGTCTTTTCTTTTTCCCTGTTATACCCCCTAGCCCATAGATGGTTGACTCAAAACTGAATGATTAAAATGTTTGACATGAAACTGCTAACTTAAAAAATATTTAAAAATGTTTTTGAGTTAAAATAAGTGTAAAAGCATTTAAAAATATTTAAAACAAAACTTTGAACCGTTACAGTGTTTTCTGTTTGAAATTGTTTTAGACCAGTTTCCAGGAAAGAAAAGAAGTGGGCAAATAAATAATATTTTTTACTAATTTTAGTATCTGCCCATTTTTAATGCTTATTATATACTTGGTTCATGCAATTTTTTTGCTTAACTCTTGGAATCATTATCTGGTCACTTTCTTTTTTCTTTCAGTTTTTGGAGTATTTTCACACATTATTCATCTTTATGATATTTGCTTAGAAACATGTGTTTCAAATAGGAGGCATAACTAAACACCAAAATTGAATAAGTAAAGATTCAGTGAATAACTACTGCGCATAATAATTATTTTAGTTACAGTACTAAAATGAGGAGAGAAATGCTGATAAAAGCTGTGTTTGCCCAGGTGATATTTCTCTTTACTCTTTTCCCTGTTTATTTCCTGCCCCTCACACTCACACTTTTTTTTTTTTTTTTGTGGATAAAAAGTTGATTACAGGGTTATCCTTCTTAGGTTATAGCTCCTTCTCATTTTAGCTGAAGTTGGGGATATCGTTCATTATAGTTACCATTACTGTGATTTGTTGGTCTTGTTCATGTGCCCCATGTATACTGTTGCAGGATGGTATAGAGACCAGCTAATGCTATAGAAATAAACCAACTTGTGTTGAATTATTTCCAGATTATCCTGGGAAATTACCCACTTATCCCATAATTATCTAATTATGAATATTTCATTGTCATTTCCTGCAAATATCTATATTAGTAACCTCAGAAGAATTATCATCGCAATCCTTTCCAGTGTGGCTCTACAGTGACTTAAATGTTCCTCATTGTACGGGTCCCTCTTAAATAGTAAAAAATGGAAACTAAACTATCTTTGATATGTTTTTTTTTTTTAAAACTTCAATAGGAAGGAAATTTGATAGCCTGTTGTATTCTTAGAACTTTTGAATCAGAGCTTTATTTATTTATTTTGAAGAAAGAGAGAGCAATCCTCCATCCGCTGGTTCGCTCCACAGATGGCCGCCGTAGCCAGTGCTGGGACAGGTCAAAGCTAGGAGCAGGAGCTTCATCTGGGTCTCCTGCGTGGTTAGTAGGGACTCAAACACTTGTGCCATCTTCTGCTGCTTTTCTCAGGTCAGTAGCCAGGAAGCTGGATTTGAAGTGGAACAGCCAGCATCACAGGCAGCGGTGTTACTAGCTATACCACAACACTGACCAGTGAATTTTTTTTTTTTAGCAGTAAATCAGTTTTCAACCAACTGTCAGATAAGAAATAATTGTTCTTGGTAGTATAATACACGTTCATATACTGTAATATATTGTTTTTAGTTTTTTTATAATGAATTAAATTTTACGTGTTTATCCTTGAGTGTATTTTTATCAATCTTTGAATATAACAGTATTTCAAGATATTTTATACTTTTTTTTTAAAGATTTATTTATTTATTTGAAAGTCAGAGTTATGCAGAGTGAGGCAGAGAGAGAGAGAGAAAGAGAGAGAGGTCTTCCACCTGATGGTTTACTCCCCAAATGGCCACAGTGGCTGGGCTGATCCAGAGCCAGGAACTTCCTCCGGGTCTCCCACATGGGTGCCCGAGCCCAAGGACTTGGGCCGTCCTCTACTGCTTTCCCAGGCCATAGCAGAGAGCTGGATTGGAAGTGGAGCAGCTGGGTCTCGATCCGGAGCCCTTATGGGATACCGGTGTTTCAGGCCAGGGCATTGACCGCTGCGCCACAGTGCTGGTCCCTGTACTTTCCCTAATTCTGTTTTGGGTTCTTGAGGTAGATTGACAAATTTAATTAAGACATTAATTAGATTGCATATATGCTCAATGGAAAAAGCTTGAAAAACATAACAGCTCAGAAATCAGTCTCATTGTTTTTGTAGTATTTTTCTGCATTTTCAGCACATAGTAGTTAATAATATACTACTTGATACTAGACTGAGTCAGACCTGGTCTTCACCTCTGCACAAGTTACGTTTAGCCCTTCAGTTTCCTAACTGATAAATCTTTCTTTATTGGGGATCATAATTGTACTCAATTCACAGGATGGTTGAAGGTTAAATAACAATATATGTGAAGTGGGGCTGGTGTTGCGGCATAACAGTAAAAAAGCCACTACCTGTGATGCTAGCATCCCATATGTGCCTGTTTATGTCGCCGCTGCTCCGCTTCTGATCCAGCTCCCTGAAATGGCCTGGGAAGAGCTGCAGAAGATGGTCCAAGTGTTTGGGCCTCTGCCACCCTCATGGGACATGTGGAAGAAGTTCCTGGCTCCTGGCTTCAACCTCACTCAGCCCTGACCATTGTGACCATCTGGAGAGTGAATCATTGGATGGAAGATACCTCTCTCTATAATTCTAACTTTCAAATATTTAAATAACTCTTAAAACTAAAGAATATATGTAAAGTGCTTTGAATTGTGTCTGGCATGTAGTAAAGCACTTAGTAAATATTAGCCATTATTTTCCAAACCTGCTACGTGAAATAAGGTTCTGTAGCCTTTACCACTACATTGTGTATTGTATTTTCAAAGTTAGCCATATTATTAATTCTGGCATATAATGTCATCAGATTCTTGAAGTCCATCTAGTAAGAACCTTTGTGTAGCTCCAAGCCATGATGTTTTCCTTCTTTTTTAATAACATTTTCTCAAGGTATTTATTGTTTGAATTTAGTATAATCTCTCTGTTAGTGAATTATAATTAGCTATTTTTTTTTGTGATCCACAGTCATAGCTCTATTTTCATTTGTTTTAACTTGTGGTTCTCTAAAATGAGTAACATTTTATGTCATTTTATGCCTTATTAAATACTTCACACCATACAGTAATAGAAATTTTGAAATCACCAAAACCATACACAGTCTACTATTTGTATTTGTGATGAATTTGGATGGTTACATCTATAAAACTTGTTCCTTGGAGTAATGTATCATTATTTGTTGGGAAATGTAATTATCACTTAAAATCGACATGGCACATATAAGTGGTAAATCAGTTTGGAATTTATTTTCACATATACTTATGGTTATCAGTTTCTGCAGTTTCCTGAAGTTTGGGTTCATAGATTTCTAAACTCTTGTTTTCTAGAAATGAGTTTAGTTTTTTTTTTAATTTATTATTTGAAAGTCATAGTTATACACAGAGAGAGAGAGAGAGAGAGATCTTCCATCTGCTGGTTCACTCCCCAAATGGCTGAATGGCTGGGGCTTGGCCTTGCTTAAGCCAGGAGCCAGGAGCTTCTTCAAGGTATCTCATGTTAGTGCAGGAGCCGAAGCACTTGGACCGTACTCCACTGACTTCCCAGATACTTTTGCGGTGACCTGGGTTGGAAGTAGAATAGCCTGGGACATGAAACAGCACCCATGTGGAATGCAACATTTCAGGCAGTGGCTTAACCCTCTTGTTGTGCCACAACACTTACCCCTAATTAGTCTTATATTAGAAAGCCTTTATTAAAACAGATTGTGGGGTCCGGCGCTTTGGCGTAGTGGGTAAAGCCGCCACCTGCAGTGCTGGAATCCCATATGGATGCCAGTTCGTGTCCTGGCTGCTCCACTTCCTATCTAGCTCTCTGCTGTGGTCTGGGAAAGCAGTGGAAGATGGCCTAAGTCCTTGGACTTCTGCACCTGCGTGGGAGAGCTGGAAGAAGCTCTAGGCTCCTGGCTTCGGATTGGCACAGCTCTGGCTGTTGTGGCCAATTGTGGAGTGAACCATCGGATGGAAGACCTCTCTAACTTTCTCTCTCTCTCTCTCTTTCTGTCTGTCTCTTTCTCTTTCTCTCTACTGCTCCTTCTCTCTCTGTGTAACTCTTTCAAGTAAATAAATAAATCTTTAAAAAAAAAAACATTGTGGAAATTTAAATGAAACATACGCCCTGATTATCCATAATTCATTCTTTCACATTTTTAAAAATATATTTTATTTATTTACTTGAGGGGTAGAGTTACAGAGGCAGAGACAGAGAGGAAGGTCTTCCAGCTACTCGTTCACTCCCCAAATGGCCACACTGGTTGGAGCTGGCTGATCTTGAAACCAGGAGACTGGAGCTTCTTCCAGGACTCCTCAGATTCCTTCCTAACCACATTAGCAGGGAGCTGGATTGGAAATAGAGTAGCTGGTACTCGAACCATTGCCCATATGGAATGCTGGCACCACAGGTGGAGGCTTAGCCCACCACTCTACTGGTGGCCCCTAGAATCACAATTTAATAGAAAAGACAGGATTAGTAAATGGAAAGGCTGGAACAAGTAATTGACTATTTAGGAAGAAAAGTATCTTTAGAGATTCATGAATAATATATGTTAAAATTGCATATGCATATTAAAAGTTAACTGAGAATTTTTAACCACAAAGAAGAAAATGTCAGTGGCTTATTTATTGTACTGTTGACTGAGTAGGCCTCTTCATACTGAAGCAGTAGAAAAAAATCACAAAGGCAAAATATTTATTGATCAAATCGTGTAAAAATTATGACAGGATGTCAAAGAACAATATAATATGAAAGCCAAGCATATTTTATGGGAGATGTTTATGTTTGTTTTTCTAAGGAAGAATTGAAGTTTAGCAAGTCTACAGTGTTACATTTGAAGTCTGTCATGCCTAAAGTCTATCTCTTACTAAGAAATGGAGAATGGCTATTAAAATGCTGTTTGTGAGGAAACTTTTGAAAATTTTTAAGTGATTTCTTTAGATGATTTGCAAATTTTTCTTCTTTGATTGATGTTCTCATTTTCTGAGTTGAGTATCTATTATTGTAATTAGAGAATAGATCGAGTCTTATTAAGAAGGTATGACTGCTGGGGGGGGGTTTGATTTATTATTCCAGTACTTGGGGAAGAAATGGGTAAGACCCCACCAAGCTAGATAAGTATGTGGTTGTGTCTGATATTTAAGAAATCATTGGCCCTTTGTTTATCCCTAGTAATTAGTTCTGCAGATTCTGTACAAGGGCTTTGTGAGAAATTTGCTACAGTTGGCACTTTTCACTATTTTACTTCAAAGGGACTGGTATTTCAAATGGGTAACAGACTTTCTGGAATTTTTACTACATTTACTATACTGTTTTCAGAAAAATGAGTAAATATATTTACTTTTGTTTTTTCCCCACGTTAAATGCATTTAGCAAGGCAGTTGAAATACTCTTTAGAGCTGTTTTGTACCTCTTAATTTGTCATGAAAAGAAATACACTTTTTTTTTATCCTAAAATGAATTGGTTTATTAATACATAATATATCTAATTCCTCTAATTTGTATTAGTCATCTAATAAGTACAGCCACCATTGTTAACTCTTAGGTTAAAAAACAAAACAGACAACAAAGTCCTGCCCGTATGAAATTTGCTGTGTTAATAAGAGGTAACAGGAAATAAGCAGTGAACATAATTAGCAAGTAAATGATTGTTACCAGATGATAAGTGATGGACTAAGAACAAATGTAGAAATACATAAAGGGGATTGGTAGTTACAGGGGGTGATAGTGGATGGGTTGCTGTATTTAATAAGCTGATCAGTTTAGGCCTCATTCAGAAAGTGACAGACATCTGAGAAAAAATTTTAAAGTACAGGGAATTAGCCATATACAACGGGAGCATTCTAAGCAGAGGAAACAGCCAACTCAAAAGCCCTAAGTTAGGAGCATTTCTGATGTCTCTGAAGGATGGAGAAGTTAGTGGTTGGAGCAAGCCAGGGGTGAAGTAGCAGGTAAGGCCAGAGAAGAGAAGTAATAGGTGACCAATTTATGCAGGAGTATGGTAGTCTGTTATGTAAAGAAGTTGATGTTACAGTTTTGAGCAGAGGATGTGTTTGAAATTTACCAGTCTTCCTTGGGGAAGTGGCACTTGAACTAGCCCTGGAGAATAAGAAAGAATTTGCCAAACGAAAAAGATCTTCGTTTGCTTTGGTAATCTTTAAGACTAATTCTGATCACCATACTTAGCAAAATAAATGCACTTTTAAGCCCAAGTCATATATGCTACTTGGCTTGAGATTAATTATTTTACATAAATAACTTACTGCTTTGTATCATTTTAGTCTGTTCAACCAGTCATTTTAAAAATTGATATTTTAATTTAATAAAATTTAAGAAATTCCTATAATGCAGGAAACTTTTTAATTAGAAATCCAGTCTGTTATTAATTTCTTTAAAAATTGAATAATTGCCATTTGCCTTTCTGACATAAAACTATATATTAAATTGAAATATCTTGTATATCTTAAGATTCATTTGTTAATTTTTTATTCTTAAGATCACGTAATTGTGCAAAATAGAAGAGAATTTCTGTTCTTGGTATTTAAGATTTTGTAAGGGAAAGACAGATACTATGTTATGTTAGTGGTATAATAAAAGGAAATGTGAATTCTAATATGAGCTTTTGACATCCTACTACCCTTGGTAAGAATTATCTACCTGTTTGGTCAGGAGCCTCCTCAAATTCATCTTCTTCACCTTCTATATGTATCACCTTCTGACCCATACTTATATTTTTTCTTCTGACACCTGTAGTTAAAAGTTTGAACTCCAGTTTATCACTTGGGCATTCTACGTATTGTCTCTCTGACTGTTGTACTTTTAGAGCTGTTAGAATGATTGTAAATTGGCTGAGAGTAAATAATCTTCTAGGTACCTCCTTTAACATCAGCCATAGTATAGATAGTAGTTAATTTCTAGCTATTATGAAGAATATAATGGAATGTAGTTTTAACTATAAATGTATTTCACGTACAGTGTTTTTGGAAAGTCTTGTTTGACTGACAAGTTGACTCTAAAGTAACTTTCTAAGAGCGACGATTCTTTTTCATTTGACTCCCAGAATGAAAAATAAAGATTTAATTCCAGTGTAGGTCAGAGTCAGTAAAGACTATGTTTGAGGCAACAGTAATATTTTCTTTTGGAAGTCTTTTTGCTTAGAAGATACTTTATCAGGTTAGATTTTTAAATGATTTTTATAATGAATTCATCAAAAAATTCTGACATGCATATAATAGTGTTTGATCATCATTAAGAAGTAATTTTGATATTTTATGTGTAATTATATTTTCATATCTAAATTTCATAATTTGACATTTTGAGAATTTTGTAAATTTTGGATAGAGGGTATTAAAGTGTTTCTTGGTAACAGTATTAGTTTTTTGTGTCAATATCATTACTTATTTTCTTACAGACACAACAGGTGAGTCTGAGATGTTAGTGGTCCTTGATATTTGGACAAGATGATTTGAGTTGTCATTTAGCAGGACAATTGATGTCTGTGATTTTGTGTGATTCTTGGACTAAATCTTTTTGGAATCAAAGCACTGGGAGATATCTTTGACCAAGCTGTTTTTGGCTTAAGAAAAATGTTTCAGAACCTAAACTGTGGTAGAAACAGAGTCTCTATTAAATTATTGTATAACCAGCTTAAGCCTAAATATGCTAACTCAAAACTGTCAAACTTTGAGACATTATCAGATGTTCGGATGGATTGTTGTATAGAATTTATATGCTAATAGCGAGAGAAATAAAATATAAAGTAATAGCTATGATAAAAATATAAGCATAATATAATTTTCATTACAATATTATTGCTTTATAACATGTAAAGCATCCAGCTTTATAACTACCCAAGCTGCTTCACTGACTTCTGTTGGGGTTGGATTTGCAAAATTGCGTGAGCTGTGGAAAAAAATAATACCTGAGAGATGCACATTTTACCAGTTTTAGAGAATGATTGCTAGACTTTGACTTGGTGTTAATTGGTATTTAGTATATATATTTAATTTTCTCTGGAACAAAATTCACGTGAGAAGCTGTGGTGCTCAAGTATCCAATATAGGTGCCAGTCACAGGAAAAAAAAAAAAACCCTTATATTCAAAGATTATCTGTAGATTTATAATGTGCCTCCAGATCAGTCAACATATATTTATTGAGCATCTCCTTTGTCCATAAGTCTCAGCATAGAACATAAAGCAGTAATTTAGATAAAAGAAAACATTTTAGGCTGGAGTAAGCAAATCTAGCTTTAGAGCAGAAGATAAACTTTAGTCAGATTTTGAAGGGTGGTTAGAATGAATGGGTTGGATTCTAGAGAAGGAATCATTATGCAGATGTTTGGCAGGATTCCCAGTTTAATTTTTACTTTTTAATAATGCTAATGACTTACTCCTCTGTCTTCACTTGTTGCAAAGGTTCTTTTTTGAAAATCATTTTTCATGTCATATTTAGAACTTTTGAGTACTGCTGGTTGATGAAAATAAAAATCACTAGATTCCAGTTTTTACTGTTTATCTAAGAATATCTTCTAGGGGGCTTTTGAAGATATAATATTTAAAATGCTTTTTGTTTTTAAATACTTTAGTCAGAAAGTAAGGAAGTCTGGATTTTAATACTAGTTTTAAGCCTTACACTGTGACTTTGGATAAGTCATTTAACTGCATTTTTTTAATTAACTGTTTTTATGCATATTTATTAAAATATATTTGTAATTAAAATAAGCATGATGGTGCCAGACTTATTTCAGGAGAAATATTTTTATTGACTGTTTTGAAGACAACCGGGAGCCATATGTATTAGCATCTTTATTTTTACCAACATATGGCAGATTAAAATACGTGAATTCTTAAAAGGTTATAAATTGATAATATTAATTTTTTGGGTTATATTTATTTCCCCCTTTTTCTTGGTAGCGGATACTCTGTTTTCAAGGAAGCTGAATGGGAAATACAGACTAGAGCGACTTGTCCCAACTGCAGTGTATCAGCACATGAAAATGCACAAACGAATTCTTGGACATTTATCTTCTGTGTACTGTGTAACTTTTGATCGAACTGGCAGACGTATATTTACAGTAAGTAATTGCAAAGTATCATCTTCACATGAAATTGAAGAAACATTGCTCACAGATAAATTTAAAATAAAAATTTTGTTTTTAATGGGAAACTTGAAAATTCATTTAATTTAACTTAGCATAACAAAAATTATACTCAAATTTAGACTTCCTCCAATTTTGGAAAACTCTTGAAACATGTGATGTCGAAATACAGTCACAGGTAAATAGGGATACTCACAAAGTTTGGAAAATGGAATTACAAGATACATTTATTTTGGTGTGAAAAATGTTTAAATTGATGCTTGAGAGAGGTCTCCAGAAAGTTCATGGAAATGTGTATTATGAAAAAAGAATGGGGATTTCAACATTTTTTGCCCTTAAATAAAGTTACCTTTTCCATGAACTTTTTGAGGTATCTTCTTATTTTGGCCCTGCATCATGAATAAATGTAATTCTCAACATATTATCGATTTTGGAATTTGACATTTTACAAAATGTCATACAGTAATTTTAATTGTAAACCAAGGGCATTTCTTGAGTTAAGCTAATTGTAGAAGATTATTAAATGAACCTTTTAGTATTATCCTTAGAAACCCACTTACCAGCCTGTGGGAACTTTCCCTTAAGATTGTAACAGAAAAAAACATGGAACAAAAGATATTTAGTACTCTGCTTATCACATTTGTCCTGGCCTGGTCCAGCCCTAGATGTTAGAGCATTTGAGGATGAACCAATGGATAGAGGATTGATCTCTGTCTTTCAAATAAACAAATGGAAAAACAAATAAGTATTAAGTATTTGGTTGTTATACTTCATGAAACATTTTCTGTGTTTTGATGTGAATTACATAATAATTTAGAATCTTGTGAGTGGGCATACAGTGAGATAATATGCTTGTTGGTATGTCATGAATTTAGTACAATGGTTGGTATAAAGTTGGTAAAACACTTTGAACCAGGAATTAGCAGACTCTCTAACTCACCACCTAATCTTATAAATCAAATTTTATTGAAACAAGCATATTCAGTGTTTATATTGTCTGTGGTTGCTTTCCCACTATAGTCACAGAGTGGAATAGTTATGACAAAGACCATATGGCCTTGCAAAAGCCTAAAATATTTATTACCTGGCTTTGTACATAAAAATTTGCAGTCCTTTTCTAGGCATTTAATTCCTACTTCTAAGGGCATTTGTCTTGGGAAACAAGAATGATAAGTGAAGAGGAAGCTGTTTTCTGATTGTTTCCTTTAGTTGAAGATATATGAAGAAAGCAAAGTAGTCCTGTGGTGTGTAAAAGATGTTTGTTCTTTAAGTATTGATAGAATTTGCTAATTATGCCTGCCTCATCTGTAATTATTTTACTTTTACTGGTGATTTTCAGTTACCTACAACAAAATGCTTCCTAATAAGAAATGCAGAGAAGAGAGCACAGTTTGTCTAAAATTTCCTTGTACTTTTATGATTATCACGTCAAGTGATAGTGTGTGTATGAGGGGGCTTCAAAAAAGTTCATGGAAAATGGAATTAAAAGATAATGTGCATTTTCCATAAACTTAAAAGATTATTTTATGTATTTGTAAAGCAGAGAGGGAGAGAAGGGGGAGAGAGAGAGAGAGAGAAAGAACGAGCATCCATTAGCTGATTCACTTCCCAGTGTCCACAACAGTCTGGGATGGGACAGGCTGAAGTTAGGAGCCAGAATGGGTCTAACCAATCTTCGTCTTTTATGTATTTGGTATTTTAATCTTGTAGATTTATTTCTAAGGAACTGGTGTGTCTGTGTGTGTGTGTGTGTGTACGTACATATAATATATAGTTGGAAACTTTTCCCAAGGGATTCTTTTGAGTGCTTTTAAATAGGCGCAGCTAGAGGCAGTATAATATTATGGTTAAGATAATCAGCTTTGGCATCAGAGAGCTCTCAATCACAGGTGTACCACTTCTTATTAGTGTATCTTGGCATTTCTTTCATCTCTAATTTTATTATCTTAAAAAAAAGGGAGAGAGGAGAATAGATAATATTTGTACTGACCCCACAGTATTTGTTGTGGACTTACATGAAAGAATGCATATAATTAGAACTGAACAGTGTATATAGTAGCAGTCATTAAATTTTATTTGGTGCTGCTGTAATTTTATAGACATATTTAAGTAAATCTTACCTGTTTTATTTTTTATTTCACTAAAATCTTATTCTATAAATGCCAAAGAAGATTTAAAAGCAAATCATTGTAATTAAAAAGTGAAATTCTATTTAATGAAAAATTATATTTCATTAGTAATGAGTGTATTCCCAATAGAATAATAAGAAAAAACTAAAGGAGGGAGTTAGCATAATTACCAGGTGATATTTTACCCTGGCTCTCTTAGTCTTTTAACTTTTTCTTACTTGGTTTCAGAATCACTGCCTCAAATAATATTTACCAAAGAAAATCAGAGTTAATAAATTCTCAGGACTAAGGCACTCACAGTACGAGAGTCTGCTCATTGAATTTCCTCTAAGAAGCAAAGATTTCCTCTCTCTTCTTGGAAATGTAAAATGTGTCTCTCTTCCATTGAAATTAAAACAAAAGAGCGATATAAATAAGCAGTATTTAAGCTATTAGTTTAGGCATTCTTTTAACAAATTTCAAAGTCTTTTACAACCCATCAGTATTCCAAGCAGTTGGGATATAAAGACTTAGTACTTGGCCTTTGGAGAATTCTCTGATGGTAAAGAGACAGAATTGACACAGTGTAGTAAGAACCTGTATGGAGTATGCATGATCCCAGGAGATGGTAGGGAAATTGACTGGAGAAGTAAAATCTCTGCAATGTTCATCTGGATATTTCAGACCTAGAGGAAGGCCTTTCAAATTTTGGGAGAATGTAATTGTGGCTTATTGCTTACAACATAAATGTAACACAGAAGGAAGTATGGATGATAATTAAGCAAGTTGATGGGGAATAAAATCAAGATCCTTTTATGACGTGCTAAAGAGTAGATTTCTTTCCTGAAGGCAGTGAAAAGCAAATGATGGATTTAGATGGAAGAGTGAGTAGAATTTCTCTTTAATCATTCTTGTGCATTGTTGTGGAGTATAGACTGAAATGAAGTATTTTACACAAAGGCGTTGGTGGAAGAGTTCTGACAGCGATTCAAGAAATCATCAGGGCTTGAACAAAGAGTGGAAGTATAGATGAAATTAACAGATTAAAAATAGATTTCTGGAGGGACATTTAGCCTAGAAGTTAAGATGCCCACCTTCTTGTCAGAGTGCTTGAGTTTGATTCTTGGCTCTGGCTCCTGACTCCAGATTCCTGCAAGTACACAGGCTGGGAGACAGTGTTGATGGCTCAGATAATTGGATTCTTACTACCCAATGGGATACCTTAATTGTATTCCCAGCTTCTGGTTCTCATACCAGCAGCTTTGGTCATTGTGGGCATTTGGGGAATGTACCAGTAGGTAGGAGCTCTGTCTCTCCTCCCTCTCAAATAAATCATATCTAAATAAATAAATGAAAATAAGTTATCTGGGATTTGAGAGACTTATTTCTACTTGAGAGGACTTTAAAACGTTTATGGAAAAGTTAAAAGGTCTGTTTTGGTACAAAAAGTTTTTAAATCTATGCTTTTTTTCTTTCTTTCTTTCTTTCTTTCTTTCTTTTTTTTTTTTTTTTTTTTTATAACAAGTATTTTCTGGGCCTGGCATGGCACAGCAGATTAAGCTGCAGCCTATGACACCAGTATCACAAATGGGCATTGGGTTTGATTCCCAGCTTCTCCCCTTCCAATCCAGCTTTCTGTTAATGCACTTGGGAAAGCTGCAGAAGATGACCCAAATGTTTGGGCTCCTGCTACCCTCATGGGAGACCTGGATGGATTTCCAGGCTTCTGCTCCAGGCTAGCCCAGCCTTGGCAGATGCAGCCTTTTGGGGAGTGGAAGCCAGCAGATGAACGATACCTACTTCTCTCTCTGTAACTCCACCTTTCAAAATAAATAAATACTAATTTTTTTTGAAATGTGTTAACAAAATAAGTATTTTCCGTAAAATTTTTGAGAGGGAGAGGATATGGGATAACATGTTTTTAACTTAATGTGACTTAAAAGACTTAAAAGGCTCATTCATTTACTACGCTGAGTATTTAAAGGGAGAAGTTTGTTCTTGTTGTCTTTGAGATATTTATGAAGAAAGCTACGTAGAAATGCCCAGTAGGTAATGAGAACTCAGGAGAGAGATCTGGAAAGATGATTCAGCTTAGGAATAATTCAGTACAGAAATAGAAAGTATAATTGCTTATGTATGTATTGTTAAGAAAGCTGAAACTTCAACATTTGAAGCAAAGGAAAGAGTCAGTGATTCCACAGAAAAGTTGCATGAGAAGCCAGAGAAAAAACAAACAGGGGGCCGGCTCCCGGCTCACTAGGCTAATCCTCCGCCTAGTGGCGCCAGCACACCGGGTTCTAGTCCCGGTTGGGGTGCCGGGTTCTGTCCCGGTTGCCCCTCTTCCAGGCCAGCTCTCTGCTGTGGCCAGGGAGTGCAGTGGAGGATGGCCCAAGTGCTTGGGCCCTGCACCCCATGGGAGACCAGGATATGTACCTGGCTCCTGCCATCGGATCAGCGCGGTGCGCGGGCCGCAGTAGCCATTGGAGGGTGAACCAACGGCAAAAAAAAAAAAAACCAAAAAAACAAACAAACAAACAAACAAACAAAAAACAAAAACAAGGGGATCTCTTAGAAGCCAAGAGATGAGTATTTCATGAAAAGACTGAAGTCTAAAGTAAAATTAGGACTGAAAGGCATCTTTTGGATTTGGCAAATCATTAATGAGTGCTATGGTCTGAATGTTTTTTCTGCCAAAATTCATATGTTGAAGCCTAATTCCCAATGTGATATTAAAAGGAGGTGATTAAGTCAGGAAGACCCTGCCCTCATGGGTGGATTAGTGCCCTTATTAAAGAAGCCTAAGGGAGCTTGTTTGCCTCCTTCTTCATGTGAAGACACAGACAGAAGAAGGTGCTATCTGTGAAACAGAGTGATGTCTTTCACCAGACACCAAATCTACTGTTACTGATCTTGGACTTTCCCGCCTCTAGAATTGTGAGCAATAAATTTCTGTTGTTTACAGATTGCCCAATCTAAGCAACAGAATAGGACAATGAATGATCGTGATAAAAAATGTTTTATTTTAGTGTGAGGGATAGGAATGACATTGTAATACACTGAGAAGGGAATGGGAATTGAAGATACTTACTGTAGACTAATGAAAACTTGACAGTTAAAAAAGTCTTTTCTGAATATCCAGTTTTCCCGCTGAACTGTGTACGTCTGTTACCATGTAGCAATGAGTTTTTTTAGATGTCTGTTTCTCTACTAAATTGTGAACCTCTTAATAGCGAAGATTTTAGTATATTTTATAGATCTGTATTGCCTTGCTGCATGTGTTGTGCATATAAAAGCATACAAAAAAGGATGAATCAGCCAATTTAAGGTATAAAAATAATCTCTTATAAGAAACTTGGAATCTGTTGGAGATAACATATAAATATCTGTAAGACAAGTTCTTCTCTTCTGTGCTTCCGTAACATTGGGTTTTTCCTAGTCTTTCAAACTTGCACAGTCAACTGGTGACTTAGAGCCTTTGTACTAGTTACTCTATTTGCCAGTATATATCTTCTCCAACATATTCTGGTGATTGATTTCTCTATTAAGTAAAAGCTGATAGAATATCTTGGTTGCAAATTTTGGCATGCTCTTGCAATGTGCCCCCATAAGATACTAAATTAATTTTTAAAGGTTAGAGATGAGGAAAAGAGGAGAAACTTTGGAAGCACCACAAGAGCAAGTTCACTTCACTAGTGGTGGGATGTATTAACTAAAGGTAGTGTTCCGATAAAATGCAGCTACTTGTCTGTGGGGTTCCTATAAAGACAATGTGACTTGGATCTGGTCATGAAGAAACATTTGTCAGAGGAGACCAGTGTTGTGCCACAGCAGGTTAAGCAGCCACCTGTATTGCTGGCATCCCATGTCAAAGCTCAGGTTTGAGTCCAAGCTGCCCCACTTCCAATCTAGCTTCTTGCTAATGTGCCTGGGAGTGTGGTATATGATGGCCCAAGTACTTGGGCTGCTATCACTCACATGGAAGACCTGAATGGAGTTTCAGGGTCCTGATTTTGGCTTTGCCCAGTCTCAGCCTTGTTGCAACCAACTGGGGAGAAAACCAGGAGATGGAAGATCTCTCCCCACCTTTAAAATAAAAATGGGGCTGGCGCTATGGTGCAACAGGTTAAAGCCCTGGCCTGTAGCACCAGCATCCTATATGGATGCTGCTTCAAATCCTGGCTTCTTCACTTCTGATGCGGCTCTCTGCTATGGCCTGGGAAAGCAGTAGAAGATGGGTGAAATCCGTGGGCCCCTGCACCTACATGGGAAACCTGGAGGAAGCTCCTGGCCCCTGGCCCCAGATTGATCTAGCTCTGGCTGTTGCAGCCATTTGAGGAATGAACCAGCAGATGGAAGACCTCTCTCTTTCTCTACCTCTCTCTGATTCTGTTTTTCAAGTAAACAAAATCTTAAAAAATAAAAAAAATTTAAAAATCTGAAAAAATATCTAAAAAGCTAAAAACATTGATAGACCTGTGTTCTGGGCTGTTTTACAAAAACTGTAAGGTTTGTATTTATAAACTGCTAAGGGTGTGAATGAAGAAGTATTCCAGGAGACAGAAGAGACATGACAGTTAAATGTAACGTGTTAACATATGGGATCCTGGATCCAAAAGGAAAAGAGAACTTAATTGGGATACTTGAAAAAACTTGAATGGGGCCTGTGGATTGGATAGTAATGTTACTGATACTGATTTCCCAACTTATGTTGGGAAGTTTCCTTGTTTTAAAGAGATACACAATGGGTTATTTAGAGGTGATGGGGAATCCAGTCTGCAGCCTGCTTTTAAAAAGTTGGGAAAAAATTAATGTGTGTGTGTTACATGGAGTGGGAGGGAGGATAATTATGGAGCAAAAATAGTCAATTGTTGAGTGTTGATAAATCTGGGTGCTGGACATATGGGAGGCATTTGCTATTGAGACATTAAAAGCACATAAAAGATTTATAGAAGTGTATTTTAATAGTATATTTTAATAGTAATAAAAAAGAGACCTGGAGTATGGTAATTTAGAGCTAAACAAAATGTGAAATAACTGGGTTAATTGGAAGGGAGTAGAAAGCAAACTGGAAGATATGAGATAAGATCATTGTTATATGATGGTTTTAAAGGAAGAAAGATAGTAGGTGTAGTTGGGATGTTTGAGAATAGTTTAGTTGGACTTGCTAGGAAGGTAATTAATTAGGTCCACAATGAATAGATTCTGATTTTCTATGTGGAATATTTTATCAGGTGAGGATATTTTATCTTGGTTAAGGAATAAGGCTGAATTCCATAGGTGATTAATAAAGTATGGCAACAGGAATGAGTACTGAGTTGGGAGCAGATTTTTTTAAAAAGTATTACTGATTAGATTTAACGTCCCAAATGTGTGAGTACTTCAAAAGGCTCATGGGGAACAGAATTGCAAGCATACTTTTAAGTAGGCGATTCATTAATTTGTAGTATTGCATAATTAGTATACTATTTTCTGTGCCATGATGGCATTTGGCATGCTGATAGGAGGATTGTGACAAGTGATGTTAGAGCTACACTAAGTTGGTCACTGGTGGTATAGGTGGAGAAGGGGGCAAGGAAATTGGACATATAATAGAGTGATTGATACTAAAGCTTCAGCTAATTTGTGAGGAAAATTAAATAGCTCTGACAGATGGGCAAGAAAAAGTACCTTATATTGAAAGGAAATTGAACACATTTAAATTAATGAGCAATTTTTAGTTCTGCCTGAAGGACTTGTCCCCACCCCCTTTTAATTTAAAAAGTAGCTTTAAAGAGGTCTAATTGATATACAAAGAAATATGCGTATTTATTGTGTACATACAATGAATTTAGATAAATGCAAATAGCATGATAACTTCATCACTGTAAAGGTCATAAGCATATCCAACACCTGCCAAAGTTTGCTCCTTTTTAACTTGAATAAGAAAATGGGTTATTTATAGTATGCATGACAGTTTACATGATTTTTTTCTTTTCTTTTTTTTTTTTTAGAGTAAGATTGAGGGAACTTGTATTCGCTGGTTTACTCTCCAGCTCTCTGCAGTTGGGGATGGCTAACTTGAAGTTGGGAACTAGTAACTCAAACTAGATGACCTATGTGGGTGGCAGAAACCATCCATAAATTAACCCAGTCACCTGAGTCATCATTTGCTGCCTTCCAGGGTCTACATTAGCAAGAATCTGGAATCAGGAGCCAGTGTCTGGATTTGAACCTAGGTACTCTGATGTGAGATATGGATGTCTTAATCCCTATGCCAAATACCCTCTCTTACATGACATTTTTGACATTCATTTACTGTTTTAATGACACTAAGAGTTGAGATTTGGGACTTATAAGAGATTATAATTCTGTTTGGCTCCATCTGGTAATGGTATGCTTTCAGGGATTGCCAAATATTCTAAGGTGTTAAATTAATAAATCATAATTTATTTTCATGTCAAAGTTGTAATCGTTGATGTGCATAATTGATACTTCTCTTTGAAAGGGAAGATTTATAGATTCAGATTTTTTTCAGATTTATTTATTTGAAAGAGTTACACAGAGAGCTTCATCCACTGGTTAACTCCCCAAATGGCCAGTGCTGGGCAAGGCTGAAGCCAGGAGCTTAGATCTTCATCTGGGTCTCATGTTGGTGGCAGGGGCCCAAACAATTAGGACATTGCTGCTGCTTTTCTCAGGCCTTTAGCGGGGAGCTGGATCAGAAGTGGAGCAGCTGGGATGTGAACTGGCACCCATATGACTTTACCTGCTATGGCACAACATTGGTCCCTAGATCCACATTTGTTTTTATTGATTTGAAAATCAGTTACAGAGAGAGGGAGAGACAGATCTTTCATTCTCTGGTTCACTCCCCAGATGGCTGCAGTGGCCAAACCTGGGCTGATCCAAAGCCAGGAGCCAGAAGCTTCTGGGTTGCCCATGTGGGCATGTGGGGTCAGGGGCCCAAGTACTTGGACCATCTGCTGCTGCTTTCCCAGGCTCATTAGCATGGAGTAGTTTGAAAGTGGGATTTGAACCAGTGCCCATATGGGATGCTGGTACTGCAGGTGGTGGCTTTACCTGCTATGCCGCAGCACTGGTCCCTAGATCCTGTGTGTGTGTGTGTGTGTGTGTGTGTATAGTTAATTTATTTGTGAGACTGGGAGAGTTCTCCCAGCTAATGGTTCACTCCCCCAGAATGCCTGCAGTGGCCTGGGCTGGGCCCAACTGAAGTTGGCAGCCAGTAACTCAATCCAGGTCTCCTACATGAGGGGCAGGAGACTATCACTGCTATCTCCCAGAATCTGCTTTAGCAGGAAACTAGAGTCAGGAGCTGGGAGTCAAACCTGCTCACTCTGATTTAGGACACAGGCATTCTAACTGTAAGGCCAAATGCCCACTCTTAATGATAATAAGATTATCTGAGCAAAATCAACTTATTTTCAAATATATATAGTCAGCCATTCTTTGTCATTACCTGCTGCATCCTGTAAAGTTTTTTTTTTTTTTTTTTTTTTTTTTTTTTTTTTTTTTACAGGCAGAGTGGACAGTGAGAGAGACAGAGAGAAAGGTCTTCCTTTTTTTTTGCCGTTGGTTCACCCTCCAGTGGACGCACTGATCCGATGACAGGAGCCAGGTGCTTCTCCTGGTCTCCCATGGGGTGCAGGGCCCAAGCCCTTGGACCATCCTCCACTGCACTCCCTGGCCACAGCAGAGAGCTGGCCTGGAAGAGGGGCAACCGGGACAGAATCCGGCGCCCCGACCGGGACTAGAACCCGGTGTGCTGGCGCCGCTAGGCGGAGGATTAGCCTATTGAGCCGTGGCGCCGGCAGAAGTATTTTCATTATTGAACAGTTCACATGGTTGTCACCTCTAATCTTCTAGCTCTTATTTTCACAATAGCTTCTGTAATTGTCTACTATACTTTATATAGTAAGATAAAAAGCTACACAGACTTTGTTTTTGTTGTGATTTTGCCCTTCCAACATTTGCTAGGTTTAATGTAAGCACCTGTTTGCCAACTCATTAATGATCACTCTTTCATGGTATTGACAGTTCCACATTATTGTTTGATTGCTATTAAATACTAGCCTATTATAATTTGATTGAAAAATGAATTTCGAAAAAGCATTTTCAACTTTGTACCCAGCTAATGGATTTCTTTAAAGTCATTCATGGTTTTCAGATAAATGTTCCATCTTGGTAGTCTCATCCCCTATCATTGTTTACCTTTTTTTTTTTTTTCAAGATATTTATTTTTATTTGAAAGTCAAGAGTTACACAGAGAGAGGAGAGGCAGAGACAGAGAGAGAAGTCTTACATCTGATGGTTCACTCCCCAATTCGTGTCAACGGCCGGAGCTGCAATGACCTGGAGCCAGGAGCCAGGAGCTTCTTCTGGGTCTCCCATATGGGTGCAGGGGACCAAAGACTTGGGCCATCTTCTACTGCTTTCCCAGGCCACAGCAGAGAGCTGGATCGGAAGTGGAGAAGCCTGGTATCGAACCAGCTCCCATATGGGATGCCTGCGCTTCAGGCCAGGGTGTTAACCCACTGCGCCACAGTGCTAGCTCCCATTGTTTTCAACTATAGCATTAGACCTCTTGTAGCTTCAGATCTATTCTGTACTCTGACTCTAGAAGAGTCTGGCTAAAATACTATAGTAACTATGTCTTGCCTGTTTAACATTCTTTAATAGCTATCTCGCCAAGTTAAATCCAAGTTACTTAATAGGCACTTAAGACCCTTTCTGGATTAATTTATTATTATTTTCATTTGCACTTCCAATTTTTCCCAACTGGACAATTTCCCACCCTGTCAGCAACAATAGATGTTATTAAAAACAAATAGCCTGGACATTGGAGCTTTGCTGGGAAAACTGTCAGTTGATGTGTTTCTACACTAGACCTTAACCAAAAGGCCGCGAAACAATAGTTGATATCTCTAAAATCATGCTCTCTAAATTTAGCAAGTGTTTCATTGTTGGTTTACAGAATTTTTGAGTCATTGTTTTATTTCCTTTTCCTCCCTCTTTTAAGAAGTAATCTACAGATTTTTTCTTTTTTGCTAAGGTTAAAATCATCACATTTCTATTCTTTTTGCTTTACAATACCTTCATCTGTACCCTACTTCTTCTTTCTCCTTTATACATCTTAGAAGTTGTTTTTATTGGTCCATTTAATTGTTTGCTTAATATTCCCTTTATTTTAATATCCATCCCTCTCTACTGACATTTTAGTTTTCTTTGTTTAAAAGACTATAATCCTACTGTTTGGCATGTTTTTGCCTTTAGTAACTTCCAGAGCTGGAATTAGGCTTGTGGAAATAGTTTAAATTCTGCTCAACTTCTTAGTCTTTTTAAAAATGAACAGTTTGTACTACTTTTTAATTCATTCTTCTACATTCATTTTAAACACAAATATAGTTATGAAAATGATTTCCAACAAATTTTCCTTCTGCAATCCTTTCAATTAATTTACTTACATTTGTATTCTTTCTTTAAACTCTCCATAAATATGCATAAATGAACAGTCACAAATAATGATGAGGTAGGAGTTCTGATTGAAATTCTTTCAGTAGTTTTTGGGGGGGGCAAGGATGAGGGTAGGGGGAGCAAACTATTTTATAGTTCATGGAAGAGGATAGTAAGGAGAATTTTACTCAAAAGGGCAATCCAAACATTTTCTCCTGTAATTTGGTAGAGAAAAAGTAAGGTTAATTTAGAAAATGTGTATTTCAGGGGGAGAATATGCATTGTCTTTTGTTTTTATTGCCTATCTAAATAGAATAAAATTACAAAATAGAACTTAATTAGTAAGATTACCAAATATTAAACTCAAAAAGAATGTAGTGGTGAAAAGTCACTGTAGACTGACTTTACATCACAGCTTACCACGGTTTCTTCCATTAGTTACGTTTAGTCAAAAATTCTGGATTTTTTTTGTTTATATACATGAAATACCTTCTGTGGTAGAATGTAAAGCAAACTCTTTAATCAGATTCATAAGAACAAACTGAATTATATCAGTATTTTGGAACCTTATGAGATGCCGTGATTTTACTTTTATCATGTAGTCTACCTATGTTAGAATAAATAGTTTTACTTTTGTATTGAACATAGGTCAGAACTGAATACTGTCATCCCTCAGTATCCAGAGGGGATTAGTTCCTGGAAACCTCATGAGTGCTCAAATCTCTTATATGAAATGACGTGTCTACATGGGACCTACACACAGTTACCTGTATACTTTAAATCTTACCTAGGTTACTTTTTATTTCTAATACAATGTAAATGTTGTATAAGTAGATAGTTATACTGTATTATTTAGGGAATAATTAAGAAAAAGTCTGTATAATGTTCAGTACAGGTACAATTTTTTCCCCAGGTACCTTCTATCCATGGTTGGTAGAATAGGAACTGTGGATACTGAGGGTTGATTGTATTGCTTTAATTTTTGAAAGATAAGCAAAGAAGTGAATAAATTGACTAAATCTGTAGAATTTGGTGAACTTGAGTTGAATGAATACTTTCAAGCCATTTTTTTGGTTCAACATATACCTGGTATACTTTCCCATATGCAAGAGGTAATGTAGACTGGTTTTTTTAAAAGTCAGAGTCTCTTGTTTTTTTTTTTTTTTTTTTTTTTTTAATTTTATCTATTTATTTGAAAGGTAGAGTTACAGTGAGAGGTAGAGACAGAAAGGTCACTCCCCAGTGCCTGTAACGGCCGGAGCTACGCCAGTCCGAAGCCAGGAGCCAGGTGCTTCTTCCTGGTCTCCCATAAGAATGCAGGGGCCCAACCACTTGGGCCACAGCAGAGAGCTGGATTGGAAGAGGAGCGGCCGGGACTAGAACCGGCGTCCATATGGGATGCTGGTGCCACAGGCGGAGGATTAACCTACTGAGCCACTGTGCCAGCCCCTGTTTCTTCACTTTCTAAAGATAATCAGTTATATAATCCAAACCTCTTTTATTCCCAGGTAATTGTTACCATCTCTTCTTATCTTGTGCTATAACAATCTGAGTTTTACCATTCATTCTCTCCTTCCTGTACTACTTTTAAAACTTTTTGCCCATCTCCTACTTTTTAGCTTAATTCAAACTTATGCAAGGATCTTTGGAAAATATACATATAACCCTGGTACTCACTTGCTTGATATCTTTCATTGATTAATATTATATACTCTATTTTTTAGTACATTGCAAAAGGTCCTTCACACTTTTTTTCCTGCTTCTTTCTCATGCCTTTACCTCACACTTTGAATTATCTTACAAGTCATTTACAGTTCCTTGAACTTCCCACGTTTTCATGCCTTTGAACCTACTTTTCTCTCTAGTTGCTATATGGGATATTTGTTCTACTTTTAAGTCACAAGAATATTATTAACATAAGAATTAGAATACTACTGCCAACAATGGTGATAATAATGTAGTCCATATATAACTTTTATCATGTACCAAGTACTGTCTTGTGTCTTCCCTCTCATCTTCAGTATTCCTGCTGTGTAGATACAGGTGAGAAAAAAGGCACAGGAAATGCATATAACAAGTACAAGGTCATGTAACCTGAAAACAGTCCCAGACATTTGACCCTGGGCTCTGTGCTCTATGGTACTAACTATATTGCTTTGCCTCTTCATGCATAAGACTGTTAAACATCCCAGCCTATGAACTTATTGCCTAAGCCTATCTCTCCCCTTTCTTGGGAAAAAAAGAACACTCTCTTGTTGGAATCTTTGATGATTAACAGCATAGCCCTTAGAACACGTTACTGCATTTACATTCTTCTGTCTTGCTTTCCAAGGATTGGATTACTGTATCTTTGTATCTCATCCTTGTATCTCTAGTGGCTGGCACCTACTTAACCATGAGGCAAATGGAGAAATGAATGTGTGAATTATTGAATTTAAAGGTGCAGGGAGCCAGATAACGTCCTTATTTTATAGATGAAGAACCTAGATTAAGTTTATGTAATAGCAATACCAGTTTTTGATGTGACTAGCTTATCAGTTAAGTTTTATTGCTACTCCTTTATTGGTTTGGTTAGTAACCAATCTAATTTGCTTTAAAGCTCAATCAGAAGAACTGATTTTATAATTACTTAGGGAGTGTTTTAGGTAGTGTTGTAAAAATCTGACTTAATATATGACTATAGCATTTAACATGTATCGCTAATACTGGGTTATCATTTATATATTGTGTATGTTGTCAGTATGAAGCAGAAAACATCTTGGAATCCTTTGCCTTTGTTGGTCCTCAGAGTATTTAGATATGTAATGGTTTTGTTTTTCTTTAAATGGATTAAGAATTTCTAAGGAAATCTAGCATGAAACTTTAGTAAAACTTCATCTTGCGAAACGTTTGGCAATTTTGCAAGTGTTTATGTTTCCTGCTTTATGTTAAATGTGGCAGAGACATTGATAAGTTTTGAACCTGGGGCTTGGAAGTATGGAGACTGATGACTCTATTCTCTCTACATTTTTATATATTAAAAACTTTCATGATAAAGCCTGGAAGTTCTAGTCATTACTTTGTCAATATAAAATTTAAATGTTTGGAAATTTATATTCATTGAATAAAAGTTAAAAAAAATTTAAATGTTAAATATAGGTATTAGTAGGAAACTGTACCTTTTATAATACCTTGCTGAGTTTCTTGCTATAGTAGATTAAGCAAGTAATTTATGTAATTTTACTTTATACAGATAAGATTAATTTTTTCTGACTTGTAGTTTAAGATAATGGCCTTAGTTTTTTTTTTTTTTTTTTTAAAGATTTATTTATTTAATTGAGAGGTGGAGGTGAGAGAGAGAAGGAGAGACAGAAGAACAGTGGTCTTCCATCTGCAAGTTTACTCCCCAAATGGCTGCAATAACCTGGCTGGCCAAGCCAGGAGCCAAGAGTTTCTTCTGGGTCTCCCATGTGGGTGCAGGGGCCCAAGGAATTGGGCCATCCTCAGCTGCCTTCCTTAGCACATTAGCAGGGAGCTGGATTGGAAGTAGAGCAGCTAGGACTTGAACCGGCAATCAAATGGGATGCCGGCACTGTAGGCCATAGCTTTAACCTGCTGATGCACAGCGCTGGCCCCCTGATGACCTGTTTTTAGCTAGAGATCAATGATAAGATTTTCCTTCCTGAGAGAAAAACCCCCAAATTGGCAGTTTTATATAACAATAACATAAAAGTATCGATTATAATTATATATTACACTTATTTTGCAACTATATCTTTGTTTTATTACTTCAGAAATTAAAATTCTTTTAAAAGATTACAGATAGCGGTTACCTTGGATGGTAGGTAGGGGACCATAGGTAAATGTTAATTATTAACAACATTCAGCTTCCCTTGCTTTTTGATGGGCACACAGTGAATTATAAATAAATGTCTTACTTTAAGGAAATGAAAGATTGATTCATTATTAGTAAATTATTTAATACAGAGTTTTATGGAAAGGAAAATTCCTATTACAAATACTTAGTGTTTTGCAGTGTTACAAATAAAATTATTAGGAAGAGAATATAACAGATATGATTTATTTATAAGCATTAAGAATTTAAGTTAAAATTTATGCTGTCAATTTTATGACTATCCATTTAAGGGTTCTGATGACTGTCTTGTGAAAATTTGGGCAACAGACGATGGGAGATTATTAGCTACTTTAAGAGGACATGCTGCTGAAATATCAGACATGGCTGTAAACTATGAGAATACCATGATAGCAGCTGGAAGTTGCGATAAAATGATCCGAGTCTGGTGTCTTCGAACCTGTGCACCTTTGGCTGTTCTTCAGGGCCACAGTGCATCAATTACATCACTACAGGTAATTGTTTTAATCCCTGTGAAATCCTTTTTTGCTTCTGGTTTAAAGTTGATTTTAAGAAGCTACTTTTTCAGTCCAGTTTATAAGATCAACCAAAATGAAGAAATGAGTATTTCGGTTAAATATGTGAACTTCAAGTACCATGCTAGTCATGACCTTGGTCTGTTCTGCGTGTTTTCTGTTGTTATTAGTTACTGTTAATATGGTAAAAAGTGGATTTTATTTGGACCGTGTCATGCTTATAAATTTTTTTTTCTGTGATTGTTTTTCAGTTTTCACCATTGTGCAGTGGCTCAAAGAGATATCTATCTTCTACTGGGGCAGATGGCACTATTTGTTTTTGGCTCTGGGATGCTGGAACCCTTAAAATAAAGTCAGTTGCTATTTTGTTTCATAGAGTAATTGTGTTTAATTTAATGTTTGAAATTGCAATAGTAGTTGACAATGGGAATAAGTTTACTTTTTTTCCTTGAGTAAATAATAGAAATTCTTTTTAACTATTCACTGACTGCTTTCAGTTTTATGCCTTTCACTCACCCCTGCTGTTTTTTTTCTTGTATGCTTCAAAGAAAGTTTTCTCTTGTTAACAAGTCTACGCCTTTGCTCTCTTAACTTTATCCTAGCCCTTCTTTCATTCATAATATACTTGATTTATTACAATTTCTTTGTGTGCTATACTGTTTTGTCTCAGTAGCTCTTTTTGGTACTGAGGACATAATAGTTTTTAATGCTATTTTTAAAGATTATTTTATTATGTTACTAAATCTGTAAACTTGATTTTATTATAGATCTAAGGAAACTTAGGAAAACAATTAAAGTTTCACTGTCTGCCATTAAGGTAGATAGGTGCACATATACACCTATAGTAGCATTTTGCATTTATGTTTTTAGTTATTTTAAAAATACTTATTCATCAAAACAAGTTGACTGGAGAGTTACTTTTGATTAAGGACACTGAGGTAAAGAAAGGTTAAATGACTTTCTTCTAATTAAAACCTTTTTTTTTTAAATTGGCAAGTCCTAGTATATAGCACTTCCCTACTCTGTCTCTGTGTGCTAGACTCTATGCTTCTTAAATGGCTGTAGTAAGAGAGGAAGTGCTGTATTTGTCCATGGGAAGCAGTGTATTTAGTGATTTCACAATACTGAAATGGTCATTTCTGCCATTGTCAGGATTGAAAGTAATTTGGATTAAAAGGTATATCTCAATAATTATCTCTGATTTCTAGTTATATGTTATCAACCAAAGTTGAATTATTTAATAAAATAATTTATTTACACCTTTTCTAATTTTAGAACAGTGGTGTTTAGCTAATAGTTTCTAAATCAAGGCATAGTTTTCTTAAACTTCATGTGTTTGAACACTCCTATAGAATGGTTCATGTGACAGAGCAGTAGGGGGCATAGCAACTAGAGTAACATAAGAAAAAGTATATTTGAGAAGAAATTATGGTAAAATATAGTTCTTTGGACAAAGTAAGTTAATTTCACTTTAGTTATGTTCTTAGTACTTAAAGACTTTCTGTAGAAAATTAGATAAAAATGGAAGTGTTTTACTGACGTGAGTAGCTAGTAGCAATTATTTAATTGTTTCCTTTAAGGATGAGGGGGCTTCAAAAAGTTTGTGCAAAAAATACAATTAGGTATAGGCCTTTGGCCTACTGATTAAAACAATACTTGTGACCCTGTGTCCCATATCAAAGTATATAAGTTTGAGTCCTGACTCTGCTCCTGATTCCAGCTTCTTGATAATATATACCTGTGAAACAGCAGGAGTGGCTCAAGTAGTTGGAGTTGGGTCCTTCCCACCCACATGGGAAACCTATGTTGAATTCCTGACTCTCAGCTTTAGCTTAACCTTGGATATTGCAAGTACTTTGGGGAGAGAACCAGCAGATGAGAGCTATTCTCTGCCTTTCAAATAAATAAAATAAACAGATACACTTTTAAAAAAGGAATTAGAAGATACATTTGTTTTGGTGAAAAAACTTGAAGTCAATTCATAGTCTTTTCATCATAGATGTTTTTGTTAGAGGGCAAGGCAGGGAGAGACAGAAAGATATGCTGGTTCACAACCCCAGTGCCCACAACAGCTAGGGCTGGGTCAGGCCAAAACTAGGAGCCCAGAACTCAATCCAGGTATTCTACGTGGGTGGCAGAGATTCAACTACTTGAGCTGTCACTGCTACCTTCCAGGGTGCATTTCAGAAGGAAGCTGAAATTGGAAGGGGAGCCAGGAGTCAAATCCAGGCACTCCCATGTGGGATGTAAGCACCCCAAGGGTATCTTAAGCTCTGTACCAAGTACTCTCTTCATATCTTGTTTTCTTAAACAAGAAAAAGCGATTAGGAATTTAGTATAGAAACAGAAAATGTTTTATATAGTTAAACTGTCTTATTTGTGCTTTCTGAGGATGACAGTACTATTTGCAATAATGTTTCATGTTTCTGGATCCTTGAGAGGTGATTTTTTTTCATATAAATAATTTTTTCAGAAATTTTATGTAGAGATATAGATATATATATATAGATATATATATATAGATATAACCCACTATCCTTACACAATGTATATATATTATTATTTTTATATTATTATTTATATTATAGTAATATTTATATTATTATATATTATATATAATAATATATTATATATTATATTATATATTATATATTATATTATTTTATATATATTATTTTTCATACAAATTAATGATTTCATACAAAATAATTAGGTAAGTTTATACAGTTTTCTGCTGTTTCCTTAATTGTATTTATTGAAGGCACTTGTGTTAATTTTTATAGTTGCGTTATATTCTTCTAAGTGTTGTTACATTATGATTTTTCTCTTTTGAGGTATTAAAGTTTCTTCTTGTTATTTACAAGTGGTATTCTTTTCTATTTGCTGTTATGATTATCCTCTAAAAAATTAAGCCAAAGACAGGCAGAGAAATAGGAATAACCCATTTCTCCTTAGATATATTGATTTTGAGTCATTTATTTTCCTTTCTGTAATTACACGTGACTGATAACTGCCCAAAAATTTGACAGGATATACGTTGTTACTGTATTTATGTCAGCTGTTTCTTTTTTTTTGTTTTGTTTTTTTAGACATACTTATTTATCTTTGAAAGTCAGAGTTACACAGTGAGGATAAGACAGAGGGCATCCATCTGCTGGTTTACTCTTCAGATGGTTGCAACTGCCACCACTGGGCCAGGCCAAATCTAGGAGCTTCATCCAGGTCTCCCACATGAGTGGCAAGGACCTTAAACCATCTTTTGTTGCTTTTCTCAGGCCATTAGCAGGGAGCTGGATCAGAAGTGGACCAGCTGGGACATGAACTAGTGCCCATTTGGGATGCGTGGCAGCTATAAACAATGCACCACATCGCCGACCTCTCAGCGAGCCTTTAATATTTCAAGACAGATATTGTATTGCTGTGATGCTTTGGTATAAGCCAATGGGGAAATGACTTGGGAAACCCCGCTGTCTGCAGTAACTGAAAAAAAAAAATCATTTCAATTTTGGGAACCCGAGTCTATTGATAAATTGAGTTTTATCTAAAGATACTGTTTCCTAGATAAGTAATTTGAGTGGCTTGGTAACTAGGAAGCTAGCTCCAGTAGGAGAAACTGTCCAACTATATTTTGACTAGGTGTAAAATAATGGAGATCCTAAAATATGCAGATAATAATGATGTCTCCAAATTTTTGGTAAGCATTTAGTCTGTCAAGCTAATACTAAGGGCTTCATATTTGTTACATTGTTAGTCTTGTAACTACCCTATGAGGAAGGGACAATCACTATTTTTTGTGCAAATAACGAAAAAAAAAAAAGCATAGGCAGTTCAAGCAGTTAGCAAGTGGGAGTAGAGCCAGGATTTGAATACTGGAAGTATACTGTCAGGACCACTTCTTCAGCACTGTTCTAAACTAAATAGCAGTTATTATATGAGCTATCTAGAGTTTGTTGAATCTAATTAAAATACTAATACTAGTTTTTATTGAGTGTGTTAGGCACTATAGAAAGTATTTTACATGAATTAAATTCATTTAATTTTGTCAGCAACTCTGAGATAGCTTCTGTTGTTACCTTCATTTTGTACAAGAGGAAACTGAGGTATAGAGGTCTTAATTTACCAAAGGTCACACATCTGATAAGTGGCAGGGATGTATGCTTGCTCAATTCAGAGTTTGAGTCTAAGGCCCTCTTTCAAAAAATTTCCTCAACCATACATTTAAAAATAAATTATTGTTACCTGCTTATCTACTTAAAAATGACACTATAGACTCATTAGCATATTCTGGTAATGAGTTCCAACTAAAGGGTTGTTTGGCATTTATATGAACAGTTGTACCCAAAATTAACAAGATATGAATGAAAGTGGTAGTTTCTTGTTTCCATAATTTCAGATTTATTTACTTAACCTGTAATTGTTTAATTTTGCTTTGAATAAGTATTTTCATAACCACCTGTTTCTTTAATCTGTTGTGCTCAGTTATAAGTATTAGAGCTTGTGACCATTAAGAAAAATTGTCAATTTAAAATAATTTACAAACTCATTAATTTAGTTAGCCAAAACTTTTTGTTGCATTCTACATTAGTTAAAAAAATGACTGTTCTCACTGCTCAAAATATTGATAGATCAAAAATAGTCACAAGCTTTTACCCTAATAACAAAACTAAAACCACTCTAAAACTTGATGTTGTGGATTGTGAAGTTATGCAGTGCTGTCAAACTTAAGGCTGTAAATATTTTTATATTTCTTCCACTAATAGAGACAAACTAGGTCAAAAGTACAGTGAGTAGGGCTTCAAATATAATTCATGTACTAGAGCATTATATATACATTGTTGTATGATGAATAGTGGAGCTTTTAAGTCTGAAATTGATAGTTTTCTTTCTTTAATCTGGTTGATTGTAACATTAAACATTTAATAGTATTAAGATAAAACAACATAATACAGTTATACAAAAATTAATATAAATATGGTCAAGTAGATTTCTATTTTTTTTAATGTGAGTTACAGGTGACCTAGCAGTCATGTAGTCTTAGTTGATTTGACTGGGGAATGCTTAAGATTTTTACTTTTGGAGCCTTAAGGGATATGTTTTGTCACATTAGAAGGTAAACATAAGGGAGAAACTTAATTAACAGTGGCTAATACTGGACAAGTTTAGATGTTGATAATATGTGTCAGCAGCAGAAGTGGCACCTATTTTGCTAGTGTCCATATTTACAAATAACTAACTTCCTTATATATATTTGTATGTTGCTATTCTACTGTATGAAACACTGAATACTTGTTTAACTGATAAGAGGTGAGTGTAACTACTAACTGCATGTCTAATGTGACGTGACTTTGGGATTGTTCCCTATGCAGATTGTTGTGTAAACAGGAGCTCCTGTGAAACCTATATCTAGAGTTTGTACAAGATCTGCTGATCATGACACATAATGATTTCTAAGATGTTTTTAGGAAGGGAGCCATCTGTTGCTTCGTATTTAGTTTGGTCCTGTGATTACTTTTTGATACAGTTTATTTCTGGTATTACTGGTTTTTATTTTTTTTACTTATTTATTTTTTTGTAGTCCAAGACCTGCCAAATTTACTGAGCGCCCTCGGCCTGGAGTTCAAATGATCTGTTCTTCTTTTAGTGCTGGTAATATCCCACCTGCCCCACCTACCACTGCCCCCATAATTTTCTGCTTAAAATTGTGTATTGGAAAGCTTGTGGTGGAACACATAAAAGTTTTTGAAAATAATTTACTGTTGCATTATAAATCATATCTTCGTACATATTCCAGAGCTATTAAGTAAACACATAATTCAATTGAGAAGTATTTTAGCTTTGTTGAAATTTAGTTTATCTAATCACATGACTAATTTTCTTTTAAAGATTTATTTACTTTTATTTGAAAGGCAGTTACAGAGATAGAAGGAGAGATAGAGAGACTGAGCTTCCATTCAATGGACCACTTTCCAGATGGCTGCAATGGCCAGGGCTGGGCAAGGACAAAGCCTGATGCCTGGAACTCTATCCAAGTCTTCCACCTGGGTGCAGGGGCTCAAGGATATGGGCCATCTTCTGCTCCTTTCCCAGGCACATTAGCAGAGAACTGGTTGGGAAATGGAGCAGTCTGGACTGGCACCAGTGCCCAGTTTGGATGCTGGCATCACAGGCGGTAGCTTAACCCTCTGTGCTACAATGCCAGATCTAATATTTTCTTGAAGAAGGCCATAATGCTTTAGTAGGAGAGAATAAATAATTTCAAAATTATCTCTTACAAAGTGATTCTTTTAATGGTTCAGTGTAAGAAAGACATTATTTGCCCCAGACTGTCTTATTTGCTGTTTAAAAAGTAGCTGTATTGCAGTGCTAGTATTCCAGTTATATTTTGAATTTACGAAGCAGCATTTTGAATGGATGCTACAGATTTTTTTTTTTTTAAATTTTTGACAGAGTGGACAGTGAGAGAGAGAGAGAGAGAGAGAGAGAGAGAGAGAGAGAGAAAGGTCTTCCTTTTGCCATTGGTTCACCCTCCAATGGCCGCCGCGGCCGGCGTGCTGCGGCCAGCACATCGTGCTGATCCGAAACCAGGAGCCAGGTGTTTCTCCTGGTCTCCCATGCGGGTGCAGGGCCCAAGAACTTGGGCCATCCTCCACTACACTCCCGGGCCATAGCAGAGGGCAGGCCTGGAGGAGGGGCAACTGGGACAGAATCCGGTACCCCGACTGGGACTAGAACCCGGTGTGCCGGTGCCGCAAGGTGGAGGATTAGCCTAGTGAGCTGCGGCGCCGGCTTGATGTTACAGATTTTTAAGCAAGCTACGACCTAGATATTTAAAGTGAATTGATGATAAAATTAAATGTGAATAGATCAAACACATAATATTCTGATACGTTTCTGCCTTTATTTTCACTTTTACTTTTTCTATACTTTCTATAATGGTGGATAGCAGGATTACCCGAGAAAAGAGATAGCAACAAATGATAAAATGAGTCTCTTTTCTTCCATTGTAATACCTGTACATCTTTGGTTTATTTAGATTTATTTATGTATTTATTTGAAAGGCAGAGGGAGGGAGAGGCAGAGAGAAAGAGGTCTTCCATCTTTTGATTCACTTCCCAAATGGCTGCAATAGCCTGGTGTGGGCCAGGCCAAAGCCAGGAGCTGGGAACTCCATCCTGGTCTCTAGTATGGGTAGGCAGAGACCCATGTACTTCTGCTGTCATCTGTTGCCTTTCAGGTGCATTAGCAGGAAGATGATTCAGAAGCAGAGTAGCCAGGACTTACCCCGGATGCTCCATTATGGGATTCCTTTGTTGCAAGTGGTGGTGTAACCTGAAGCACCACAATTGGCCCCAACATCTTTTGGTTTCTTAACTCCCACATTAACAGTGCTAATGCCATGATGACAGTGTTCCTTCTAATAATAACATAAACATAGGCACTGTACATGCATGTGTTGTACTCTGAATTTTTGCCTCTTTCAGAGATAAAATGTTAAAGGTTTGGTGGCTAGGTCATTTAGCACTCATTTAATTATTTCATTTTATATAAGCACTGTTACGTGCTGTGCCAGATAATGGTGTTAAGAAGGGAACAAATGACATACACAAATAATGCAAAATAAAATGTATTGCTACGAAATTATTTGATTTCAGAAGAGTGCAGGCTCATTGTATTGCAAAGTTTGTAATGACAAGTTAGGGCCTTAAAATTTTATGGAATTTTGGCAGATGATAAATGGGCTAAGAGAAGGATTTTAGTAATGTTAAAGGAGACATGTTTTCTAGTGATGACTGATTTTTAACATGGTAAGAATATGTAAACACTTAGTAAAATTATTTTTCTAGGAGAAAGCTTTTCTCCTGTAAATATTGAAAAAAATCCATTGTAGTCAAAGTTATATTAGCTAACTTCTTTTCTTAAATTTCAATTATATGGGGCCAGTCCTGTGGTGTAATTGGAAAAGCCACTGCCTATAGTGCAGACATCCCTTATGGGTATGGGTTTGAGTCCTGGCTGCTCCACTTCCCATCCAGCTCCCTGCTAATGTGACTGGGAAAGCAGTGGCAGATGGCCCAAGTGTTTGGGTCTCTGCCACCCATGTGGGAGACCTCGAAGAAGCTCCTGGTTCTTGACTTCCCTCTGGCCCAGCTTCTGCCGTTGTGGCCATTTGGGGAATGAACCAGTGGATGAAATTCTTGCTCTCGCTCTTTCCCTCTCTCTCTGTAACTCTGCTTTTCAAATAACAAAAAAACAAAAGAAAAACTTAAATGTCACTTGTATATTTAAGATAAATGATTGGTTTTAGAGAGAAATTCTAATATCACTTGAATTTTGTTTAATTTCATATATTTTTGAGGTTATGTTTTATTTATGTGTGTTGTTCTTCATAGGTGGAATGTTTCTGGCTACAGGAAGCACAGATCATATTATTAGGGTTTATTTTTTCGGATCAGGTCAGCCAGAGAAAATATCAGAATTGGAATTTCATACTGTAAGTACTGCTGAATAAATTAGATAAGTATAATTTAAATGAGTTTAATAGTTTATATTTAGCATCCATTTTATTGTTTATCTGTTTGTGTTTAGGACAAAGTTGACAGTATCCAGTTTTCTAACACTAGTAACAGGTAAATACTTACTACATTTGTCTAATTCAATTTTAATATTATGAGATAAAGATGAGTCTAATCTCTACAGTTTTATTTATAAAGTTATATAGGAATTAGTTGCCTGAAATAAATATCTTTACCACTTAAAGCCTTCTTGTGCATGTAAACGTCTTAATTTATAATATTAGTTTACTTGAACACATTTATAATAAGAAATCATTTATGTTTTCCTGTGTATTCTCTATATATTAAAGTATAGAGACGCTTTTGGTAGAGATTGGAAATATATCCGAGTGTAACATTTGAGACAAACCTATTTATTGATAGAAAATGATGATAGTGTGTTAATTTTCTCATGTCTTATTTTACAAAGAAATAAAGCTATTTCTAAACATTTTGAGTAGAACTCGTCAGTTTCTTCTACACTGAGAGGAAAACATTTTTCCATTGGAAGCTATCAATTCTATTTCTAGAGTGGTGAATAACAGCCTTGAATCACATTTGAATGTTATTTTTGAGAAAAGACATGACATTAGAACATTTATGTATAAAATATTAAAAAGCCTACAAAGTTTAAGGAAGTCTTACATTTCTAGAGATTATTTGCAGGAATTATCTGTATTGTATTAGAATGCTGTATAAATAAAGATGAGTGCTGTCTTTTAAAATGAAACTTTGAGAAGAACACGTTTTCATAAAGCATTTGTGGTTTGTCCTTGGGGGACTGTACTCCTTTTAATACAGATTTGTAAGTGGCAGTCGTGATGGGACAGCACGCATTTGGCAGTTTAAAAGAAGAGAATGGAAAAGCATTTTGTTGGATATGGCTACTCGTCCAGCAGGGTAAGAGATAAAATTTGAAATATTACATAGTTATAGATAAGGGGTGAGGAACATCCAGTTTACTGGCTGTGTAAGGCATCTGAAATTGTTTGGTCTGCCCTCTTGATGTAGTCACAGTCAGAACTCAAAATTAAATAAATCTGTATATAATAGCAGGCTAATTTGATTTATTTATTTAAAAGGCAGAGTTACAGAAAGGCAGAGAGAGAGAAAGTGATAGAGAGGGCTTCCATCCACTGATTTACTCCCCACATGGCTGCAATGGCCAGAGTTTGGCCGATCTGAAGCCAGGAGCCAGGAGCTTCTTCTGGGTCTCCCATGCGGGTGCAGGGGCCCAGAGACTTGGGCCATCTTCTACTGTTGTCCCAGGCCATAGCGGAGAGCTGAATTGGAAGTGGAGTAGCCGGGACTTGAACTGGTGCCCATATGGGATGCTGGCACTGCAGGCAGCGGCTTTACCTACTACGCCACAGCACCGGCCCCAGCAGGCTAATTTTTAAACTGATAATTTTGTATGACCTGCACATGATGTTAAAAGTATACAAATAGTCTTTGGCAGAAAAAAGTTTTCTACCCCTGATTTGAAGTATGTAATGTAATAAGGTGGAGTGATTCTTAGTCTGTGAAATCATATCACAACAACTAGAGCTGCTATAGAAGATACAGTGTTGATTTTTACGAAATGATTCCTTAATGGATATAAGACTTGCAGGACCATTGTTGTGGCAGAGGCTTAAGTCACCACCTGTGATGCCAGCATCCGGTACGCGAACTGGTAGATGTCCCGGCTGTTCCTCTTCCAATCCAGCTCCCTGATAATATGTCTGGGCTGGGAAAGCAGTGGAAGATGGACACAAGTACTCGGGTCCTATTACCCACGTGGGAGACACAGAAGCTCCTGGCTTCTGCCTGGCCCAGCTGTGGCCCTTGTGCCATTTGAGGAGTGAACTATAGGATGGAAGATCTGTCTCTCCCTCTCTCTAACTCTGCCTTTCAAATAAATAAATAAATAAATCTTAACAAAAGAAGATAACAACTTGCATTCTAGTTCAGTTTTCTGTTTTTTTTTTTAAGATTTATTTATTTTATCTGAGTGACAGAATGACACAGAGGGATTCTTCTTCCGTCTGCCTGTTCATATCCCAAATGGCTACAATTTGCGGACAAGGCAAAACCAGGAGGTAGTAACTCCATACTGGTCTCCCAGATCGATGGCAGGGGCCCAGCTCTTTAGATCATCTTTTGCTGCCTTCCCAGCCGCATCAGTGGGAAGCTAAATGAGAAAGCAGAGTAGCCGAGGCTTGAACCACGCATTCTGATGTGGAATGCTGACAGCTTAATCCGCTATACCACAATGCTGTCCCCAGTTCATTTTTTTTTTTTTTTAAGATTTATTAATTGTTTATATGAGAGGCAGTTACAGAGAGAGAAAGAGGGAGAGACACACAGAGAGAGGTCTTCTATCCACTCGTTCACTCCCTAAATGGCCACAACAGCTGGAGCTGGGCCAGTCTGAAGCCAGGAGCCAGGAGCTTCTTCCTGGTCTCCCATGTGGGTACAGGAGCCCAGGGACTTGTGCCATCTTTCACTGCTTTCCCAGGCCATCAGCAGGGAGCTGGATCAAGAGAGGAGCAGCTGGGACTTGAACCAGAGCCCATATGGGATGCTGGTGCTGCATGTGGAGGCTTAACCCACTACACCACAGTGCTGGCCCCAGTTCAGTTTTCTTAATAGGATAATAGTATTTGTAAGACAGTTACAACTTCTGATGTTTTTTTCAGAAACCAGAGTATATTAAAATATCCCATCTATCACAGAGGGATAATGTTTTCTATCCAAAGGTTTTCTTCAGCTGAGATAAATTATATTACATATTGTAACTGTTATTTTTATATTATATATTACCATTTTTCTCTACTTGTAGTTAACTCAAATGGATAGGAGGGCAGAGTAGTCAGAACATGATGGAAGAGTAAATGGTGGAGTTGATAGCATAGAGTTCTTACATCTAGATAGTTAGAACAGTAATGTTTACCCAAGGTCATTTGATACTAATAGCTTAGAATAGAATCAGGGATTTCCTGACCCTGTGTAGTGATTTTTGCCATTATTATATGTGGATTCAAATTATTCTCAACTGCTATTAAATAAGTTAAATAATAAGAAAATACATTTTGACTTTTGTCATACTATTTTATAAAGTCATTATAAACAAATACTGCCTCCCTTACTTTCAGTCAAAATCTTCAAGGAATAGAAGATAAAATCACAAAAATGAAAGTAACTATGGTAGCTTGGGATCGACATGACAATACAGTTATAACTGCAGTTAATAACATGACTTTGAAAGTTTGGAATTCTTACACCGGTCAACTAATTCATGTCCTGATGGTGAGAAAGAAAAGATTTATTTTTATTTGATATAACTGAAGCTGGCTATGGAAAGGGATATTTTTATTAAGGGCTTTATAGTCTTTTATGTTAGCTAAAAAGTTGTTTTCTAGAGTAATAAGGCTTTGTGGGTGGTTGTAGTGATTTTAAAATGCATTTAAACAAGTTTGGCTTGCAAATATTTTGTAGATGCTTGCTGTTTTTTGCTGTGTAGGAATGTATTAATAGTATTCTTATGTTTCACTAAATGAATGCAAAACCCTGGACAAAATTAGCTTAGATTCATTATTATATACACATAGATAAATTTGGATGTTTTTGCCAATTTAAATAATTCTTAGAACTTAGTTTCTCAGTTCCTAGGAATGTTGCTATATTGGTGTTTCATTAATTTTTTTATTTTTATATTTAAAATCTGTGACACTTCAAACATATTTCAGGGTCATGAAGATGAGGTATTTGTTCTTGAGCCACACCCATTCGATCCTAGAGTTCTCTTTTCTGCTGGTCACGATGGAAATGTAATAGTGTGGGACCTGGCAAGAGGAGTCAAAATTCGATCTTATTTCAATATGGTAATTATCAGTCATTGTTTTATAGCTGTTAAAGATTTGGGAACTTCTTGAAGGTACTTTGCATATCACAAAGGAAATTCATTTATGACTTGGTTTATACATATTTTGACTTTAGATTTCCATTTGTAAAGAACTAATTTATTCCATACCTGAATTAGAATGCCTATATGTTGTGAAAACTGGTATAGTTGTAGTTTAATAGTGTAGTTTTAATAGTGAGCAGAAGCTCACAAGCATGAAGATATAAGAAAGAGAAGAAAGAAATGTTTGGAAAATAATCAGCACAAATGACAAATAAATATTTATGTTGCATTATTGAATGTCATTGTCAATCCTGTAGTGCAAAGGAATTAGATTCAAATGCATTTCAAAATTAAAGCTGAAGAGTTAGGCATTTCTTGCCTTTGATTATATTATAGTGTATTACTTATTTGAACTTACCTTTTTCTTTTATAGTTTATTTCCCATATAGATTTTACCATATTTTGCAGAGTTTTTGAATTATAGTGATTTAGTCTCGTAGATAATTTGAGCAGTGTTTCCTCTCATTTCTAAACACTGTATAAAATATAAAGGGTTCCTAAAATAAAGCAGTCATATAGTCATATTTTCTAAAAATAGATTTGAATTACCTGTATGTACACATTCAGTAATACATCATAAAATAATAGTTAATAGTGTGTGGTCAAATTTTTTTTGTGAAACAAATTATTTCACAAAATAATCATTCGTGAATAAAATAATGTAAAAAAATTGTATGGAAGTGATCTATTCCTTGATTAATAATCAGAGAAGTTAGTTTTGCATAATAAATAGGAAGATACAGAGAATTTTATAAGTGAAAGAATTAACTTTACCTGTCTTTATGACTGTGCTTAGTGTGTATCAGTAAGAAATCAGGTTTGTAAAATTCTCATCTTTCTATAAATATAATGTTGATTATTTGGGGTGCAATTGTTAATCATGGATGGATTTCCTTTGTGATTATATAGAGAATTTTTAAAAAGAAAATACATAAATATTCTGGTAAGAAGTGTTATTTCTTTCTCTGTCCTTGTATTTCTGATTTGTTTATTTTTGCAACATTCTCTACCTTCAAAGAATCACACCTACAAAAGGGGCATTATTTAGTAATTTCATCTTTTCAAAAGGCATTATTGTATTGATAGAGTGTTTGGAGAGAAACTTTTTTCTCTTAGTTGAATACTGTTTTCACCTTTTAGTTACAAAGGTGAATTTTTCCTCATCAGGTAAGTTGCCACACTAATATTTCACCTTTTTCATAGATATAAAAATCATACCTTGAGTGTTAGATAGTTTGCTTTTAGTGCATTACAGGTTAGTCTATTACAAGTTAGTATTGTAACCAGAAGTAAGAATTCAGCCAAAATATATATTCTTTGAAATTAGCTAAGAAATTATTCTGGAACGGCCTTCAACTTAATGCTTAGTGATAGTTTCAGATGAGAATGTTTTTCTTGTTCTTTATATAAATAAGAAAGAAAACCTGTAAAGGGCGCAAATTATGTTATATTGGGTGTTATCCATAGACTCTTGACACTGTGAGAGAAACAAAACATAAACTAATATAGATACAAATTATATCTTGCATTAAAAACCTTAGGAAAACAGAAAATGAGCTTACCTCACCTTAATTAATTAAAGATATTCTCTTTACTTTTTTGATGCTTTTTAATGATTTGCAAAATGCTTCCATATATATTACCTCATTTTGGTTTCATGAAAACCTTATATAATTAACGTGGGTTTCATTATTTCAGGTTTTATAAATGGAGAAACTGCACATTACAAAGATGAAATCTGTTGCCTAGATTTACCTATGTTTCACACTTATTTTGTGGAAACTTGGACTTATACCCATGATTGTTGCTAATGCATTCTTAATAGTTCATCTAGTTATGGTTTTTTTTTTTATTTTTAGCTTTTCTCAATGTCCTTGCAAACCAAACTTCCAACTCCCAGTGTATGTCCAGGGGATAGTCTTTTACAGTATTAACTCTTGAGTGGATCTGAGATCTTATTGTTAAATTTTATTTTTTTTCCTGTCAGTTTACAAGTTATCTAAATGCCCTACTTCCTTTGCTCTTCATTCTTTTTTTCATTTCATTGCCTGTTTTATCTATGGGCAGGTGAAAGAAAAAAAAAGCATCCAGAATTTCTATTATTGAAAAAAATGGAAATTTTAGGGTGTAGGAGCTTATATTCTTGGTGTCTGCTATTATGTATGAATGAATTTTGGGTACAGTTACAGTTATTTGGCTCTGTATGGCTAATCTAAAATTTTGAATTACTAAGATACCATACAACTTAACATTAGGAATTTAATTTATACTGAGTTTTACTAAGTAATCCCAAGTTCAAGTTAATGTTTTCAGTTTTTCTCTTTTTTTGAATGAACCAAGGAAAGAACCAAAAGAATTATGAATATAAAACAACTTTAGTCTTTTAAGAAAAATGAATTTGTTAACATACATTCCTTTAAACCACATCAGTTATTGTTCATATTTCAGCATATTATGTTATATTAAAAATACTATATGTTTGGCTTTTATCAAAGCATGTAACATATATTAAAAATATTCCTAACTAGTTGAATATAACTCAGGAAGCCTATATTTTTCTAAGCTCTAATTAAATGCTAATAATATAAATTATTATCGGAAATAACTTCAATGTATGTACAATTATCTGGACTGAAGTTGAGGACATGGTAATATTCACTTTCCCTGAAAGAGGTAGGCAGGTTTACAAGTTTACTTATTATAATCTTAAGTGCTCCTAAATATAAATTTTTGTGGCTTTTTTTTTTCATTAAATTATCACACAGTATAACTGATTTTTAACTACATATTCAAATGAATGTGAATTTCTAAAGATAATGAAAAGAGAATTTTTCATATTTCTTAGTGCTTAGACAATTTGGCTATTAGTAGCTAAAAGATACTAGCAGTTGTATTTGAGGACCCCCTGTTAGTAGCTTTCTTCATGTCTCTGGCACTTTTGCTTTGTCTCTCTTGCTCTCTTTTCACTGTAGTCTTAACTGTACTCTGATTATCTCTTTTCATATCTTTCTGTTTTATGTTATTTAAAGCTATAATTTGTTGCCTCCTGTCTGGTTTTGATTTTAATTGAAGATTTCAATATGTCTCTTGTTAGAAAGTGGTTTTACTGAATTTGATTTTTGCTTTACTTTGTTGTCTCATGGGTAAATTTGAAATAACAGTTTTTATTTAATTAAAGGTTTCCTTATTTTTATAATTGTTCTCTTAACCTTTCTTTTACTTAAGAGTTAAAAAAAAAAAATGTTCCAGTGTCCACTAATCCAGAACAATGTATTTCTCCTTGCAACGTCCCAAATGAGCAGAGGCTGCCAATCTACCACTCAGAATTTTTGCACATACATACTTCTGACATTAACATGTTCTCAGTGTGACCTATATTTTAGTTTTAGATAAATGTAGCTGCTCGTATCTAGGAAAGAAAGAAAGAAAAGCTCAAAATAGCTATATCTCATTTCTGTTCTCTTCTGAATGAGAATTTCAAGTTTCTATCTTTATCTCTATCATCCATCTACTGTCATTTAACAATATAATGTCAATATTTATATTGAGTATGTTAAAAGGGCTCCCTGATACTTCTAGTTCTTATTTCAACTTCTTTGGATAAGAATTACCTTCAGTTTTCTTATCAACCTTAATTATTATTTTCTTTCAGCTATCTGGGGTTCTTATAGATACTATCTTATTTTCATCTATGTATATCTTGGTGCAAAAAACATACCATAAAATTGGTTGCCATGAACATGAGTTTGTCATAGTTTTATGTTTGATGGATTACTTTTGTGTAGTAACTTTCACATACTCATGATCCATTATCACAGAAGTGTTTGAGATTTGATAGTTAATAAGGGAAAGTATGTGGTTATACAAGTACAGAATGTACACATGCAGGTGAAGATATTTTGATTGACATATATTTGAGTGATTTTGTGTTAAGCACAAAATATGAGAACCACAAGGAGGGATATAGTCATTTTTAACCAATTCACAGTTAAGTTAGGAAGATAAATGTAAACCTGAAAATATAAATAGTTTCAAATGGTAGCATGACAAATGATGAGGCAATTGTGATATCTAAAAATGTAGGCATTCTGTCAGGGTGGATGTTCAAAGTTTTGTTGACAAGGAAGAATTGAAACTGTATCTTGAAAGTTAAATAGATGTTCAGTAATTTTATAAATGAATGGAACTTTATAACTACAAGGTAAATGTTATACATGTTGTTTAAGTGATTTAGAAAGTTTGTGTGGAGTAGATTTTGCAAATAATGGATGGTAAAACAGAAAGCATAGATTGAGGTGGATTATTAATGGCCTGAAATGATCTCATAAACATAAAGAAGAGTAAATGTAGTGGGGGGTTTGTAAATTATGAGAAAAAATAATTTTATTGCCAGTAGTAGTATTTCATATATAAAATCTGATCAATGTAGACGGAACTGTTTTATCAGTAAGATTATAATAAGAAATTATACAGGTAGGTAGTAGTGAATTTATGAAGTAAGGAAAAAAATATTTTGTGTCATATATTGGGATTGGGCTGTTCCTGGCTGTTTGAAGTGACAAGAAGGAAAGGTTTAATAGTTAAATTCAGAGTATTAGGTCAGTATGTCCTTGACAACAATGTTATTTATTAATGAGAATATGAAACACATGAGGAAAAACTGATTTGTTTTTAATTCATTTGTATATATGTTTATTGTATAAGACTACCTTTGTGGAAATGGCCATTAAGCACTTGGAAATAGAATAGTTGGAAGAGCTAGGAGTAGAGAAAAAGAAATGTTAAGTTGTTCCATACAGAATGATGTTTGCCTCCTCATGGAGATATGGTGATATAGAGGGCAGTGTAGAGGACTTAGAATTAAACTTTGAAATGTACTTAATAATTACAGAATGGGGAAGAGAACACAGTCCCTAGAGAATGTGTTAGGAGGATACCTTGTTAGTATGTTAAAGGAGGAGAAATTAAGTTTTAAGGAAAACTTAATAATATTGCTGTCTACAGAATCAGATAAGAAAATGCTGATAAATTTGAAAATGAGTTACTTATTTTGGTAATATTTTTCCTTTTTTAAAGGTTTATTTATTTATTTGAAAGGCAGAGTTAGGAAGAATGGGAGAGAGAAGGAGGGAGGGAAAAGGAAGAGTGGCAAGGAGAAAGAGAGAGAGAGAGAGAGAGAGAAAGGAAAGAATCTTCCATCAGCTGGCTCACTCACCAAATGGCCACAACATCCAGAGCTGGGCTGATCCGAAGTCAGGAGTCAGGAACTTCTGGGTCTCACATGTGGGTGCAGAGGCCCAAGGACTTGGACTGTCCTCCACTGCTTTTCCCAAGCACATTAGCAGAGAGTGGATAGTAGAGCAGCTGGGACTCAAACTGGTGCCCATGTGGGATGCTAGGGCCACAGGTAGCTGCTATACCACAGTGCCAGCCCTGATATATATGAAAATCTAGAGCTGATTCCTCAGAATCACTTTTATATAATAAATTATTTTAATTTCATACAGTAATTTGATCTATGATTTTGTCAAGCTAGATATAGCAGTTTTTTTATTTAAATTTCCTAATCAGCACTACTTATTTTATAATAATGGCCATCTTAGTTCAGATGAAATAATGTTCTGTAAATTAAATTAATTTTCACTGTTAAAAGAAATGTAGAGTAATGGTCTTTTAGAGGAATTTGACAGTACTTGAATACAGATAGCCTCCCTGATACAGTCTTTGTGTACACAATAATAGTTGTAATAATCAAAAATAACCAACATGTATTTTAAATATAGTCTGTAGTGAGTATCTAATATATACTGTTAAGTTTATTTTCCCTCATGTTATTGAACTCTAATTTGAATGAATGAAGTACTCAGGATAATTTTTAGTATAAGTTTCTTAGGGCACATGTTTAGCGCAGCTATTAAGATGCCTCTAGGGGGAATGCCCGCACCCCCTATGAGAGTGCATAGTTAAAATCCTCATTCCTCTTCTTCTGATCCAGCTTCTTACTAAATTGTACCTGGGAGGAAGCAGATGATGGCTCAAGTACTTGAGTCCCTTTCACCCACATGAGACTTGAATTGATTTCCAAGTTCCTGGCTTTAGCCTTGAATCTTGAACATTTGGGAAGTAAATCAGCAGATAGATCTCTTCTGTTTGTCTCTCTTTCTCACTCTGTCTCATCTTTCTGTCTTTCAACTTAATTGAAAATGAAAAATTATGATTCTTACCTGTTTGGTTTTTGATATTTAAATCTATATAATAAAATTATTAGAGCAAGATATGCATGTTAAATATCCTCCTCTACTCAGTAGTATGCTCAAAAAATGAATAAAATGTAAAAAGTAACCTTGAGCATAGAATTGAAATAATTGTATAACAGGATAATTCTGCCTAAAATAGCATGTTTATTTAAACTTACATGCTTTGGAGGTTTTGTAGAAGTATACACATATTATTTTCTACAGTAGATTTATATTCCTCATAATTGAAAATACTTTAGATCCTATGATTTTATTCTGTATTCTAGAGCTTTTACTATATTTCATTTCTAGATTTGTTAGTAGGTTCTTTAGCAAACATTCTGAATATCAGATGGTAGAATTTTGGAACAGAGTTGAAATCTAGTGATCATTTCAGTTATCTTCATAATTCCACAGGGAGATTAGGGGATTTGTTCATTACTCAAGGCAAGATCTTTGGAACTCATTCCTGCCTTTTATTATTCAACTTTCTACTTCACAAAAATTGTGGTAGAAGTTGTATTTGGTATCCTCCCCCTCAGAATATGTACTAGAATACTTTTTTTTTAAAAGATTTTATTTATTTATTTGAGAGGTAGAGTTAAAGACAGCGAGAAGGAGAGAGAAAGGTCTTCTATCCACTGGTTTACTCCCCAAATGGCCGTAACAGCTGGAGCTGCGCCGATCCTAAGCCAGGAGCCAGGAGCTTTTTCGAGTCTCCCTTGCTGGTACAGGGGCTCAAGGACTTGAGCCATCTTTCACTGCTTTCCTAGGCCATAGCAGAGAGCTGGATTGGAAGAAAAGTATCCGGGACTAGAACCAGTACCCATATGGGATGCCGGCGCTGCAGGTAGAGGATTAACTTGCTGTACCGCAGCGCTGGCCCCACCAGCATACTTATTAAGTATAATAATTTGATCATAAACAAAGCACATACAAGTTTTTTGTTTGCTTTTTTAAAAAATTCATTATGAATCTCTAAATTCCTGACTGGCACTGTGGTGCAGCATATTAAGCCGCCACCTGCAGAGTTGCCATCCCATGTGGACACCCATTCAAATCCCAGCTGCTTCACTTCTGATTCAGCTTCCTGCTAATGCTCTTGGGAAAGCAGCAGCAGATGAGTCCAAATCCTTAACCCACATATGAGACCTGATGAAGTTCCTTGCTCCTGGCTTCAGCCTGGCCCAGTCCTAACTGTTGTGGCCATTTGGGGAGTGAACCAGCAGATGGAAATCTCTTTCTCTCTGTGTCTCTCTTTCTCTATCTCTGCAACTCTGCTTTTCAAGTAAATGAATAAATCCTTACCAAAAAAACACTCTAATATTTAAAAAAAATTTGTTTTTTTTTGTTTTGTTTTTTTTTTTTTTTTTTTTGACAGGCAGTGTGGACAGTGAGAGAGAGAGAGACAGAGAGAAAGCTCTTCCTTTGCGGTTGGTTCACCCTCCAATGGCCGCCGCGGCCAGCGTGCTGTGGCCGGCGCACCGCGCTGATCCGATGGCAGGAGCCAGGTACTTCTCCTGGTCTCCCATGGGGTGCAGGGCCCAAGCACTTGGGCCATCCTCCACTGCACTCCCTGGCCACAGCAGAGATCTGGCCTGGAAGAGGGACAACCGGGACAGAGTCCGGTGCCCCGACCGGGACTAGAACCCGGTGTGCTGGTGCCGCAAGGCGGAGGATTAGCCTAGTGAGCCGTGGCGCCGGCTATACTCTAATATTTTTTAGAACTTAAGCAGTATCAAAATTTTCTATTAAGAGAGTCATTATTTTAACTTATCTCCTTTAGAAAAACAAAATATTGAAATTGCTGAATTATGTTTATTTATTTTAACTTCTATTGAAATTTTTGTTGTTATTATTTAGTATGTGTGAGTTTTATTAAGTGGTCTTTATTTACACATGTCCCAAAATATGTATAATAAGCTCCCTTGATTTTCTTAGAATAGTTCTTTTAAAATATACTTATTTTGAAAATTTATCATTACTTATTAATGTCTCAGCATAAACTATAACAGTATTAAATTTTATGTTGACTTATTCTCTTGTTACATAGTACATTTAATTTTATAATAGCCCCATATGCCTTTCATGTAGATACAGTGGATATTTTCTTTTTTTTTTTTAATTTATTTTTATTTTTATTTTTTTGACAGAGTGGACAGTGAGAGAGAGAGAGAGACAGAGAGAAAGGTCTTCCTTTTGCCGTTGGTTCACCCTCCAATGGCCGCCGTGGCCGGCGTGCTGCGGCCGGCGCACCGTGCTGATCCGATGGCAGGAGCCAGGTACTTATCCTGGTCTCCCATGGGGTGCAGGGCCCAAGCACTTGGGCCATCCTCTACTGCACTCCCTGGCCACAGCAGAGAGCTGGCCTGGAAGAGGGGCAACCGGGACAGAATCCGGCGCCCCTACCGGGACTAGAACCCGGTGTGCTGGTGCCGCAAGGCGGAGGATTAGCCTAGTGAGTTGCGGCGCCGGCCCAGTGGATATTTTCTTAATTTTGATTTTCAAAGAAAAGATTCATTGCCTTCTGGATACACATGTGTATTCAAAAAGTGCCTTTATTGGCTGGTGCCGTGGCTCACCTGGCTAATCCTCCGCCTGCTGGCACCCTCCCGGTTGGGGTGTTGGTTCTGTCCCAGTTGCTCCTCTTCCAGTCCAGCTCTCTGCTGTGGCCCAGGAAGCCAGTGGAGGATGGCCCAGATCCTTGTGCCCTGCACCCGCTTGGGAGACCAGGAGGAACCTGGCTCCTGGCCTCGGATCAGCACAGTGTGCCAGCCGCAGCGGCCATTTGGGGGGTAAACCAACGGAAGGAAGACCTTTCTGTCTGTCTCTCTCACTGTCTAACTCCGTAACTCCGTCTGTCAAAAAAAAAAAAAAAAAAAAAGTGCCTTCATTATTAAATTTTTCCTTTGAAAATTCTTCCTTATAAATACTTTTACTCTGGTTTTAAAAAGTGAAATCCTTTGCAAACAATTACTTAACTTTCTTTTCTGGTTGGCTTAATTAACCATAGAATACATATTTTTTTTCTTAAATTTATTTATTCATTTGAGTGATAGAGGTCTTCCATTCCCTAGTTCACTGCCCAGATGGCTGCAACGGCTGGAGCTGTGCTGATCCGAAGCCAGGAGCCAGGTGCTTCCTCCCGGTCTCCCATGTGGGTGCAGAGCCCCATAGCAGAGAGCTGGATTGAAGTGGAGCAGCTGGGACTTGAACCGGTGCCCATATCGATTTTGGCACTGCAGGTTGCGGCTTTGTCACAGCTCCAGCCCCCATCATTTTTTTTTTTAAGTTTATTTGAAAGAGTTACAGAAGGCAGAGGCAGAGAGGGAAGTCTTCTATCTGCTCATCTATTCCCCAAATGGCTGCTACCTCTGGACCTGCGCCGATCTGAAGCCAGGATCTAGAAGCTTCCTCTGGGTCTCCCACACAGGTGAAAGGGCCCAAGGACTTTGGCTATTTTCTGCTGCTTTCCCAGGCCATACCAGAGAGCTGGTTGGGAATAGGAGCAGCTGGGACACAGACTGGTGCCTGCTATCCACAGCGCCTGCCCTGCGTACATAATTTTTTTAAAGTAGATTATTTTTGTTATAAAAGGAAAGTCAAATATTTTCTATTTGGAAAGCCCTGTCTTTGTTTTATGGGTATAGGTGTTTGTTAACTGAGGAGCCATTAATAAAGATAAACTTGATTTTTTTTTAACTAGTAATGTTATAGACACCTTTTTAATTGGTTCATAAGTTGATTCTTTTAATGCCTTGTTTTGTTTTCAAGATTTATTTATCTGAGAGGCAGTGTTACAGATACAGGGGGAGGCAGAGACGTCTTTTCATCTAATCTTCCCCAATTTGCCACAATGGCCAGAGTTGAGCTGATCAGAAGCCAGGAGCTTCTTCTGGGTCTCCCATGTGGTGGTAAGGGCCCAAGTGCTTGGGTCATCTTCCACTGCTTTCCCTAGCTATTAGCAGGGAGCTAGATCATAAGTGGAGCAATTGGCATTTAAATCAACACGCATATGTGATGTCAGCACCACAGTCGAAGATGTAACCTCATACAGCACAGCACTGTCCCCCTTTTAATCCCTTTTTTAATGAACAATGATTAATCCAAATAATGTACTATTTGTTTTTTCTGATGTGACTTCAGTAGACTGTCGTTTTCTTCATATTATGGTTGCTTTGGAGTCAAACAAATGTATTAGACCAAGAAAATTAGTATCATATGCCATATGCACAATGCAAAGTGTTATATAAGGTGCATAATGGTCTTAAAAGTGATTACTATTTTTCCTTTGCATTTTAAAAGCTTACTAGGTTCAAACTTTTACAAAATATTCTGTCAGAGCTGTACAACTGTGATGTGACAACATTGGTAGATAGCCTGGGCATGTGGTTGATTAGTCCTCCCCTACCCAAGAAGAAGTTGAAAAAAGGTTGCCTCAATATCACATGAAGGATATGTTCATGAACATCTGTCCGATTTCCTTTGGCATCACTAAGTTGGACTATTTTTGAGTCTTTTTATCTATACTACTCTATAGTTCTAGAAACATTCATTGTAGTTTATTTATAATGTAGTAGCTTTTTTCTCTTGTAATTTTGAGTGAACCTAGATAAATAGATCAGTTAACAAAATGTGGCTAAATTTTGAATTTATTAAAATCTTGTTTCGGGGTAAATTTCATTTTATGGTTACTTAGAACAGGTCATGTCACTTTTTTTATTTGCCTGTTAAAACATTGAAAAAGACTTGAATCCTGAGAGCTCTACTTGTAGGCTTTCATTTGAGGCACGTGCTAAGCTATATGGCTATTTAAGGCCTGTGCTAATCTGGAGAAACAATTCTGTTCTTTCCGGGCTTTGAATTGTTTTAAAGTAGATTTGAATCAGTCGTCTTCCTTTGTTGTCCTACCATCTTCCCACTCTCTTCAAAGGTAGGAAATAATTCTGTTTCATTTTATGATTTACTTTCTTGCTTTATGATAAATTTTTGTATGTAATTAGACATTAGTTTTCTTTAATATGATTACATTTTAAGGAAAATTATTCTTTTCTAATATTGTCACCATCTGAAACAGCATTAATAAAGTTCCATTGTATTCATTTCTTCTTTTCAAGAAGCCAAAGGAAAAGGCTACTTTTCTTTTTGAGGAGGTCTTGTTAGTGGTATTAACTACTTCCTGGGCAGAGCTCTTCATTTTATGCTGGTATTTTCTCTTTTGTCCAAACAATAAAGCTTTGAGAAAACGGCTGTTCTTCTGAAAGTTAGGTCATTCCTGGATTTGGTGAACTGTATCTCCTTCTTTATACTTGATTTTTAATAAGAAATAAAATTAGCACTTTTCTCTTTTCTAAGCATTTCTTAGGATATTACTAATAAAACTCACTTTGTTCTAGATCAGTGGATACCGGAACAGAAAGGAGGTATTTCTTACCTGATAATGTGTGTGTGTTCCGATTCTGCTAATCCAGAATTCCAATCACATCTGTTAAAAATCATCCTTAGTTGTTATTTGTTAGGGAGTCAACTCCCTATTTTAGTTATTTCTGAAATTCAGTCCTTAGATGTGCTTTAGATAGGGTAGAATTTTTACCTCTTTCAGAACACTGCTAAAGAAGTTTTCAACTGGAACATAGTATGAAGAAGCACTGAGAGCAAAAATTCAGAGTGGTGATTGGCCACCTCTGTTTGATTGACAGGTTGCAGGGAGAAACCCATTCGTTCTGGATTAATGGAACTGGAAAACAGAAAACAGTTATCAGGTAAAAAAACCCTTTTCTTTAACCTTTGAAATTCATCATTGAAAATATGAGTCAGACCACCAGGGAATATTACCAAAAGGAATAAAACTTAGTGTCTTATGAGCAGTAATCTTTGGCTACTACTTTGAAAAGTTACCAAAAAAATCACTATAGTTGTTAGATGTTGTCAGCCTTTGCAGAATGGGTATGATTGAATGGAGATAAATGGAATGTGAAGTGCAGTCCTGTTTTAAATCTGGGTTAAAAACTTGAAGCAGATTTCTTTGGGGTTGGGAGGAGATTGGTATTCTTTTATTGCCTGAATTGTGTTTGGTCCATTAATAAATAAAGTACTTTGTTTTTTAGAGGTATTAATCTGGCACTTTCAGTGATTATTCACAGATTTTATTGCTGTACTGTGCTTGCTGTACTTAAACACTACTTCATTAGGATGTATTCTTACACATCTTTTACCATAGAAAATTTTAATAACAGTACTGACCAATTCTTTATATTTTAGTGATAATTTTCTGATTGTTGGTTAAATATATTTCAGATTGAAGGCCAAGGACATGGTGCAGTATTTGACTGCAAATGCTCCCCTGATGGTCAGCATTTTGCATGTACAGACTCTCATGGACATCTTTTAATTTTTGGCTTTGGGTCCAGTAGCAAATATGACAAGGTAGTGTATGTTGAATATACATCATCCCCTTACTTTTTATTTTTATTGATGTTTAAGGAATTGTATATTTTTGGAGTAAGAGTCAACATATTTTGACATCAAAATAAAGTATGAAAAATCATTTGTAAAATAATTTTAAATAGTCTGCAGACTCATGTATTAGAAAGGAGCATGCAGGCAGCAGTTGTTAAATCTGTTTTTTCTAATAAACATTAGATAATAATTATGTTTTACTTTTTAAAAATATTCATATTGGAGTGCTTAATTTGGAGTCGGTATAAGCTGAGGATGGAAGCTATCCATAGAGGGGTCTTTGACATTATATAAAGTTTTTTATTTGTTTAAATAACATGTTTTTTCTAGGATAATCTGTGTTAAAAATCTCTGGCTTTCATGACCTACTCTGATTTTTCCTTATGACCCTGTCTTTAAGATTAGTGACGAAGAGAATGAAATTGCAAATTATTGGTGGAGTTGATAGTAAAAATTGAATAGTTAATAATTGAGTTTAACATTCTAAATTAACCAGTAAAATTTTGTTAGAATTGTGTAAGGCTTAATATTATTAATTTTATATTACCTCAGAAATTTTAGAGAAAATAAGCCATACTACCATATATATTAAAGTATGGTAACTGTGAAAGTAAAAGTACCGTTGAATTACTTATGTCTGGATTTGATTTTACTATGTAACTTGAAATTAAGTAACTTATTTTTCATGGTAACTTCTGTAAATAACACACACACACACACACACACAAATACATACACACAGTCTCTCCTTTTTGCAGAGAAAATGTAAAATAGCTACTTTTCTGATCATAAAATTTAATGTAGAAAACAGAAATATTTGTTTACCATTATTTCAAGAAAAAAATACTCTTTTAATTGTTTCTTAACACCATGATTTGTATTAAAATATTTATTAAAATATTTGTTTTCATTAGAAGTGTTGTAGATTTTTTTTTTTTTTTGACAGACAGTGTGGACAGTGAGAGACAGAGAGGTCTTCCTTTGCCGTTGGTTCACTTTCCAATGGCCGCCGCGGCCAGCGCACCGCGCTGATCCGATGGCAGGAGCCAGGTGCTTTTCCTGGTCTCCCATGCGGGTGCAGGGCCCAAGCACTTGGGCCATCCTCCACTGCACTCCCGGGCCATAGCAGAGAGCTGGCCTGGAAGAGGGGCAACCGGGAGAGAATGTGGTGCCCCGACCGGGACTAGAACCCGGTGTGCCAGCGCTGCTAGGTGGAGGATTAGCCTATTGAGCCGCGGCGCCGGCCAGATCTTTTTATACAATGATAAATTTTTATTTTCTGTCTTTTATGAACTTTTTTTTTTTCTTTTTTTTTTTTTTACAGATAGCAGATCAGATGTTCTTTCATAGTGATTATCGGCCCCTTATCCGTGATGCCAACAATTTTGTATTAGATGAACAGACTCAGCAAGCACCTCATCTCATGCCTCCCCCTTTTTTGGTTGATGTTGATGGTAATCCACATCCATCAAGATACCAGAGATTAGTTCCTGGTCGTGAAAATTGCAGAGAGGAACAGCTCATCCCGCAGATGGGAGTAACTTCCTCAGGTATGTGCTCATTTTCATAGACAACCAAATTGTCCTTTTCCCACTGAAATTTCATAAAATTGCTAATTGAAGAAAACCTTATTTTGGGCAAATCAGAAATAAAAAAACTATTTTATACTTCCTTAAAGTCCTTTGAATAATACTTTAGAATTAAAGATAATTAAGGAACAGTAAAGATGTAAAGCAATAATTTTGGTTTATATCTATTTACAACTTCTAGGGACTAATGTTTGGTATGAGATGAGTCAATTTATTTACTCATTTAGCAACACTTATTGGGGACCTCTACTGTACTGACACAGCCAGGGTTGAGCCAGGCCAAAGCCAGGAGCCAGGAGATGGCAGTTCTAGGCCTCCCGTGTGGGTGCATGTGCCCAAGGATATGGGCCATCCTCCACTGCTTTTCCCAGGTGCATTAGGAGGGAATGGGATTGGAAGTGGAACAGCTGGGACTTGAACAGGACCTCCATATGGGATGGCAATACTGCAGGTGACCATTTAACCTGCTACACCACAACGCTGGCACCCAGCAGGCTAATTGTTGATATTTTTGTATAGCCCACAAATGATGTTATAAATATTCAAATCTCCATTGGCAGAAAAAAGCTTCCCCACCCCTGGTGTAAATAGATCAATAAACACAATTATAGAAAGAAACATAGTTTAGCATTGTGGTGAATGTTATTAAAGGGAATAATAGCACGATGTGAGAGGGAATAAGACTAAATGGCCTGTTTTCATTTAAGAGTGCTTTAAGAAGTGATCAATTTTGAATACTTGTAAAAAGTAAAGATAGGGCTAAAAAATCTTGAGCTGTTTGTGTGACATGTGAAGTAATGGAATGTGAAAGTCAAGTTAGTTGAAGAATTGAATAGGAATTAAAATGAGAACACGGTCTATGCATGCATCCTCTTCCTTTTTTTGACAAGAAGTATGGCATTAACTTCTTAAGTGAAAATAATGGGAAGCTGTTCTTTGAATCCTTCTATTTTTAGAGTAGAAAATGTTTATGAAAAATAATTTAAATTATAGACTGTGACGTAGTTGCAAAACCCTAAGTAGGTTATCTTAAAGGATTGAACATGAAATTGCAATGAAGATGGACATATTGGATGGAAAAGGCTGTTCTTGGAGTTAGATACTTAGATTTAGTATGGAGAATAAGGAGAAATATTAGAAGAATTGTCTGCTGCCACTTGTAGAGAGTCTTACGGTCCAGCAGATTTTGAATGTCTGGAGTACATGAAACTAATGGGTCTCAGTATATGGACATAGCATGGAATCTAAGAGCAAGTAGTACCCAAGAAGTCTAGGCAGGTATTCAGATTGGGAAAATCTTAAGTTTTATAAAAGTACTGATTATAAGACTGACATTTAAGAGACATGTCTTCAGTTACTTGGAAAGGAACTAGCAAGAAGCTGGTTTTGCCTGTGTCTTAAATCAGTATCTAGGCTGGGTTTCAGGCACAGGAATATAAGGGAACGATTCATTTATTAAAATATCAGTGCGGGAGCCACCATCCCATATGGGCACCGGTTCTAATCCCGGCTGCTCCTCTTCCAATCCCGCTCTCTGCTGTGGCCTGGGAAAGCAGAAGATGGCCCAAGTGCTTGGACCCCTGCAACTGTATGGGAGACCAGGAAGAAGCACCTGCCTCCTGGCTTCAGGTCAGCACAGCTCCAACTGTTGTGGCCATTTGGGGAGTGAACCAACACAAGGGAGACCTTTGTCTCTGTCTCTCCCTCTCACTGTCTGTAACTCTACCTCTCAAATCAATAAATCAATAAATAAATCTTTAAAATATCAGTGTGACTTAGTTATTAGCTTTATTATTTCATTTTTTCCAATTAAAGTTTATAAAGGGCCTTCATAAATAACATTTATTTAGCTTTTAAAAAATTATTTATTTATTTTGAAATTCAAGAGTTAGAGTAAGAAGGAGAGAGCTTTTCCATCCGCTGATTCACTCCCCACCCAGGTGGTTGCAACAGCTAGTGCTGGGCCAGGCCGAAGCCAATAGCCAAGAGCTTTATATGGATCTGCCACGTGAGTGGCAGGGGCACATCTTCTGTTGCTTTACCTAGGGCATTAGTATGGAACTGGATTGGAAATGGAACAGCCAGTACACAAACCAACATCCTGTACCTTTTATGCCACAATGCCAGCCCAGCCCCAAGAACATCTTATTTAATCCTTAAACCTATGCTATCCTAATCCTAAAAATTGAGACAATGAAAATTTAACAGTATTCCATTATATAATCATAGGGATTTGAATCCCAGCTCATTGAATTACCAGTTCATTATTCATTCTTCCATACCAATTTGCTCTTAGAGTATAAAGAAGGTATAATCTGAAAAATTAAATAGATAACAGTTATTAATGCTGAGCCACAACTGAACATATAGCAGTAACTCTGGCTTCATAGTGAGTCATGAAATTTCTCAGTGTGCTAACTTACAGAATTCAGAGTAAACCTTTTTTATGTCAGACTTATATATAAAAATAATTAATATAAAAGTAGAACAAAATACTTTTTGTAAAAACTCCAGCCTTATTACTAATTGTAAATCTACTTGCAAATATAGTTCTCTCTCTAATAAAATTTATTTTCAGAAATCTCTTAGAATTAGGTAGAAATAAATGTTGGCTACTATAATAATAAATTGATTTTATGCGGTTTTGTTATTGATACTAGACAACACACTTTAATGTTCTTTCTCAGTGGTACCTTGAGCCATATTAGATTACTCATCGGTATTCAAATATAGTAATGTTTCCTCAGCAGCAGACCAGCAAAGAGACATGTTAAAGACATTTTGATCTGTTTTGTGATTTTGGACAAATTAGGTAGTCCTGTTGAATTTTATTTTTTGTAAAATGAACTAACATTATGTGCTTAGTACATGTAATTTCCTGTCTTTGCTACTTTATTGTTACTACTTTGTTTCAAGGTATCTTGGTATTTTCTCTTCCAAATTTAAGGGCACCCTAATTTTCTAATGTGATCAGATCTTCTCTGTATATCTGTACTCCTGACACTAATTGCTCCCTTTTCCAAAGTTTACTACATTTAGACACTATTAAGATGAGTAAAACGGGGGTGGTATTGTGGCGTAGTGGGTAAAGCTGCCGTCTGCAGTGCCAGCATCCCATATGGGCGCAGGTTTGAGTCCTGGCTCCTCCTCTTCTGATCTAGCTCTCTGCCATAGCTATCATAGAAGATGATAGCCCAAGTGCTTGGGCCCTTGCATCCACATAGGAAGCTCCTGGCTCCTAATCAGTGCAGCTCTGGCTGGTGCGGCCAGTTGGGGAATGAGCCAGTGGATGGAAGACCTCTCTCTCTCCCTGCCTCTCCTTCTCTCTCTGTGTAACTCTGACTTTCAAATAAATGAATAAATCTTTAAAAAAAAAAAGTAAAACAGTACATGTTTTTGAGGAACTAACTAGTGGGTTTCTCTTAGGTACGAAGCTAATTAGTATGAAGCTAATATATAGAGTAGTTAAGTAACTGAAAGGATAGCAATTTAATTGTTTCAGTCTTTCAGTGGTAATCTGCAAGGACTTCACAAAGGAAATACAGAGGTTTTATTTCATTCATGCTTGAAGGATGAGTTAATCAAATTTATTGTATTGTGACCAAAAGTTCAGAAGCATGAAGGTGTTTTCCTATTAAGGAGGCTGAAAAGTCAGGTGGTCCCGTATGACTGGTGTAAGTGAAAGTTGATGCTAGAAAAGTAAGGGTGCATTAAAATACCCCAGGTGCCTCTCTCCCTTTGAGTCTTTGTACTTCTTGTCCTCTATCTGGATTACCCCTTTTCTAACTTTTCACATGAACTGATTGAAGCCTTACCACAAATGCTCCTTCTCAGAGAGGACTTCTTTGACTTCTGATTCACTATAGATATTTCCTATCTGTCTTCTTCCTCCTTATCTTTATTTTAATACTTTTCATAATCTGCACTAATGTACAGGTTTAGTGTCTACCTATTCTTCTGTAAAGGGCAGGGATCTTATTAACCACAGGATCTCTGGTACTTGGGCTCCTAAGTGAGGTTGATGAGTAAAGTGGTTTAATAGTGACTAAAATGTTCTTTGCATTTTGTTTGGTTTTACATAGGACTGAACCAGGTTTTAAGTCAGCAAGCAAACCAGGAGATCAGCCCACTGGACAGCATGATTCAAAGACTACAACAGGAGCAAGACTTGAGACGTTCTGGTGAAGCAGGTATCAATAATAACAGCCGTTTAAGTAGAGGTAAGCAAGGACTCTTTTAAGTGAAATAATAAAAAATTTGAAATAGCCTATGCCTTCATCGGTAGAGAATTGATGAAATAGATTATGGTATGTCCACAGAATGAAAGGTTAGAATGCCATATGATCAGTTTGAAGAATATTTAGTATTAGATAATATTCATACTATGAGATTCCAAATTTTTAAAAATCATCTCCAAATTTTCTGTCATAAACATGTACAGATTTAAAATTTTTATTTTTTATTTTTTATTTTATTTTATTTTTTTTTTTTATTTTTTTGACAGGCAGAGTGGACAGTGAGAGAGAGAGACAGAGAGAAAGGTCTTCCTTTGCCGTTGGTTCACCCTCCAATGGCCGCCGCGGCAGGCGCGCTGCGGCCGGCGCACCGTGCTGATCCGATGGCAGGAGCCAGGAGCCAGGTGCTTTTCCTGGTCTCCCATGGGGTGCAGGGCCCAAGCACCTGGGCCATCCTCCACTGCACTCCCTGGCCACAGCAGAGGGCTGGCCTGGAAGAGGGGCAACCGGGACAGAATCCGGCGCCCCGACCGGGACTAGAACCCGGTGTGCCGGCGCCGCTAGGCGGAGGATTAGCCTAGTGAGCCGCGGCGCCGGCCCCAGATTTAAAATTTTTAAGAAAATCAATTTATTCAGAAATTTATGGTTTATGGTCAAAGCCAAATTTTTTAACATCTCATTACCCTTACTGTTGTATATTATTAAATTTTAAAGTTAAAAAGATTCATTCACTTATTTGAAAGGCAGAGTTAGACAGAGGGGCAGAGAGAGAGCGAGTGAGCTTCTATTTGCTGATTCCCTCCCCAAATGACTTCAAGGAGCAGGCAGAAGCCAGGAACCTGGAACTCCATCTGGGCCATCTTCCACTGCTTTCCCAGCCTTATTAGTAGGAAGGTAGATAGGAAGTGGTGTAGCCAGGACTGTAACCTGTGCCCACATGAAATGTCAGCGTTTCGATGGCAGCTTAACCTGTGCCATAATGCCGGCCCCAGCTTTTTTTTTCCTTAGGTAATGATTTTAGATCTAATGGTTCATAGTTATGATTCATTGACTTGTCAACTGAATAACCAGGTTTTGTTTGGGAACTTGTATGTATGATTTAGCTCTTGATTTGGTAATTTAATTATTTGTCACAATATGAAGCTTCATGTGAAAGATAATACAGTATTTTTTTTCTGTTACAAACTAATGGGAAGTGTCTCTAAATAGAACCTACTATACTAATTTTCTCATTTAGGCTCCTTAAGTTCTACCTCAGAGGTTCACTCACCACCAAATATAGGACTGAGGCGTAGTGGACAAATTGAAGGTGTACGGCAAATGCACAGCAATGCACCCAGAAGTGAAATAGCCACAGAGCGGGATCTTGTAGCTTGGAGTCGAAGGGTGGTAGTACCTGAGCTATCAGCTGGTGTAGCCAGGTAAGAGAAACTATGAGTTTTTAATTTTATACCTTTTAAGATTTTTATTTATTTGAGAGGCAGAGTTACAGAAAGGGAGGGAGAGACAGAAAAAGGTCTTCCATCTGCTGGTTCACTCCCCAGAGGTCGAAATGGCCAGAGCTGAGCTGATCCAGAGCCAGGAGCTTCTTCTGGGTCTCCCACGTGGATGCAGGGGCCCAAGCACTTGGACCTTCTTCCACTGTTTTGCCAGGCCATAGCAAAGAGCTGGATTGGAAGAGAAGCAGCTGGGACATGAACCGGTACCCATATGGGATTCCCACACCATAGGCAGAGGCTAAGCCCACTAAGCCACATCACTAGCATGAAACTGAATTTTTAAGCACCATATTTGCTTGTGTTCATCTTGAATTAATATTGTTCAAAGTACTTCCCAAATTTATAATTTCTCTTTGAAAACCTAGTATTTTAGACTATCCTTGATTGTAGAATTTCTAAAATTGTTAAATTTCTAAGTATGTCTTTTTCTAGAATGTCTTATAGAAATGATTTGAGATGGAATATATTAAGTTGAATTTGGATTGACCAAATCAAAAATTTTACTGACATTTTAAATTTGAGTTTTTCCTGTTTATATAAAGCACATTTCCAAAAGTTTGTCATAATTGGGGCTGGCACTGTGGCATATAGCAGGGTATGCTGGTGCCCATATGGGTGCAGATTTGTCCTGACTGCTTCATTTTTGATTCTACTCTCTGCTAATGTGCCCAGAAAAGCAGCAGAAGATGGCCCAAGTGCTGGTTCCCCTACCACCCACATGGGAGACCCCTGAACTCCTGGCTTTTTGTTGGCACGGCCCTGGCCATTGTGGGTATTTAGAGAGGAACCAGTAGATGGAAGATCTCTTTGTGTCTTCCTTAATTTTGCCTTTTAAATAAATAAATCAGACATTTTTTTAAAAAAGTTTGTGATGATTAAGTTTCAAGTTAGTTTTTGTTCCTTCACATACAGAAGCACAAAGGAGAATAATTTTTATTGGTGTATATGTATGTATTTTCATATGTTAAAATGAATGTTTATTTAAAATGATGCATATATTAATTGAAAATATTTGGTATAATCCTATTACAGTCCATAAAATGAGACACCTTTTTATTTTGTTCCTCTTAATTCTTTTATTTTTTTAAGATATATTTATTTGAAAGGCAGAGTCACGCAAAGAGAGATCTTCCATCTGCTAGTTCTCTTCCGCCAAATGGCTGCATTGGCCAGGCTAGTCCTGGCTGAAGCCAGGAGTCTAGAATTCCATCTAGGTCTCCCATGTGGGTGGCAGGAGCCCAGATACTTGGATTGTGTTCTGCTGCTTTCCCAGGTGCATTAGCAGAGAGCTACATTGGCTGAGTAGCTGGGACTATGAAATGGAGTTATCAGTGTTAAAAGTGGCAGCTTAAACCACTGCACCACCATGCTGGCCTCTTCTTGATTCTTCATTTGTGAAATACCCATGAATGAGGTTCATGTGAACCTAATGAACAATGCTGACATATACTGTATTAAAAAGTATGACAACCAAAGTGTGAATTTGGTTTGAAGGTTTTATAATACTTAAAAGCTAATAGTAATTATATAATTAAAATATATTTTAGACTTAGTGTTCTTACAAATTAAGCTTTTTGATAAGACATATCTCAAATTTGTCTTGGGATTTAAAATTAAATATACTACTGAATTGTAAATTTGAGCAATGACTTTACCATATGAAAAGTATATCCAGATGTTCTTAATAAAAAACTAACTCCCATAGGTATTTTTAGTTTAATTCCTGTGCAGATTTTAAGTCTGATGTTAAGGTTTTAAGGGGGTCTTATGAAAATACTCATCTTTTCTGAATAATAGAACCAAGGATAAGAAGCATAGAAAATCAACATAACTTGTTATTACTGATATTGCTTTGAAGATTGTGGCTTTTATCTGCTTGGAAATGTGCTTCCTAATACTAAACCTCCAAAGTGGGCAGCACTGGATCCCCCAGTATGTCTTCCCATGTGATATATTTGCTTTTTAATGTAGTACAGAATGCATGTGTTACATGCAATGGCATAGAACTTCCCATTTTAAGCTGATTTTCTTTCTAGAGCATATAAATCGATGAGTTCATTCCTTCTTTCTTGGAGAAGGTATGAGGGGCGTTGCTAGTTGGTGATTCAGGTTCCTTTCCTGCACATGAAGAGAAACATGATAAATGAGAATTTGTTTCTCTTCAAGTAATTTTTACCTTTTTGTCTTTGGTTTTAAACCATTAAAGCCTGTAGTCAAGCAAGGCTGTGGTTGTCATGTTAAATATTATTCTTACTTCAGCCTTCTTAGAGCATCTAGATATTTAGAATTCTTCCTTTGGGAAACTTTCTGGGATACACTATTAGGTAGTTTAACATTTCTTTCTAAAAAGCTCTGAAATGAGTCATACTAGTTCATGAATTAAAATTATATACAATTACACATTTTAACAATATACTAATATCTTTAACATATAAATTACTATGAAATTTAGCAGCAAACAAAGTAATTGAATCAGCAAATTTCACCAAAGAAGATGGCAAATCAGTACATAAAAACATATTCAACATCACTAGCCATTTAGGGAAATGCAGATTAAAAACCACAGTGAAAAATTAGTACATATCTATCAGGCTGAATTAAAAGGGAAGATTACTTAAACATTGCTGGTAGGAGTATAAGATGATGCACCCATTGTGCAAGAGTTTTGAACTTCCTTAAATACCTAAATACACAATTGCAGTTATGACCCAGTACTTGTACTCTTGGAAATTTATCACAAAGAGATAAAAACTCATGTTCACACAAAAGCCTGTACACAAATGTTATGGAGTTTTATTTTTAAGTTTATGTATTTTATTTTATTTATTTGAAAGGGGGAGGGAGAGAGAATGGTCTTCATCTACTAGTTCATTCACCAAATGCCTGCAACAACCATGGTTGGGCCACACTGAAGGCAAGAGTGAGGAAGTCTATCCAAGTGTCCTACATGGGTGGCAGGCACCCAACTACTTCAGCCATCATTTGCTGCCTTCCAGGGTATCTTAGAAAAGATCTAAGAAGCTAGATCAGAAGTGGAGGCAAGACTTAATCTCAGGTACTCAGTACCAGTATGAGATGTGCAATTTCCAGGCAGCAGCTTTACCTTTAATAGCCAAAACTTGGGGGAAAAACTCAAATGTCCTTCAGAATGCATGGTTAAACTGTGATCCATCCATACTATAGAATATTACTCTGGCATGAAATAGGAACAGTCTGTTGATAAATCAGTTGAATGAATTGTGAGGGAATTATGTTAAATGAGAAAAATATCCCAAAGGTTACATGTTACATGATTCTATTTATGGAATTTTTTTAAATGAAAACATAGAAATGAAAAAGAATCGTTGCTAATATTTGGGGAGAGGTACAGTTGAAGTGAAGGAGGTAGAGGATGAGTGTAATATAAGGATACCACAAGGGATCTTTGTGCTTATGTAGTAAGTATTCTGTGATTTGACATCATGATGGTTGACATAGAGCTCCATATGTGATAAATTTGCATAGAACTCTTCCCAGCCCACCTCACCCTCTCCCACTCACCTAGCTGCACAAACTCAAAAAATAGTAAAACTGAGAACTTGAGTGGGTTAGTGGATTTCATCAGTTAGCATCTGTACTATAGTTTTGTAATATGTTGCCATTCTGAGTAACTGAATAGAGGATACATGTGAACCAATAATCATTTCAATAAGAAGCTTATTTTGAAAAACAACAAAATTCAAGGTCATCCTTTTCACTGCATTAAAATTCACTTCGTATTTTCTGTTCAAAAATATGACTAAGCCACATTGGAGATTCTTCAGTTAAGTAAGATGATAACATTACTATATTCTTGTCATAAAATATAATATGTAGGGGCTCTGATATTGACTATTAACTCCTTTGCCACATGAAATCGGGGAGAGAAATTAAATGCCTTTACAATTCAAAAACTTTGAAGCTGTAAGAAATTAAAGTAAAAAGTAAAATTTTCTTGTTTTTGCATTCAGGTTCTATGAAATTAAAGTTCAGCCAGCGCCGCGGCTCACTTGGCTAATCCTCTGCCTGCCCGGTACCCCAGGTTCTAGTCCCGGTTGGGGTTCTGGATTCTGTCCCGGTTGCTTCTTTTCCAGTCCAGCTCTCTGCTGTGGCTGTGGAAGGCAGTGGAGGATGGCCCAAGTGCTTGGGTCCTGCACCCGCATGGGAGACCAGGAGGAAGCAACTGGCTTCTGGCTTCTGGTTTCGGATCGGTGCAGCACGCCGGCCGTGACAACCATTTTGGGGGTGAACCAATGGAAAAAGGAAGACCTTTCTCTCTTCTCACTGTCTAACTCTGCCTGTCAAAAAAAAAAAAAAAAGAAATTAAAGTTCAAAATTAATATTTCTCAACTTCTCTTCAGTTTCACCTAGATGTTTGGGTAGAGTTGAAGTTTTTTTCTGAACATTGAAGCCTAGTCTTTATTTTTTCATAGCTTTGAGAATTACCATTTCAGCTTCAAGACTCTTGTGCCTCATCTTTAAAAGATTGCACTTTCACTCATGTTTTCAAAGCACAAGATCTATACTCACCTAATTTAAAAAAAATCTAATCTCACACTTGAAGTGGTTAGTGAAGGAATAACTGTTCCTAGAAACTAATGCTTCATTTGCCAAAGACTTTAACAGAAACAATAATACCAAGTTCAAGTGGGCAGAGTTCTGTTTTTCTTGTATTTCAGTGATTTAATTGCCAGATGTCTCAAGCTCAAAACATGTGAATTGAAACTCAGAAATTGGGGCTGGTGCTGTGATGTAGCGGGTTAAGTCTCCACCTGCAGTGCCGGCATCCCATATGGGTGCTGGTTCAAGACCCGCTGCTCCACTTCCAATCCGGCTCTCTGCCAGGGCCTGGGAAAGCAGTAGAAAATGGCCCAAGTCCTTGGGCACCTGCATCCTAGTTGGAGACCCAGAAGAAGCTCCTGGCTTCTGGCTTTGGATCAACACAGCTCCGGCTGTTTTTGCCAATTGGAGATTGAAGCAGCAGACAGAAGACCTCTCTCTCTCTCTGTCTGTCTGTCTCTATATCTCTATCTCCGCCTCTCCATCTCTCTCTGTGTAACTCTGGCTTTCAAATAAATAAATCTTTTAAAAAAAATCTCAGAAATATTTAGCGTATGTTTCCATCTGGAAAGAAAACAGCAGGAATGGCATTCTTTTCCTGATGTTTAATATTTGTTTTGGGGACAGTCAACTGTAAAATTATAGATTAATTTGTATAACTTCTAATATTCTGTTTTTAGTAGGCAAGAAGAATGGAGAACTGCAAAAGGAGAAGAAGAAATAAAGACTTACAGATCAGAAGAGAAAAGAAAACACTTAACAGTTCCAAAAGAAAACAAAATACCCACTATTTCAAAGGTAAAGTTGATTACTTTGACATGTTTAATATTAGTGTAGTAAGCATAATGACCATTTTAGGCCCCTTATTGTAAGTAAATATGTTAATATTACAAGTAAGGTAATTAGTGCAATAAACTTATTGTAGCTAATTCTCAATTATGTATTTGGATTATCTGTTATTTACCATTTTAAACTATAGTTCTAAATTTCCTGCCTTCTAGCATACTTTTCTCCAAATGCCAATTCTTATATATTCATTAAATCTAATAAATTCCTACATATGCCCAAGAGTTCTTTTTAGTTCTGCATTGGTTTCCCATGTAAAACTTTTTTTTCTATTTTTTTTTTTTTTTTGCATTTTTGTTATTCTGGATAATCAGCTAATGCTGCTATAAAAATGTTATTTTCTATTTCTGTATTTGTTTTATTCTATTTATTTCTCTATCATTTACCCCAAAAATACTTTAGAATCCAGTGGATTTCAATATATGGACTCCTCTGATAGTGAAGAATCTGATGTATCCATTCTTTTTTTTTTTTTTTTTGGAAACTACTCAGCTTGTGACAAAACCTATATGAAACTTGTTTTAGGTCCAAGTCATCATTTAAGCGATGATTTAAAAAAAGAAAAATTAACTGTTCTTCTGACCCAGTGCCTTAAATAGTTACTCTTTCTCATGTAAAAGCCTTGGTAGGTTGTCCAGGCCTGATGTGGTGCCCTCAGTGTCAAAGACAAGCTCTTTAATTTCTCTAATCCTGCTAGATTTGACTTCATGCCTGAAGATAAGAGTGTCCTCATTTAAGTTTGCAGGATTGGGGCAGGTGTTTTGGCTCAGTGAGTTAAGCTTTTGTTTGGGACCCTGGCATCCTATGTTTATTGGAGAGTCTAGTCTACTGTGCTTCTGTTACAGCTTCCTGCTAATGTGCCTGGAAAGGCCACAGAAGATTGCACAAGTCACTTGAGTCTTGCCCCCATGTTTTGAGGTCTAAATGGAGTTCCAGGCTCCTGCTTTCAGCCTGGCTTACCCCTGGCTATTGCAGATATTTGAGAAGTGAGCCAGCAGGTGGAAGATAAATGTCTCTGTCCACACCCCGGCCCACTCCCCCCCCGCCCCCGTCTCTCTGCCTTTCAAACAAATCTTTTTTTTAAAAAGGTGGTACAATGGAGGATAAGTCAAAAGAGGAAGGTGCAAAGGCCACATACTTTCTCCTTGGGAAGGTTACTTGATGTTACTCTCCAATGTGGTGCCAGATAATTCCACTGGCCAAAACTTAGGCATATTATAGTCCAATAAAGCAATTCTTTTGTGGAGGAGAGAACAGATGTTAGTTGATAACCAACTATTTTCTCCACTGCATTATTTATTAAGACATTAGGAATATTTATTTTCTCTCACATGGAATTTATTTTATAGAAGTGTCAGGTTGTAGATAATGCATTATAAAATGCTTAAATCACAGTTTTAATGATAGATTTGAGTAAATAGAAATATTTGTTAAATGAAGAAATACAATAAATGTTTCACAAGGAGTCAAAATTTGTGTAATTATAGTTGAACATCATTTCTTTTTATACCTTTCCATATTTTTCAAAATGTTTACAAAATTATGAAACTCTTCAATACTTCTTTTACTTTTAAATATTTGAAAAGCAGGGAGAGTGCCTGGTGCAATGACAGCAAGTACAGTTGCCACCTGCAGTGTCAGCATCCCATATGGGCACTAATTCGAGTCCTGGCTGCTCTACTTTTAATCCAACTTTCTGCTAATACAGCTGGGAAAGCAATGGAGGATGGCCCAAGTCTTTGGGCCTTGCACCCACGTGGGAGACCTGGAAGAAGCTTCAGGTTTACCCAGGTCCTGCCTTTGAGGCCATTTGGAGAGTAAACTAGCAAGCAGATGGAAGATCTCTCTCTCTCTCTCTCTCTCTCTCTCTCTCTGCCTCTGTAACTCTGCCTTTCAGATAAATAAATCTTAAAAATTATTTAAAAATAAAAAAGAAAGGCAAGGAAAGAGAGAGATGTTCTATCCTCTAGTTCACTCTACAACTGCCTTCAAAAACCAGGGCTAGACCAGAACAAAGCCAGGAGCCTGGAACTCAGTTGGTGTGTCTCATATGGGATATATAGACCCAAGTATTTCAACCATTACTTGTGTCCCGAAGCAGAGCCAGAAACCAGGCACTCTAATATGGCATGTAAGCATTTCAAGTGACATGTTAACCACTGTGCCAAACACCTGTCCAGTAGTTCTTTTAGAGAATATACATTTATGTGGAGTAAATCTTATGTCCTATTAAGTGAAAATTTCACTTTTTAGCATCAGTAATACAAGTTCAAAGTTATTTTCTGTTAACAATCTAAAGGCAGTATTCCTTTTTCTTTTTCTGTGCTGATAAAGCTGATGTCAGTCTCCCTGTTTCATTGAAGGCAATCTCTAGTGTTTTCTTCTTAGTGTTTTTATTTTTTATATTCTCAAGTTTGACTGTGATATGTCCAAATGGAGATTTTTCTTTCGTTTCTTTGAATGCTCTGAAAGCTGGTTTTATTTTGGTTTTAAGCTTTGAATACGTGTTAGCCTCTGTTTTATCTTTCAGATCACAAATACACATTTTAATTTATGTGATAAGCCTGCTGTCATTTTTTTCCTCCAAATTTAAGACTCCATGTCAGTGATTCTTAGTTTTTGAGATTGTGTAGTTTAATTTTCCAGGGGTAAATTCTTGTTGATTTTCTGTCAGTCGTCATGTTGAACTTTGTCAATTAGTGTGATTATTGGTATATTCTCATTTATTGCAGAAGACTTTTTTTCACATTTACCACCTCTAGCAGAAGAGAAAGTCACTTGGTGTCCTAGCCTCAAAGTGGCAGGATAGCTATGTGATGACCATTTTGGTTTCCAGTTTATCTTAGCCTCAATCAGCAAGTGAATTTCAACATAGCATAATAAGCCTGTGATTTAATTTAATGTAATATGGAAATTGAGTTGGTACATAATTATTCCATTTAAGTGATTATATAAATACATATAAGTTTTTTATGACTAAAAAATTAACTTTCAAATTAAAAAGCCCACTCTTTAAGTATCCTATTAATAATTTACTTTTTTCCCAGAATCATGCTCATGAACATTTCTTAGATCTTGGAGAATCCAAAAAACAACAGACTAATCAACACAATTACCGTACAAGATCTGCCCTGGAAGAAACTCCTAGACCCTCAGAAGAGGTTGAAAATGGCACTAGTTCTTCAGATGTAAGATTTCACCATTGTAATAAATATCTATTTTCATTTTTACTTATTTTTAATGACTATGATACAGATAAACATACATTTTAAGTCTTAAAGTTTACTGTTAGCTTCTTAGACCTACTTCCAGGCAAGGCACACACATTCTTAATCTCAAGTCCATAAGACAAATACATGTGAACTTTTCTCATCTTATATGTACGGATTCTGAGGTTTAAAATTGTTTATTTAGATTACGTATTTACCTGTTAAAATGGTAGAGCAGGGATTAAATGGAGCTTCCTTTTACTTTAAATCCAAGTTCTTTAAAAGGTACCGTGATGCTTTAGTAAGCATCTAAATGTAATTTTTCAATACCCCTTACACAAAATTATTTCCATACATATTGTCCTTATTAAATTATACATTTTTTCATCAAAGGCAATAAATTTGTTATCACAAACCAATCTTATCTGGCATTTATGACCATATCCTTTCCTGTCTCCTACCTTCATCATCTCTTCTTTCCCTTCCCCACAGTCAGTCATAGATTCGGTTATCCTTGATGACTGCCACAGACTTGTTGTAGTTTGCAGCGTTACACATATATGAAAATACTGTAAATGTATTCTCTCTGGACAAAGCAGTATTCCGAAATTCTAGCCATAATTTAAAAGTTACACTTCAATAATGACAAGTCCTAATAAAGCTAAGTCAAAATGGTGTATTCATTCTGGCGAAAAAGACAAAATTTACTTATTACATAAAACACATTACAATTTGTGGACATACAAAGCAAAATATGACCATACTTCAGAAAGTACATGGAAAATGTAATTAAAAGGTTAATTTTGGTGCCAAAAAATCTTGACACTAATGTGTAATTTCTTCATAATACATATTTTCCATGAAATTGTTTGAAGACTCCTATACATGGATTTCAAAACTTTTTGCACCGGAATAAATTTAACTTTTAATTCCATTATTCCATGCATTTTTTGAAGAACCTTTGTATATGTAGTCTTTTTATTTGTCCTCTGAGAGGAGTTAAATAAATTTCTAGAGGAGTATATTGAGAACAGAATAACTTGGCACAACTTACTCATTAATGGAAAGAATCTTGGTGTTTTTTGTTCAGATACTTTATACTTCATTGTTTTGTATTTAAAATATAGAAGTAAGCCTGTTTCTTTTCTCAGCATTTAAGGAAATAACATGAAATGTGAGAAAAATTCTATCACTTGTTTATATCTTGGTTACATTGAGCAGAAATTAAATTTGCTAGTTGAAGTACCTAATGGATTTTGATCTTTTCATAATTCTTTGGAATTGTCATATAATTCAGTCTTCATGAAGACATCAGGATGAAAAATCTTTTTCCCAGAATATATAATTTTTATTAAAATGGTAAAGGAATACATTCCATTGACCTCTTGGAAAATGTTTTGAATGTGTCCAACAAGTAATAACTCTATCATTTTTGCAGAAATTTCTGGAAACTTTAGGCTGAAATGATGTACATTCTAATTAAGCCTTATTTTTATTAGTTGTATTACCTTGGGCAAATTTTTTTTAACTTTCTTAAGCCTTTGTTTCTTTTATTTAAGTAACTTATTATCTCCAACAGAGCTTTGGTGAGACCAAATGCTTACACAAAGTTCTTAAAATACTTTCTAACATAAAAGCTTATTAAGTAACAGATTATTGTTAATTGGAGCAAAAAGTTTACTTGAGCAAGAAAGAAGTGTTAAGATTTTGTGACTCAGAACTCCCAACTTTTATGAAAAAAATGCCTTTATAAATATTATCCTATACTGACTCAAGAATATTAATGAAGAGTGTCTGGGTATTATTTAATCCTCTACTATTTAGATAAACTAAGGCCAGAGGTAGAATATCATTTTCCATGTGTAAAACTATTTAAATAGTAGTAATAGTAAGTAGAACATAAATATGCTTCTCAAAGCAACTACAGAAAAAAAGTTTGATTTTTAAAAAAAGATCTAGGAAAGGGCAGGCATTTGGCACAGCAGTTAAGACACAGCTTGCCACATTTGGGTCCCATATCAGTGTGCCTGGTTCAAGTTCCATTTCTGCCTTCAATCCAATTTCCTGTTAATGCATACCCCAGGAATCAGCAGGTGATGGCTCGAGTATTCTCAAGATTCTAGGTTTCTGCCAACCCATTTGGGAGTTCCAGATTCCTGCCTTTGACCTGGCCCAGCTCCAGCTATTGTAGACTTCTGGGGAGTGAACCAGAAGATGGGAGATCTCTGTCTTTGTCTCTTTGCCTTTCAAGTAAATGAAAAATAAATTTAAAAAAATTTTAAGACCTAAGAAGTAAAAATTATTTTTTATATAAACTATGGAATTGATTTTCAATCTAGAAGATACACATTATGAGGCTTTAAAATTGTTAATCTGAGAAATTATTCTGAATCTATTATCAATAAGCATGCCTTTTTATAGTCTCACTTTTTGTATAAATACAAAAGCTGTGTTTTATAACTAAGTAAGGTTTTAATTTAAATATCTATTACTGGTATTAGTCATTGATATTTTCTATAACCATAGAATGTTTTCTAAAATTATGTGTTAAAATGTGTATGCAATTTTTCTTAGGAAGGTGAAGTAGTTGCTGTCAGTGGTGGAACATCAGAAGAAGAAGAGAGAGCGTGGCACAGTGATGGCAGTTCTAGGTAAGTGAATGAATTTTTATTTCTCCAAATGTTACAAAAATTTTTAGAAAGCTGAAGATTCCGTTTTTAACCAGCAACATATTTCAAAGTCTTATTGGGTTTAAAGTTAATTTTTCAGAGATTGCTTAAGTTGTACAAAATTTAGATTTTCTTCCTGACATTTTTTATATATAAGAAATTTTTTTGGTAATTGCTATCAGATCTGAAAAATGCTTTATCTTGTTACTTGGGATTCTGTTTCTCAGTGCTGTTATTATAATACTGAATCACAGACTGGTTTCATGATTAACTTGGAGAAATATTTAAGCATGAAATTATGAAAAGTAATTAGCTGTTGTAGAATTAACTACCTTACATAAATTATTTGTACAATACTAGTAATATTGTCTTCTAGCAAAATGAAAGATAAACACTTAACAGTGCAAGTATGGATTATTTCAGTTCCTTATAAGGTGATCCACATTGCTGTAAGGCTGATTTTTTTATTTCTTTAAGAATTATTTATTTATTTGAAAAGCATATTTATTTATTTGAAAAGCCTACTTTCCCAGGCCATTGCAGAAAGCTGGATGGGAAGTGGAGTAGCCACGACTTGAATTGGCACCCATATGGTGATGCCAGCACTGCAGGCAGCAGCTTTACCCGCTAAGCCCCAGCACCAGACCCTGTGCTTATTGTTTCTAAGACACCTGAACATTTTCTGGAAGGTGTCAAAGAAACATGAGGATTATTTTGAGTTCTCTCAGCCTATGTGAGTTTCCATACTTAATTTATCACTTGAAGTCTGTCAAAAAGATGTAATTGGCTTTTACTGGAATTATTTCAGAAGTTAATTTTCTTACCGGGCTAATAGCAAGGTCTCTGACTGCAGTTGACTGTGTCTTTGGATCGTTTGATGTGAATTTTGACTCATTTTTAAAAATTGTCCCTTTTAATTCCATACTCCTATGGTCATCCTTACAACACTGTTTACTAATCCCAAGCTCTTTTTCCTTTATGTTAACTGAGCCCCTATGGCTTATTTTGTGGATCAAAATTCTTACAAATATTAAATTTTAGCACTGCTAGTTAAAACAATCATTTTTAATTTTGTTATGAAATCACACTAGAAACATTATAATTATTTGATTCTTGGCATTTGATTATTCTTGGAGATTTTAGGTAAATACCTTTCGAAGATTTGAAGAAGGGTAGTATGGTGGTATTAAACTCACATGCACAAAACTGTCTTCACCATGTTATCAGCAATATTTTTAGATCTGTGAGGACATAAAACTCTAAAACTAGTCACACCGTTGCTTCTAACAGTATAACTTGGGTTCCTTTAAGGCATTTATTTATAAAACTACAAAATAAGTAATTAAATATTCTCATCTACTAAAATAAAAATAATAGATAGTATAGTTGTGTTTTTTTTTGTCATAACATCAGCTTAGTAAAATGTATGTCTGAAAATACACTGGAAAGAAGTGGCAAATATGATTGGTTAAATACTAAGGCTTGTATTTTTCTGAGGCATGTGGTGCTTGAAACCATATGATTCACACCTAAGATATAATTTTATGTAAATAAAGTTTATTTTCTTTACATGTTAAATAAAGTTTGTAAGCTCAGCCTTTCCACTGAGTACTAAGTATACCTTGCTAACATGAGAGCACCACTTCTGTGCTTTAGGAGCTATCCATGTTAAGAACTCCCAGCACCCCCTTCTAAAAAGGAAAGCTCCTGTCTCCTCCTCAGTGTTGACATCTGTTAGGCTTATCAGGGCTGTTTTTCTACTGGTTCAAGAATTGAGGAAGGTAACAGTCTGCCACCAGTCCCTCTTCTTTTTGTATGCTACACAGTCTTTTTTTTTTTTTTTTAAACTTTTTTTCTATTTATTTGATAGAGTTATAGACAGTGAGAGAGACAGAGAGAAAGGTCTTCCTTCCATTGGCTCACCCCCCAAGTGGCCACTATGGCCGGCACTGTGTTGATCCTGAGCCAGGAGCCAGGTGCTTCTTCCTGGTCTCCCATGCGGGTACAGGGGCCCAAGTACCCTGGCCATCCTCCACTGCCTTCCCGGGCCACAGCAGAAAGCTGGACTGGAAAAAGAGCAACTGGGACTAGAACCCGGCACCCACATGGGATGCCAGCGCCACAGGTGGAGAATTAACCAAGTGAGCCTCGGTGCTGACCCCAAGATTTATTTATTTATCTAAGAGGGAGAGGCCGGGGGGGGGGGCGGTGTCTTTCCATCTGCTGATTGACTCCCCAGATGAGCACAGTGGCCGGAGCTGTGCCGATCCAAAGCCAGAGGCCTGGAGCATCTTTTGGGTCTCCCGTGTGGATTCAGGGGCCCAAGGAGTTGGGCTCACTTCCACTGCTTTCCCAGGACATAGCAGAGAGCTGGATCTGAAGTGGAGCAGCCAGCACTCGACCTAGCGCCCATGTGGGATACTGGCACTGCAGGCAGCAGTCTTACTTGCTAAGCCACAGTGCTGTCCCTGCCACACAGTATTTTTAACAAGTGTGTCACTTGGGTATCATTTTTCTTAAAATCATAAAAAGTACATAAGTTTGTTTTTTCACTTAAACCTGTGGCCCTATTTTTCTTCATTTTACTTTTGAGATGTTAAATAAAGCCTACACAAGTTTAAGAAATTTTTGAACATTAGTTAAAAGGGAAATATTTTTTAATTCATTACTATTCTGTAATCCCTTATTATCTTTATTTTCCTTTATACAAAACAAAATCTTGACAATTTTAAAATCTCTTCTCTCCTTCTAGTGACTACTCTAGTGATTACTCTGACTGGACAGCAGATGCAGGAATAAATCTGCAACCACCAAAGAAAGTTCCTAAGCATAAAACCAAGAAAGCAGAAACCAGTTCAGATGAAGAAGAAGAATCTGAAAAACAGAAGCAAAAACAGATTAAAAAAGAAAGAAAAAAAGGAAATGAAGAAAAAGATGGACCAGTATCACCAAAGAAAAAGAAGCCCAAAGAAAGAAAACAAAAGGTTGATTTTTTAAAATTATAAATTTAGTATTTTCTATGAAAATTGCTTTAAAGCACACTTAAATAAAGTGTGATTTTTTTTTTTTTATTTACTTGAAAGAGTTATGGAAGAGGGTGGGGAGAGACAGAGAGATCATCTATCCATTGGTGCTGTCTGTAAATGACTGCAATGGCTGGGGCCGGGCCAGGCCAGTACTCTGTTATGGAATGCCAGCTCCAGAAGTGGCAGCAGCTTAATCTGCTGAGTGACATTGCAGACTCCAAAGCATGCACTTATAAGTGCATTTAATAATATTCAAGTAGTAATAGGAAAAACTCAGATGTATACAATAGTAAAATAAAGTACATTGAAATATATTTAGTTTACTTAAGTTTTCAAATGTTTAGCTTATAAAATAATTTACTTACATACCATATTCTAAATATTGAGCATTTACTCTTAAAGCATGATCACATTTTTCTTGACAGGTCAGTGAAATTACTCATTTTTTGATGTAAAACACATAATGGTAAAAACACAGATTTTGTTAGTCTATTAATTGTCTTCTTGTTTAGCCATCCTTATTAATTGACATTGCTGAAAATAAAAGTTTAGAGAGAACATTACATGCAGTAAAATTGACATAACTTTTTGTAGTTGATCACAAAACAAATACAAATCCAAAATGAGATAAAATAGGCTTATTCTAACAGGGCTTCATTAATTTACATTGCCTTGAAGCCATAATTTTTCAGTCCTTAAGTCAGTAAAGTATTGATTACTTCATGTTAAATCTGTGGATAATTAGCAGAGAAAATAAGAAATGAATATCAGTAAAAGTAAGAAAATCTATCAGATCCAGTGGAGTTAAAATTCTTTAACCTGGGAATGAAAATACTGTTTAACTTTTGCTTTGATGTAGAGGCAAAAATGTGAGCCGTGTTTTCTACTACCCAGAAGACTATAAATGGGAAGCATATTTGGGTAAACAAAGGGAAAAAAATCTCTGCTATTTTAGGAATTAATAAATTGTGATTTGTAGAATTACTTAATAAAAGACTCAATTGTCTTTATCCCCACCAAGCTTTGAAAAAGTATAAGAATACACCTGTCTTGTTTTTAAGTGTTTATTTTTTCTGAATTGGTTGAATTCTTGTTCTTTTCAACTTCTTGCTTCCTTTACTTAGCTCTGGGGGAAGCTTTACCAAAGAGCATGTTATACATTTGCCTGCAGTTTTCTGCCTTTTCAGTGATGATACATTATTTTATGTGATAGAAAGATTGGTTAAATAAAACTGATTTAGCCATGTATTTGGATAATAAAGTAAATATTCTTTTCCATCTCAAGACTTTTACTTTGAGAAACCAAAAGAGACAGTGAATGAGCTCTTCTTTCACCTGTTTACTCCCCAAATGCCTGCCACAGCCAGGGGTGAGAAACCAGTAACTTAATTCGGGAACCCAGTGCCTTGAGCTGTCACCACTACCTGGCAGGGTCTGCATTAGTAGGAAATTTGAGTCAGAAGCTGGAGCCAGGATTCAAATCTAGGCCACACAGTGTGGGACAGCGTCATCTTAACCACTAGGCTAAATATTTGCTCTTTAAGGTTGTTTTAATGAACTTTTGAGGTTTACCAGTGAAAAGTCACTGTGATAACATAATTCTTTTGTCCCAAAAATACAATTCACTTCACCCTGCCTCCTTTGATTTGATAGTTGTCTACGGACTAACACCATGGGCTTCCTCATGCTAGTGCCATATTTGGATTCACTATAACTGTTTAGTATATTTTAATTTAATTGTTCTGTGAAAAGATGTTACAACAGGATCTACCTGCCTTTAAATATCATAAGATTTGATTTATACAGTATTTTCTTTAGTTACAATTTTTTTCAAAGGCCTATCAGTGGATCTAACAATAAGTAGAGTTGTTCTTACAACTTTGTCCTCCAGTTATATCAAATAAAAACTAACAATTTCCATGTTATGCATAAAATAGATGGAAAACAATGGAAATTTCATTAAATCATTGGTATACATTAATTGTATGTGTGAAAATAATAGAAACATTTTCCATGACTAAATTTTTTTAATTAATTAAGCAAACAGGCTATTATAGAAAATGCTAATTAAAAATAGAATTCTTGGAAGTTGATTTTTAGCCTAGCAGTTAAGGTGTCCATGTCCCATATCAGAGCCCTTGGATTAGATTCCCACCTTGAGCTCCTAATTGCAGCATCCTGCCAGTGCAGCCCTGTGGAGTCAGTAGTGATGGCTCAATTAATTGGATTCCTGCTACTCAGAAGAGAGACATGGGTTGTGTTCTCTGCTTCTGGCTACAGCTCTGGTTTTTGGGACATTTGGGAAATGAGCCAGTGGTTGGGAGTTCTCTTTGTCTCTCTTGAGCCCTCAAATAAATAAAAACTAAAACAACAAAATAGACTTCTCTAAAGATACAGGAAGTCATCTCAGATGACACATTATATGTATCTCTTAGGTCATTAGGAACTCTGAAAGAAGCCAATATGTATCGCACACTTACAAAATATTATGGTAGACAAAAACTTAAATACCCCAAAATAAAAATAGAGAAAAGATGATTGCTATCTCATCTATTAATATGTTTATAATAATGTATTCAGTTGCTAGACTTTTAAGATGGATAATAACACAAAAGGGGAGATGGCAGCCATTTGCCCTAGCAGTTAAGACATTGGTTAAGGCTGGCGCCGTGGCTCACTAGGCTAATCCTCCGCCTGTGGTGCCAGCATACCGTGTTCTAGTCCCGGTTGGGGCTCTGGATTCTGTCCTGGTTGCTCCTCTTCCAGTCCAGGTCTCTGCTGTGGCCGGCAAGGCAGTGGAGGATGGCCCAGGTCCTTGGGCCCTGCACCAGCATGGGAGACCAGGAGGAAGCACCTGGCTCCTGGCTTGGGATCAGCGCAGCGCGCCAGCCATGGTGCCCATTTTGGGGGGTGAGCCACTGGAAGGAAGACTTTTCTCTCTGTCTCTCTCTCTCTCACTGTCTAACTCTGCCTGTCAAAAAAAAAAAAAAAAAAAAAAAAAAAAAAAGACATTGGTTAAGATGCTTGTGTCTCCATATTGGAGTATCTGAGTTCCATTATCCTGTTAATGTGCACCTTGGGAAGTAGTAGTTATGGGTCAAGCTTATATATTAGAGACTTGGATTGAATTCCTAGCTCCTGACTTCGTCCTGGCTCAACCCAGGCCATTACAGATAGTTGTGGAGTGAACCACCAGATGGGTGTGGTGGTGGAATCTTATGTTAGGATTTCAGGTAAGGTTTCCTAGAAGAAGTAATATATGGGCCTGGAAGCATTTCCCATGGATGTCAAATCAATTACCTGTACATTTATAATTTTTTAAAGATCTAAAATGTTGAAATTGAAAGTTGGATATTCAGTGCATTTTACCCCTTAATGGGTTATCCAAGAATTATTGGATAATAAGATTTGTCATTGTAGTGATTTCTTTAGTGACACCAAAGTCTTAAATTTCTAGTCGTTATTCCTATTTAATATGCAGCCTACCTGTCTTCATTGAAGAATTATTAGTTACCATAGTCAATTTCAGTACCCTCCTTAGGAGAAGTACATGGTGCATTTAATGGTGTATAATATTATGATTTTCAAACTTTTCTTTCCTTTTTCTTTTTATCCAGATATTTTTCAAACAAACTCATGCTCAGAACCTGAGTATATAAAACTAATAAAATAAAAGCTACTCTGAATAAATCACTATGGAAATTCCAGGGTTGTGGGAACTAACTCTGTAATACACATAGTACATAACACAATGATTATGTAATAACTGTTTATGAATAAGTTTTAACTATTTAGATATTATTTGATTTAATATTGTATCTCAATTCTAACGCATATAAAACTTACTTCCTAAGCTTGCTTCTCAAGCCTTCCATGCTTTCTCTTCCATGCCTTCCTCATTTGGTGATGGCAACTTCATCTTTTGTTTATACCTAAACTCCTGAAGTTAACCTTACTTGCGTTTTTTGTCTCATATTTGACATTTAATCTACTGGGGAGATGTCATGGCTCTGTCTTCTAAATGTGTTTAACACTTGAATGTTTTTTTACCACTTTGTTGTTATCAAGGTAATAGGAGCTTTCATTTGTATTATTATGTAACCTCCTCTCTGTCTTGCTGCTTCTGTCCATTTCTCACTGGGGTCTGTTTTTAAAGCAGGGGTTGATAAACTTTTCCTGTACAAGGACAGCTAGCTACTCTAACGTGATAGCCTGAAAACAGCCATAGATAATACATAAACAGATGGGTATGGTTGTTTCCATAAAATTTAGTTTATTAAACGATTTATAAAAAGATTTATTAAAAGAGTTGGTAGCCTGGACTCAGGTTATGGACCATGATTTTCTGATTTCTATTCTGATGCATCCAGAATGATTCTTTTAACATCAAAGTTGGATCATATCACTCTAGGATTCCTCTCACATACACTAAATACCAAAGGCCTTTACCCATCTCCTGTAATGCTCCAAGGTGAGAATGTTCAATGGTATGTTTGAGAAAAAGCACAATTTGGTTAATAAGAAGAAGCAAAAAGTGAATGTTACGAAGCAGCTATATATGGTAGTATCTACTTCAAGTAATGTGCTTTGATACCACATTACTTCTTATAGTGAACTTTCATAGTGAAATATTTTTTGAAAAACAATAAAATTTAGAAGTCTTACTGTACTGAACCAGAACAATTTTAATTAATTGCATAAAATTTCTCCAGCTATAAATAATAGATCTCAAACCCATTTTCCCTAAGTCTAAACCCACTTATATGTGACATAAAGTTAAACACAAAGTTAAACACGTCTTTCTCAGAGGCATGCTTTTTTTTTTTTTTTAAAAAAAGATTTTTATTTATTTAAAAGAGTTAGAGAGTTGCAGACACAGAGAAAGAGAGGGGTCTTCCATCCACTAGTTCATTCCCCAAATGCCCAAAAGCTGTCAGAGCTGGGTTGATCCAAAGCCAGGAGCCAGGAGCTTCTTCCAGGTTTCCTACTGCTTTCCTAGGTGCATTAGCAGGTATCTGGATGGGAAGTGGAGCAGCTGGGAATGGAACTGGGAGGCATGGGTTTTTTAATCTATGAGAACTACAAAGTAACCTGGCTTGGTAACATTTGTTTGGGAAAACCTGCCTTTTGTATTTGTTTTAAAAGCTTAAGTTGAACCAAGAGTGTGAAATAACTACTTTCAAAAGAGGAGAGGACTTTCTCTGGTTACGTAGAAGTGTAATGCCCAGCATGTGGAAAAAATTAGTTTTCTGTATCTTGTGTTACTCAAATGCTATGAGAATATTTTGTTTAGTTGTTACTGCATAGTAGTAAGACTAGTAGGATTTTTTGTTTTTAAAAAACTGAAGCATGTGTTGGTTTGTTATGTGGAATATTTCTAAAACTGATAGTTATTTTTAATAGAGAAGACTATACAGACTTGTACTTCAAAGTTTGTGTAGATATCTTTGTTATCTAGTTTTGTCAAAGTTGCAAGTTTTGATTTTACTTCCTGGTTCTCTTTTTATGCATTGATTTGGAGAGATTGAAAAATTCTGTTGCCAGTTTTTTCCAAATTGTTTTATAATGTTTAAAGAAAATATATAAATGTCCCCTATCTTTTGTTTAACCACCTCTAGTTTGTAGTTATGATATTACTTCACAATGTTCTAAACTTTCTTAGAGATTGGCTGTGGGAGAATTAACTGAAAATGGTTTGACATTGGAAGAATGGTTACCTTCAACATGGATTACAGATACTATTCCCCGAAGATGTCCATTTGTGCCACAGATGGGTGATGAGGTACTTTTAAACTTTCAAATTATTTGTTTTTTTTTTTTTTTTTTTTTCCAAGTAGCAGCTTTACACATTTTTTAATCTCTCTTGAAACAGAACTCCAGAAAATTTTAACAGTTTTATACTAGTAGCTCATTCTAGATGTAGCTCTGGAGAAAGTACAATTAGGAGGAAAGATCTAATGATAATCTTTTTAGAGAATATTTTGAATATTTCTGTAGTAAATCTGTATATTATGTAAGAGAAAAGAAGTTTTGTTAGGATATTAAAAACTGGTATGTATTTTTAGTAGAGTTTTATTGCTTTTTTCCTTAAATTAAAATACATTCATTTTTCTTAGTTTAGGGGTTAAATGTATAGCATGTTAAAAAATAAGATTTAGAACTTTATTTTCATTGAATTTAATTTCAAAAATTTCAATTTACCAAAAATCTATACTATTAGGATGTAATATTTTATCTCAACTTTAAGAAAATTTGATTGGTACCATTCAGTTTCAACTATGTACTTCTTTATTTAGAATGGAAATATAAGGACTTAGATTAAGATTTTTTACTCACATTTCGTGCCTTATACACAGTTGAATAGGCAGTGTTATTTGGTGTCTCAACAAAATGGTAGTGGTAAATTAGGCAGTGAAACAAAGGCTCTTTTAGCCGAGCATGCTAATTAGCAGTATAAAGTGATAATTGACATTAAAAAAAGAGAAACAGAAACTTCTTAATGCAAGAGTAACTGTAGAGAACAGTCTGAAATAATTTATTTAGAGACCTTACTTGCCTCAAAGTGCAGTATTACAGTATAGTATAATGATAGATCTTACAGACCTGCATTAAGAGACTAAATTATATTTAATGTATTTTCAAGATGACCAGAAACTTTGTAATACCATATTGAATGATATCCTTTCTAAATATTTTAATTTATCTTTTTATTTGCTGAGGGTTGAACAGCTAAGTCCTCATTTATGATTTCCTTATTTGAAGTTCCAAACAACTCAAGCAATGATTAATAGAATAAAAATGTGTGATAGTGACTGTTTCAAAATGTTACTTAGATCTTAATAACACTTTTTAAAGATGATTGCTACTTTTTTAATTAAAGATTTTTATTTATTTATTTATTTGAAAGTCAGTTACACAGAGAAAGAATGAGAGGCAGAAAGAGAGAGAGGTCATCCTCCATTTGCTGGTTCGTTCCCCAGTTGGCCGCAATGGCTGGAGCTGTGTTGATCCAAAGCCAAAGCCTCTTCCTGGTCTCCCATGCAGGTGCAAAGGCCCAAGCACTTGGGCCATTTTCTACTGCTTTCACAGGCCATAGCAGAGAGCTGGATTGGAAGAGGAGAACAGAATTCAATGAGTGATAAACTTATGACCTCTTGTTGTAATTTTAAATTTATTATGCAAAGTAGGCTTACTTGGAATCCAAGAAAAAAAATACTAAATCTAAAAAAAATCTCAACTTCTAAGTGTATAACCAAGGTGATGTTGTAACAGAATACTTCAGAAAACATTTGAATAGCTTGAAGAATGGAATTGGAAAAAAAATCAATATTTGAATTTCTGTAGCTCAAAGGACCTTGTATTTCTCTGCATTTTAGCTGATACTTTGCATTTTGGGTTATAATAGAAACATATATTGTCGCTCCCCGTCTTCGTGGAGGAACAACACAGGACCCTGCGCTGTTCTTTCGTCTGCTCGGCCCTTCCCGGGTTTGCTCCTGGTTCTTCCCGGGTTGGCTACCGACCCTTCCACCTCCGTGGAAGGGCGGTTCCCCCTGCCACTTTCCCCACTTCCTCGGGGGAGCGACACACCGCCGGCCGGCTCTCTCGGGGGCTGCACAGGTGTTCCTTCAGATGTTCCCCTTAGATGTTCCTGGTGCATGTTGTCTCTCTCCTCTATAGTCCTTTTCCACCAATCCCAACTCGGCTGCCCACACGCCGAGTACGCTGCTCTCCTCCAGTCAGGAGCAGGATCAGCTCCTGGAGGTCATCACTCAAGTTGGCAAGAGGCAGCTGCGTAGAAGCTGTTTCCTCCTCTCCCAGCGCCATATTGTGGGAGAGCAGATGCATAGAATAAGTCTTAATTCCAGTAACTTAGTGTAGTCCGAGTTGCTCCCCACAATATATCTATTTTTAAATTATCACTTTATTTACTTTTTAGGTTTATTATTTCCGGCAAGGACATGAAGCATATGTTGAAATGGCCCGGAAAAATAAAATTTATAGTATTAATCCCAAAAAACAGCCATGGCATAAAATGGAACTACGGGTATGGTATTGATTTTCTTTGGCTATTGGCCCAACAAGTGCAATTATGACAATATGTATTACGTGCTACTAATTTCACTATAAGAAACATATCATGAAGATACTTTGCTTAATTGAAACAGTCATAAAGAGTAGAGTTTATTTTCTAAAGACACACAGGATTGGGTTTATATTCTATAGTGTATAAATAGGCTACAAAATTTTGTTACAGTGAAATTTAGACAATACTGATTTTTCAAGTAAATTTGAATTTATAAATTTGATGAATATTTCTAGAATTGTTAACATTAATTCAAAGTTATCTAGCAGTCTTTAGAACTATACATAAAAACTCATTTCAGTAATGTTTACTTATTTTTTTACATATCTCAATGATTTTTAAAGAAAATTTATTTATTTATTTGCAAGTCAGAGTTATACAGAGAGAGGAGAGGTAGAGATGCAGAGAAGAGAGAGAGATGTCTTCCATCCAATGGTGCATTCCCCAATTGACCGCAACTGCTGGAGCTGTGCCAATTTGAAGCCAGGAACCAGGAGCTTCTTCTGGGTCTCCCACATGGGTGCAGGGGCCCAAGGACTTGGGTCATCTTCTACTGCTTTCCTAGGCCACAGCAGAGAGCTGGATTGGAAGTGGAGCAGCCGGGTCTCCAACCGGGGATGCCGGCACTTCAGGCCGGGGCGTTAACCCTCTGCGCCACAGCATTGGCTCCAGCTCAATGATTTTTTTAAATACATACAGAATAGTCACCAGATTAAGATTAAAGCAATTCTGAATTGTTTTCTTGTCTGTGTGGTTTATTTTGTAAATATGGTTTCCTGTTTTTTGTATCTTTCTTAGGAACAAGAACTGATGAAAATAGTCGGCATAAAGTATGAAGTGGGATTACCTACCCTCTGCTGCCTTAAACTTGCTTTTCTTGATCCTGATACTGGTAAACTGACCGGTGGATCATTTACCATGAAGTAAGAACTGTTGAAAGAGGCAATTATTTCTTAGTATTGTAGATCATTTTCAAGATTCAGATAAGTCTGAATATCTTTTAGATATTTTTAAGTGTGTGTCCTAATGAATTTTTTCTCTCTATAATTAGATACCACGATATGCCTGATGTTATAGATTTTCTAGTCTTAAGACAACAATTTGACGATGCAAAATATAGACGGTGGAATATAGGTGAGTAATGTATTTAAAACCTCTAAGTGTTTGCTATGTCTTTTTCCTAATAAATGATCATAATTTAGAACAAGCTAATCAGATAAATCTTACCATTTATAGGAATGATAACAAGAAGGTAAGATATGTTTAAGATATTTTTAAATTTTGCTTAGGGATGAAATATGAGTTGTTGAGAATTAAAGACTTTTCTCTCATATTTGGTGACTATAAATTATTATTATTACTCTTCCTTTTAGCTGTTTTACATGTTGAATTAATTTTTTTTTGAGATGTATTTATTTATTTGAAAGTCAGAGTTAGATAGAGAAGGAGGGGCAGAAAGACAGAGAGAGATCTTCTATCCACTGGTTTATTCCTCTGATGGCTGCAATGGCCAGAGCTGGGCCAATCTGAAGCAGGAGCCAGGAGCTTCTTCCCATTCTTCCACATGGGTGTAGAAGCCCAAGGACTTGGACCATCTTCTACTGCTTTGCCAGGCCACAGTAGAGAGCTGGATCAGAAGTGGAGCATCGTGGATTAGAACTGACACCCGTATGGGATGCCAGCACTGCAGGCGGCAACTTTACCCACTACGCCATAGCACCAGTCCCTGAATTCTGTTTTTATCCAAAAAAATTAATACCAAAATTCAAATTTGAAGCCAAAGGAAGCCTTAACACAATGTACAACAATTTGGACTAGAAATAAAGCTAAACTGAATTTTTAGGGTTTGATTAACCGTATTTTCATTTTTAATTTATAATTAAGTCTCAAACTTTAAAATCTAAATATTTTCAGGTACTTCAGGTACATTAATTTGTGTACAAACATGTATTATTTATTGTAGTTCTCTTAAAAATTTCAAAGAGAGACATTGTCTTTTTGAAATGTAGTATCGATGTACTTGTTTTATATGGTTTGGAAAAGCGTATGAATTGATGTACCAGTCCATCTCTCCTCTCATGCCATTGAAAACCATTGGTATGGTGACTTGCCTTTTCTTCATTGAAGATGGTTAAAAAGGAGAGAAAAATACACAGAATTCCCTCAAAGACCAGAATAGGAAACAACAAATGGAATTCCCAGGTAGCAGTCAATAGAAGTCTCTCAGTAAAGCAGCTACTTTATCAAGTCTTAAAAATAAGTTTTCCAGAGAATGTTATCCTCCAGTGTCTTTAGTGAAAACAAAAAATGAAACTCATAAATTAACAAGTTGACTTTGTAAGAAATAAAATTGAACAGTGCTTTTTATAACTTGAGTTTGTACAGAATGTGAGATGATTTAATTAGAAGTTCATAGGTTATCGTGCATAATAAAGAAAATTACGCAAGAAGTGAATTGTATGTTCTTTCATTTAGTAACATGATATTTACATTGTCATAATAAAAACTGAATATGGATTAAAGATGATACATATACCTTTTATATTCAATTATGTTGAAAGGCCAATGCCTGATGTCCAAAATTGATGAGATAAGAAACAGCTGTATACTTATTATTTAGAAATCTGTTAAGTTAATTCAAGGAGAAACAGTTAAAATAGATGAAAGTGTTTTTCTTGGCTTTGGTCATAAGCATTTGGTATATTTGATTTTTTAAAAAACAATTCACATAGATTAATGACGTGCATCTGCCAATAAATTGCAGAAGAACTACTAGAAAGCAGAATCCAAGAATATTCCTAAAGTGAGCTGAGAACCTAGGCATAGAAATATGGCAGGTATTGGACAAATTAAAGAGATTTCAAATGAATGAATGAAAGAATTTTCTCACTTGAATCTTGTAAGTTTTTTCCTATATTTATAAATTAGTATTTTCTATAAATATAGTATCTGATTGGTCTTTTACATCTGAAGATATGTATATCTACATACAAACTGCCATTTAAAATTAAGCTAGTAATAATTTTTACTTTAGCCTATCCTTTGAAGTGTTTTCAACCTATTCTGAATGGTGGCCCCTAGTCTTTGCTTCTTCATTACTATTTATTCTACACATATTGTTGATTACCAGTAGGCACACATGACACAGTTCTTCTTAACATAATATCATCAATCTCTATAGGGTCATAAGAAATAGGTCTCTGATACTGTTCTTTATGTTTACTGTAAAGTTAAGGTGATATCAAGAATGCTGTTTCTTAAATTATATAGTAGCTTCTCCCTAAGCGCAGTGTTGCCAGTTTGCATCAGAGGAGCAATTAAAGACTCCTAATCTAGTAATAGTTCATAAATTATTATTTTGAAAGATTCATTTATTTATTTCAAGGGCTAAGTGACAGGGAAAGACACAGAGAGGTATCTTCTTGTCCACTGGTTCACTTCAGAGATGCTCAAGCCAGGAACATGCAACTCCATCCAAGTCTCCTGTGTGGTAGCAGGAGGCCAGGTAGTTGGCTGTCTTCCTCTGCTTTCCCAGGAGGAACATTAGAAGTGAGTTGCATCAGAATCAAAGTAGCTGGGCCTTGAATCAGGACTATATAATTCAGGATGCTGGCATCACATGTGGTGGCCTACCAGATCCCTCATGTGTCCTTCGTAACACTTGGATACAAACATATATATCCACTGAAAATGTTTTAATTTCTCTCTAAATTTAAACAATGTGCAGTTGTATTCTGTTTACATACTCCAATCACTAATTTTCTTTTTTACCATCTTTAATTTTTAAAATTTTTAGTCATTTTATGCAATATGTCTTTATAAATTTTAAATTCTTTTTGGTTAAAAAAGATCATAAATACTTTTTTCTTTATGGGTTTGAATATTAATACTTTTGTCTTTATGGGGTTGAATATAGATTAGTTAATAAAATGATTCATTTTTTCTTAACTGTTAAAAATGTGAAGAGTATTCTAATAAGGCATTAACTCAAAAACTACAATAATACAGATGTCACCATTTCTATTTTATAGATGAAGAAAATGAAGTTCAAAAATACCTACATATTCAAAGTCACACAGATACATTATTGAATCCAACTCTAGCCTGTGGTTGCTGGAAGGAAACTAAGTATTGTAGAAGCCATGGGAGGGCAAAGTATTGCACAAAGGAAGAGAATGACTACAGATTTCATATGGCACATTTGTAGTTTACCAGTGTCTTTGGAAAAAGTAGTTTAAGTTATATCACAACAGCTGAATGGAGTTGGTTAATCAAGTAGACACAAAAATATGCTTTCGCAGAAGACTCATTTTTGTTTTTAAACAGGAAAGGGGGTAAATGCATGTGTGTAGTATAATGGGGTGATTGAGATGAAAGAAGGCAAGTTGAAATTTTTGGGTTGTTTCTGTTTCAGCCAGGAGTTTTGATTATTGATTGGGGAAACTTGTCTGCAGAATTTAAGAAAGTAAAGATAGACTACATCAGAAATTAGCTAAGCTATATTTTATTTAAATGGAAAGTTTAGACGCAAACCTAATGATGAATTTAAAATCTAGTTTTTTTTTGTTTGTTTTACGGAGATCTATTTTCAGTTTATTTTTTACTCCTAACGTTAAGCCTACACTAAAAGATCGACAAATAGTATGAAGAAAAAGGCACACTATTCCTGAATGGTTGAGAAAAGGGCTGTAAACAATCATCGAATCTCAAAATGTCCATTTCACTCCAATACATTACATTTTAGATACTCTGTTCGTTACCCCAGATCAGGGAAAATAGAAAGTGGATCTTTGTATAAATTAAGGAGAAGGAGGAGGAAGTAGGGTGGGAGTGTGGGCAGGAGGGATGGTAGGGTGGGAAGTATCACTATGTTTCTAAATCTGTATATATGAAATACATGAAACTTGCATACCTTGAATAAAATTTTTAAAAAAGATAAAAAAATGTCAAGGGTCAATTGGGAAATCAGGACCAGTGAAAGATGTCCTGTCCAGCATGTAAAAAAAAAAAAATCTAGTTTGGTAAGAATACTTAAGACAGTATGTTCATATCTTAATGAAATTTAGGAATTGGAATTGGGAACTAAGTCACACTTCAAGTATGTTTATTAAATGCCTTTCCCCCTCAACAATATTGATTTTACTTATGTTTGGAATGGGTAGGTCACTTTGTCTTATGAAATACAGGCAGCTTAAGTATTTTAAAGGCATACTTTAGGGGAAACAAGTAACGATAACAGCAATACATTTCAGATTAGTAAGAGGACTTTGTTCTTTTCCAGGTGACCGTTTCAGATCAGTCATAGATGACGCCTGGTGGTTTGGAACAATTGAAAGCCAGGAACCTCTCCAGCCTGAGTACCCGGATAGTTTATTTCAGTGCTATAATGTTTGGTAAGGAAATTACTTGGGTTTCAGTTCAGTTAGACTTGCTTTGAATTTTTCATCACTTATTAATAAAAGGGGTAAAGACGTTGATTTTCAACACTGGAACAATTATTTTAATGTGATTTTTATAAAAAAGTGCTTTACAAGAGTTAGATTTTTTTTAATATAAAAATTTTTCTTCCTTAAAGCTGGGACAATGGAGATACAGAAAAAATGAGTCCTTGGGATATGGAGCTGATACCAAATAATGGTAAGTGTATGTTAGATTTTGGAGCTACTTTCTTAAGTAAGAAATCTGATTGCTAACTTGATACTGCATAGGGTTGTTGCAAGCATCAAATAGAAAGTTTTCAGAAATACTGATTGTGTACCTGCTGTTGACTCTCCAGCAGTAAGGGAAGAAGCCCTCTACAATGAACAAAATAAACCTAATCTTTGCCCACTTGGAATTGATAGTCTAAAATGGAATATTGAATTTAACTTATTATAATAAAATATGAAACTGTTTTGTTAATTATTGATTCCTAAAAAGCGAGCATTTAGGGAGGCAAAGAAATTTTTAACTCCAGCAGAATAGTTAGACTCTAGAAAGTAACATAATAGTGAAGAAAGGTCAGACTTTTGAGTTAGAGTGACATAGTTACATTTTGACTGTGACATTTTCTGTGTGATCTTGACAAATTCCATGACGTTTCAAAATCCCAGATTCTTAAGACTCTGCCTTTGAAATTATTGGGCTGATTTGAGGGCTAACATTTTATGTGTAAAGTGCATATTACAGAGCCTAACACATGTCAGATGTCCGTGAAGAGGTACTTAGAATTAATAAGAGCCATCATCTTGCACGTGACCTGAGAATCAGGATTTGCAAGTTAGCTGTAGGCATGAATGTAACATTTTCCTTATACTTAGAAGAGATCTTCAGCTGAAGTCTGGAGAAAAGTTTTCTATCTCAACACCATTTTTGTTTCAATTCTTAAGAAATAAAACACGCAATTGTATATGCCTTAAAAAAAATACTCTAGATTACTAATCACGATGATTTATAGAGGATACGATTATGAGGACTTTTTTATTCTGCACATATACAACACAGCATATTATTTTCACTATCAGATAAAAATAAAGGTATTTATGGGCTAGTGTTTTAGCTTATTACTTGAAAACACTTGCATCCCACATTAGAGTGCCCATATTGAATATCTGACTCTGGCTCCTAACTCCAAGTTAGTGGAGTTAGGATGTAGCAGCAGTGATGGCTCAAGTCACTGGGTTCCTGCCATACATGTGTAACACCTGGATTGAGTTCCCAGCTCCTGGCTTCCTGGCCCTTGCCATTGCAGATATATATGGAGTGAACCAGCAGATGAAAGTTTCTTCTCTGTCTCTTTCTCTCAAATTTTAGAAAAAATAAGATTTAAAAAAAAAAAAATTAAACATTTAATTTGTAACATAGTAGAAATAATCATTTACAATGAGATTATTCAGTAGTTAATCTAAAAAGTGCAAGAAAAGATTCGATTGGAGAAAATAAACACAACCTGGTAAATTTTAGAAATTAGAAAAATGATCATGCTGATATTTGTCAAAATTTTAGTCTTTGCAGGAATTGTCATTTTGAATATTCTGTACTACTGATACATTTCTCATGTCCCTGCTAATTTAGAGCTTTTCAAAAATAAGAAATAGGGTAGGCATTTGGTACTCTGATTTAAGACACCAGTGGGGACATCCACATCTCACATCAGACTGCCAAGTTTCAAGTCCAGGCTGTACTCCCAACTCCAGGTTCCTGCTGTGTACCATGGGAAGCAACAGGTGATAACTCAAGTACTTGGGACACTGCCACCCAGAAAGGAGGCCTACTAGATTGAGTTCTCAGTGGCTCTTGGCTTTGGTGTGGCCCAGCCCCTGTTTTTGTGGGCATTTTGGGAGTGAACCAGCATCCGGAAAATCTTCCTCTCTTAGTCTTTTGCTGTATATCTCTCCCTTTCAAAAAAAAAATAAAAATTTAAATAAAAATCCCAATATGTTAGTTTGTAACATTGTTACATGACTTAAGTTTTGGTTATGTCTCTCTTCCATGTTAGAGTTTGAAAGAAGTCACATTGCACTATTAGGAGCTCAATATTGGACTATGAGAAATGAAGCTAATAGGTGTAGTAATGCCTTGGTTATTTAAAAAAATGAATTATAACACTAGTTGATTTTGTTTCCCCATAGGTGCTTCAAAAAGTTCATGGGCAATTGTAATTAAATTTTATGTGGCGCAAAAAGTTTTTGAAATCTATGTATAGTTGTTTTCGTACCAGCATTTTCTGTGAACTTTTTGAATATAAATGCTTTCAGAAATTTCTTATACCCAAAACAGCTTTTAATTCAATTTGCCATAAACTTTTGACGTATCCTTATATATGTGTGTGTAAGGAGGTTTTTATTTTGTTTGATTCACATATGTATGTGCCCATAAAGTTTAGTTACGGTTTGCAAGAAGGAAGAATTCTGATTGGTAACAAACAATGGCCTATTTTCCAATATTTCTCTGATGAAGTCTAGTTTAAAGGGAAAAGTACTTGGCATATTTGTAGATTTTTATATTGCTACCAATAAATCTCTATTGATCTTACTTAAAATGTTAAAATTTAGTAGTACAGGAAAGTGTACCATCATCATTTAAGAGCAAAATGTATTAGAATTACCTGTATTATTCTCTCTTCTGCATTAAAAAAACTTGAAAGTCTTAGTACAGTCACCTTGTGTTTTATCAAAGTAAAAATGCAATTAAATTATAAAACTCATGAAACTTGGAAATTTGCATCATTTCATAGAATTGATTTCTGCTTCACCTGAAAACTTGATTATAAAGTGTTTTGAGATATAATTTTGGAAAATAATTATCTAGATTACTGTATTTTTAAAGGATAATTTATACTTAGCATCTTTTAAAAAATAAACTTTATTGACCCTGGAAATATACTGTCCTTTATGAAAATATTTACCAAATTTTTATATTTTAAGACAATAATCAGTTTTATTTTCTAAAGATAACCTAAATATTAATATTAACCTGCTTTTTCTGTCTCTGCATGTCAGCTGTATTTCCTGAAGAACTAGGTACCAGTGTTCCTTTAACTGATAACGAATGCAGATCATTAATCTATAAACCTCTTGATGGAGAATGGGGTACCAATCCCAGGGATGAAGAATGTGAAAGGATTGTGACAGGAATAAACCAGTTGATGACACTAGGTAAATATTAATAATAGCGTAGATATAGAAAAGCTTGCAAAAAGCACTGTTATTTGAGAGTTTTATCACAGTATCATAGATTTTTGAGCATTTTTCACTAGAACCTTTTTTTTTGAATGAGATTTTACATAAGATCTAAATATCCAAAACTGTTATAATGGTGTTATTCTAGCTGAATTTCAGAATGAGGGCCTTCTAGATTTTTGATTTTTAATTTTTAATATCTGAAAAATCTGGGTCCTCCACAACCCACTTTGAAAACCTTTGCTATTCAAGCTGATATGAGGTGAATTGGAGGAGAAGACTTGAAAGCTGAACACAGACACAGAAGAATCTTTTTAAGGGGATAGAAGAACGTATATAAACTACTTTGCTTCATTTGAAAAAAAAAAAAAAAGTAAATACTGACTATAAAACTTGGTTGTCTGAACTCTGGGTTCTCTAAGTAAATATAAACTCATGGGTTTATATCAACCCACTGTGTCTGTAACATATCAGCGTCGAAGAGTCTGGGAAGACATTAAAATGAATAAGAAGAGCTGGACACTCAGATTGAATGATATTCAAAATGGAAGTGTTTTATAAAATGGCAACACTTCATAGTTCTTCTACTTCTAAGGCTACTTTAAGTAGTTATGGCATTATTAAAACATGAAGTAGTTTAATATGTGAATGAGCAAAAAAATAGCTGTTTTGACTATGTTCTGGTTTTTAAAAACTTTACCAGTTTAATATATGCTATTAAGTTAGTAATTTTGAGTGAAATACTTCTGGGTTTGTTTTCTCTGTTTTCCTAATATTTCACAGAATAACATTGTAAAGATTTATAAGGTGATAAGTTTTGATAAAATCAAAGTTTGTATTTAAATGCAGTATATTACAACATAAATGGTAGAGTGGCTTTGTCAAAAACATGAAAATATATAGATTTAGGGATGGCCAGCTATCAGTTACAGAAATACATATGTTTTGTTTTTACTAGTCATAATTAATATATATTACCAGTCGTTTCTTCATACTGATGGGTCTATGCATTAAAAATATCCCTAGAATTTTGCTATGCTAGTATAGACGCAATAAAAGTGAAACTTATGTCAGCTGAACTATAGTGGCCTACAAATGGTTATTTGGATTAGGACTGAAGTTTTAATTCAGGCAGAATTCTTTAATAATTTTAAGCAACAAAAATACGTTTTAAAACTTATTTATTTATTTTAGATATTGCTTCAGCATTTGTGGCCCCTGTGGATCTGCAAGCCTATCCCATGTATTGCACAGTAGTGGCATATCCAACGGATCTAAGTACAATTAAACAAAGACTGGAAAACAGATTTTACAGGTTAGAACCATTTGATGTAGTTACTACCAAAGTAAAGCTATAATGATCCTTTCACCCATTTATTGCTTTATAGCATCGTTGTCTCAGTTTTAGATATTCACTGATACACTCATGAATTTTGGGAAATTGTAGAAGCTGTTCATATGGTTTGGAAATAGCACTGAGATTCTGCATTTCTCACGAGATCCCAGTAATGCCTTTATTGTTAGTCATAGATCACACGTGGAAATGATTCCTGGATAGTTGTTTTCCTAGGCGCTGATATGATTTGATGCTCATTGTCTTCACATTATGTTTTATAAAGCAAGCCAAAATATTTAAATTCTCCTAGATAACATAAAAGTACTTATTTGTTCATGGATTTTTCTTAATATAAAAGTTGTGTTCATTTTACTTGTATTTAGCCTATGAATAATTATGAAAGATGAAGTTGGAAAAGATGCAGATGAATTTTTATACGTGTAGTTTAGTGTGAAATAGAGTTACAGTTAAAGACTAGATGAAATTTCTTTTTTTTTTTTAAAAAAGATTTCTTTTATTTATTTGAAAGAGTTACACAGAGAGAGAGGTCTTTCATCTGCTGGTTCACTCCCCAGATGGCCACAGCGGCCGGAGCTGCACCAATCCGAAGCCAGGAGCCAGGAGCTTCTTCTGGTCTCCCATGTGGGTGCAGGGGTCCAAGCACTTGGGCCATTTTGTACTGCTATGCTAGGCCATAGCAGAGAGCTGGATTGGAAGAGGAGCAGCCAGGACAAGAACCACTGCCCATATGGGATGCCGGTGCTTCAGGCCAGGGCTTTAATCCGCTGCACCATAGCACTGGCCCCTAGGAGAAATTTCAGTTTATTTGCATCTCAGTTAAAAATTTCAATAACAATGCATTCTTAGTCTTTGTAGGTTTATTTCCTAAAATGGTCAAAAAATAATTTTAAAACTTTATATAGAGCTTACATAATGAAATTTATTTGTAGTTTTGATTTTTCTTAAATATTTTTTGCTTAGCAAGCCAACATTGTATTTTCTGCTTTTCTCACTATTATTGGTTTATAGTAAAAGTTATAACTCAGAGATAGCCAGATGGAAGAGATTCTTGGGCCCGGGTTTTAGGTACAGGCACTAAGCTAGCTTTCATGACACCCTCCTAGCACTTGATATGTTCAGCAACCTTAGAAGGAAGCTTTCTGAGACTGATTATTCAAGACATTTTGGGTTTTTGTTTGTTTTTAACTGACACATAAAAAATATTTATGGTAGGAGATTGTATAATGTCCAAATTGTTTAAACATCTGTGTCCCCAAACATTTAATATTTTGGTACAAACATCCGAAATCCTATCTTTCAGTTGGTATTTTTTAATAGCAAAATATGTAAATATTAGCATTATTTTTAGTCACAGAGAATATCAGAACTTCCTATTGTTACCTGACTATCACTTAACACCTGTTAATTAACCTTTACCCATCCCTCTCTTCGTGGTCTCTGGTAGGCACCATTATACTCTTAACGTCTATGAGATCAATTTTTTTAATATTCCACATATAAGTGCTGTTGCAGTACTTGTCCTTCTGTACTTGGTTTATTTCAGTTAACACAGTGACCTCCATTTCCATCCATTTTGTCGAAAATGACAATTTCACCCCTTTTAAGGCTGAATAGTACTCCATTGTGTGTATATACCAGATTTTTAAATACATTAATACAGTTGATGGACTAGTGAGTTGTTTTCATTTCCTAGCTGTTATGAATAATGCTTCAATAAACATGAAAGTGCAGATTTTTCTTCAACATTGTGATTTCATTTCCTTTGGATGTGTACCCACAAGTGAGATTGCTGGATCATGTGATAGTTATATTTGTAGTTTTTTGAGGCACGTCTCCACTGTTGTCACAATGGCTATACCAGTTTTTATTCACTCCAGCAGTGATCAAAGATTTCCTTTTCTGCATATTTTTGCCAGCATTTATTGTTTGTCTTTTTGATAAATCGATCTAGCTGGAATGAGGTGGTGACACCTTTTTTTGATTTTAATTTGTATGTCTTTTTTTGAGAAATGTTTGTTTAAACCTACTGCCCATTTTTTAAATTGTTATTTTGCTTTTTTTCTATGGAGTTCCTTACTTTTCTGGTTAGTAATCTTTTATCAGATATATAGTTTAAACATGTGCTCTAGTTCTATAGGTTGTCTCCTATTCTGTTGGTTGCTTTATTGCCTGTGAAGACTCACTTGTTCATTTTTGCTTTGTTTCCTATGCTTTTGGGGTCTGCTTCCATCCCAGTGTCCTAAAGCATATGCCCTTTTTCTTCTAGAAGTTTCATGTTTCACATGCTGTAGCTAGGCCTTTAATCCATTTTGAGTTAATTTTTGCATCTGGTAGATATAGCATGTTTAGTTAGATTTTTCTGCATGTGGGTATCCAATTTTTCCAATACCATTTATTGCAGATGGTGTCCTTTTTCCAGGTTATCAGCATATTTGTCAAAGATCAGTTGAGGGTTTAATTCTAGTATCTCTATTCTGTTCCATTGCTATATGGATCTGTTTTGATGACAGCATCATGCTTTTAAATTACTGTTGCTTTGTAATATATTTTGAAGTCAAGTAGTATAATACCTCCTGCTTTGTTCTTTTGGCCCAGGATTGCTTTGGTTATTTGGAGTCATTTATGTTGACACATAAGTGTTAGTGGTGTTTTTTCTAGTTTTGTAAAAACTGTCACTGATGTTTTTTTAATTTGTGTTTGTTTATTTGAGAGACATGTGACAGAAAGCTCCCTTGTTTTGCTTCACTTGCCAAATTGTCAAAACAGCTGGGGCTGAGCTAGGCCAAAGCTAGCAGTTAAGAATGCAATCTAAGTTTCCTACTTTTTGAGTAGGGCTCCTACTGTTTGACTGTCAGTTACTGCCTTCCAGGGTCCCCATTAACAGGAGGCTAGAACTGAGAGCAAAGCCAGGATTTGAACCCGGGCACTCTGATATGGGGTGTATGCATCCCAACTAATACATTAATCCACTAGGTTAAATGCACATCACTGTCCCTATCACTAGTATTTTAATAGGGATTGCACTGAATCTGTAAGTCACTTTAGGTCGTGTGGGCATTCTACTGATGTTGATTCTTCCATACATAAATATGGGTTGTTTACATTTCTTTGTGTTCTCTTCAGTTTTTCATCAGTGTTTTATAATTTTCATTGTAGATTTCATTTATCTCTTTGGTTAGATTGATTAATTCCTATCTAATGGGAATAAGATTGCTTTCTTGATTGCTTTATCAAATGTTTCATTTGTGTAAGAACACTACTGATTTTTGTATATTGATGTTATATCCTGCAACTTCTGTGGATTCATTTATTCTAACAATTTTCTGTATATAAGATATGTCACCTGCAAGCAGTGACAGTTTGAGTTCCTTCTTTCTAATTTGGATACGCTTATATCTTTATCTTTTCTAATTTCTCTGGCTTGAATTTCCAGTACTATGTTGAATAAAAGTAGTGAAAGTAGGCATCCTTGCCTTGTTGCGAATCTTAGAAAGTTTTCCGCTTTTCTCTGTTTAGTTTGAAGTTAGCTATTGGCTTGTTATATGTCTCCTTTATTTTGTTGAAGTACATGTCCAATTTGTTCCATTTTTATTAGAAAAGGATATTGGATTTTATCTAATTCCTTTTGTATGTCTGTTGAGATGACTATATAATGTGTGTCCATCACTCTGCTGATGTGGTGTATTATATTTCTTGGTTTGCATATGTTGACCTATCTGTGTAACCCTGGGTTGACTGGATCCTGGTTAATAATATTTTTAACATGTTGTTGGGTTCGGTTTGCTAGGATTTTGGCATCAACTTAAGACTGGTCTTATAAAATGAATTTGAAAGAATTCTCTCCTAGTTTTTTAAGTGGTTTCAGAATAAGCATTATTCTTCTTCAAATATTTGATAGAACTCAGCAGTAAAATCATCTGGCCTGGAATTTTCCCTTGATTCTAATGATTCAGTCTTGGTGTTATTGGTCTGTTTAGGAGTTCTGTGTGTTTATAGTTTGATCTTGGTAGGGTGTGTGTATCCAGAAATTCATCCATTTATTCTAGGTTATCAAATTTGTTGCCATATAAAAATTCATAGTAATCTCTGACAACCCTCTTTGTTTCTCTTGTGTCATAGTGTTTTCCTTTTTATATCTGATTTTATGTATTTGAATCTTCTATTAATCTAAGTAAGTTTGTCAATTGTTTTCAAAGAATCTCCATTTTTTTTCTTTTGCTATTCTTTAGTTTCATGTCATTTGTGCTCTGAGTATTATTTCTTTTCCTTATACTCATTTTGGGCTTGATGTATTCCTGTTTTTCTAGTTCTTGATTTATAGCAATGAATTATTTATTTAAGATTTTCTGCTTTTTTGATGTATAGAATGATTGATTCCCATAAACTTCCCTCTTAGTACTGCTCTTTTTTTTTTTTTTTTTTTTACATCCCATATGTTGTATTGTGGTCAGGAGAGAGACTTAGCATGATTGCCTTTTTTTTTTTTTTTTAACTTATTGAAACTTACTTTGTCACTAACCAAATGATTTATCCTTGAGAATGTTCCATGTGTGCAATTGAGAAAAATGTTCATTCTGTAGATATCAGATAGAATGTGCTGTAGATGTCTATTAAGTCCAATTGATATAAGGTATATTTTAGCTCTGCTATTTCATCCTGTCTGAATGATCTTCCCATTTCAGAAAGAGGGGTATAAAAGTCTTCTACTATTATTGTATTGGACTCTGTCTCTCTCTCTTTGGATCTATTAACATTTGTTTTGTAATTTTGGTACTTCAGTATTGGGTGCATATCTATTTATAATAGTTATTTCCTATTGTTGAATTGAACCCTTTATCATTGTGTAGTGGCCTTTGTTTACCTGCCTTGTCTCCTTTTCTGCTTTTGATGTGGCCTATTTTATCTCATACCAATATGATTACTCCTTATTCCATCCTTCACTTTCACCCTGTCTGTAAAGGTAAAGTGAATTTTTTGTTAACAGTAACTATATGTTTGCATTGTCTTGTTTTGTTTTTGTTTTTCTAATGTATTTATTTGCATGGCAGAGGGAGAGACAGTTGACAGAGAGGCCCCATCTACTGGTTTACTTCCCAGATGTCTGTGATGGCTAACTTTGTGCCTGGCCAGAGCCAAGTGCCTGAAACTCAATTCAGGAACTCACTCCCTTGAGCTGGCATGATGCCTCCCTTCCTAGTGTCTGTATTAGGAGAAAGCTGGAGTCAGGGGCTATAATCTGATCTAGAACCTCAGGTACCTAATAGAATGTCCTGATGGTCTATAGACATCTTTTGTGATGTCTTAACTGCTAGGCTAAATGCTCTTTGTGTCTTGTTTTTTTTTTTTTTTTTTTTTTGACAGGCAGAGTGGACAGTGAGAGAGAGACAGAGAGAAAGGTCTTCCTTTGCCGTTGGTTCACCCTCCAATGGCCGCCGCTGCAGCCGGCGCACCGCGCTGATCCGATGGCAGGAGCCAGGAGCCAGGTGCTTTTCCTGGTCTCCCATGGGGTGCAGGGCCCAAGCACCTGGGCCATCCTCCACTGCACTCCCTGGCCATAGCAGAGAGCTGGCCTGGAAGAGGGGCAACCGGGACAGAATCCGGCGCCCCAACCGGGACTAGAACCCGGTGTGCCGGCGCCGCAAGGTGGAGGATTAGCCTATTGAGCCACGGCGCCGGCCTGTGTCTTGTTTTTTTTAATTCACTTGGTAACTCTTTTAATTGGAGAATTTAATTCATTTACATTTAGGGTAATTATTAATAGCTAAGGACTTAATACTGCCATTTTGATACTTGTCTGGTTTTAGTGTGTTTTTTTTTTTCTTTTTCTCCTCTTTCAATCTTCTGTTACAGTTAAATGAACTTCTAGTAAGGTGTTTTGATACCTTATTATTTTTTGATAAGTCTGTTAAATATTCTTGCTTTGTGGTTACTATGAGGCTTATAAAAGAAAGAGAAACAAAGAAAAAATACTGTTAAAGAACTCTGCATTTTTACTGTTTCTCTTCCAGTTCTGAATTATCACATCTTTATTTGCCTGTCTCTTAACATATTAATACATTCATTATCATTTAAAATTATTTGGCTTTTTAGTCTTCATACTAAAGATATGAATGGTTTCCACACCATGTTTACTATAAGCATTCTGAATTTGCATAGATACTCTTACTAGTGAATTTTCTACCTGCTGTTTTTTTGTTTTTGCTTGCCAGTTTCTCTTTTTTTCAATTTAAAGAACTCCTTTTAGCGTTTCTCATAAGCCAGATATAGTAATGGTAAATTCTCTCAACTTTTGTTTATATAGGAATGTCTTTCTGTCTCCTTATCTGAGGGACTGCTTAAATGTGTGCAGTATTCTTGGCTGGCAGTTTTTTCCTTCAGTGTTATAAAAGTTCCATCTCAGTCCTTCCTGGCTTGTAAGATTTCTGCTGAGAAGTCTGCAGAAAGGCAATTTGGGACCCCTTTTACATGTGTTTGCTTCTTTTGTCTTGCAGTTTTGAGAAGCTGCACTTTATTCTTTTAAGAACTTGATTACAAAATGTCTTGCTGTAGACTTTATTGGTGATTTCTTACCTTCCTGTACCTGGATAGTTGTATCTTTCTTTTGATTTGGGAAGTTTCTTGTTATTTTTCCCTTTTGATATCAATCCCCCTAAAATTTATATGAAAATGTGGCCCTTTGAAGTTCCCCAGAAGTGCCATTTGGGGTGCCACATACGCTACTGGAATTTGGAGTACCATATGATATCACCATATGTTTATTAATAAATCCCCAATATTAATAAGCCCGAAAGGGTTCTTGCCTAATATTTAGAGAAGAATTCTAAATACCGGCATAAATAAATGAGGCAGCATGGTACGTTTTAGGCTTTTATTTAGTGAGAAAGATGCATAGGAGAGTGAGAGCTTTATTTAATAGAGAGAGGTAAATCTGGGTTCATACTGAGCACTAGGAACCAGCCACGTGGAAGAGCATCTAGGCCAGGAAACCTAGGGCAAGCCCCCTCCTGGCAAGAAGCCAGGGAAAAGAAGAGCAGGAGGATATAGTGCATCCCAGGCTTTTAACCCACTTCCAAAGGGGAGTGGTTAATTAACCTGATAAGCTGGTGGGCACCCAGGTGTGGCCAGGTAGGGGGATGAGGTCACACAGGGACATGGTGAAGGCGTGGCCTTCCAGCTCACAAACCTAATTGATTTTAACCTGTTTGCCTGCCTACTTCACTTTGAGTATTTTTTCTACTCACTTTGGCATTCTCAAGTCCCTCTTGAACCATAGTATCTCAAATACTTGCACGTAATGTACTGTCTCAAATTTCCTGTTAGCTTTCTTCATTCCTCTTGATTCATGTTTTTCTCCCCAAAACTATGTTTCCAAGTCACCTTAGAACAGTTGTCTTAAATTCTTCACCTCAGCATTTGACAATGTTAGATCCAAGATGGTTTGGATTTTGTACTTTATTTTGTTCATTAGGGTAAGGTAAGGTCTTGGTTCCATGGAAGTTTTTTTACACTTACTGTATAATATAATTTGCACATTGAAGGATTAGTTATTTTTTCCAGTCTTTGTAATCTAGCTTTTTTTTTGGGGGGGGGGGGGGCTGTTCTTCCAGAAATTTTAAGGAGTCCACTTACTTTGTCTGAGCCTATACATGCTTCTGAACTTGAGCAGTAGGTGGTGCTACAAAGTGGTTTTATTCAAGTTTGCTGCCACTGACTCAGTACCATCCTGAGTTCTAATTTGCCCCAATTAATAATTGATGTGCTGCTCAAGAGTGAAAAGATGGAACATAGTATTTATGTTAAAGATCTTTAAAAAGTTCATGGGAAATGCATATTATGAAAGAGCTATACATGGATTTCAAAATTTTTTACACCAAAATCAACTTAGCTTCTAGGCCCCCTTTCCATGAACTTTTATATGGATGAATATAAATTAGAAATTGCCTGTGTTCCAGCCTAATCATAGAATTACAAACCTGAGTTCTATTCTTGTATAACGATGCCTTCATGTACTATTTCACTATTTAAAACTTTTTTGCTTCCTCTTTTATTCAGTAGTTTGACTTCTTACAGTTTGTGTTTTTCTTCTCTGATACTTCTAGCTCAGTCTCTTATTAAACTGTTACTTCAGTTTGTCCTTCTAGTAGATTTTATTTCCACACAGTTTTCTCAGTGGTGCACTGAAGATGTCTGTGACTCTGATAGTAGAATGAGGAATCTGTTTCAAATGTACAGAAGTTTTTGTGCATACTTCTGTATCCACAATTATATATATTTGTTTATTCACTACAATTATATTACTGTTTGCAAATCAGATTTTCCAAGTCTTTTTTTTATTAAATTAGGCCAGATATTGATGATATTCTTAGTGGTAATCTTTGGATTTTTCTTTACTTTGAAAAATATAAAACACTAGAATTTATTTTAGCATTGTCAGTGAAGTGTTTATCTGAAAATAATTGTCATTTATTTGTGTTTCTTAGTAATCCAGCAAACTCACTGTGTTTTTATACTTTTGTTTCTAAGATGCGAGGCTGTGAATCACCTTTTAGTTTTATCACTTGATTACTTTAAGATAAATGATTAAAATTGTTTGTTTTTATTTAGTTATTATTGCTCCTCTCTTTCCCCAATACAAAATAGTATTTGCTCTTTTGAAAATGGCATTGTTAAATGTGAGTTTTGCAATTGATTTAATACTAAAATTGAAAAGACAGAATGTATTGGTTTTAAATTATATACACATTTCTAAATAGAAGAAGGTTAAGACTTCTGTATTTTGTTTTTTTAAAGGCGGGTTTCTTCCCTAATGTGGGAAGTTCGATATATAGAGCACAATACACGAACGTTTAATGAGCCTGGAAGCCCCATTGTGAAATCTGCTAAATTTGTGACAGATCTTCTTCTACACTTTATAAAGTGAGTTTTCCATGCTTATTTATAAAGGCTCTAATAATTTATGGTACTGGTTTAAATTAAAAGTTTAAAGTGTCAAATGTCAATACAAAATGCAGTCATTTTATATGCAAAATGTCACATACTATTTACAGTATCAGAACCATATACTGTCTAAATAAAAAGCATTTGGTTATTTCAGTGGCTAATAAAATCATAAAAATTGTGGTACAGTTGTGTTCTTCAGTTAAACAACTTAGAGCCCTCTATCCAACTATTGGATAATAATAGTAAAGATTTATTAAACATGTAATATTTTACTCATAGTAGCCAAATATTATTATAGGCGGCAGGGATCATTATCTGGAATTTCCAGTTGAGGAAACTAAGGGTTTTAGAGATTTACTTGTGCACAGTAAGTATCTGCCATTTGATTTGGGACCGTTTCATCCTCTTTTTTAGAAATTTTCTTGTTTATTTGAAAGGCACAGTTAAAGAGTTATGGTAGAGAGAGGTCTTCCATCCTCTTGTTCACTTCCAAAAGGAGTGCCACTGCCAGGGCTGTCCAGGCCAAAGCCAAGAGCCAGAAACCAGGTGTCTTATGTAGGTGACAGGATCCTAAGCACTTGGGCCATCTTCCTGCTTTCCTGGGCCCATTAGCAGGGAGCTGGAATGGAAATGGAGCATCTGGGATTGAGGCACATATGAGATGCTAGTGTTGCAGATGGTAGCTTAACGCACTACACCATGCCAGCCCTGAGACCTTTTCATGTAATGCTGTATTGCTTTCAAATTTGTAAACTGAAATAGAACTTTCAAGATGCTTCCTCAAAATTCGTTTACCTCTTAATTATTGATCCAGTAGCAGGAATGATAATTTAAGGCAGAAGCATGTTACCACCTAATTTAATTTTCTGATTTTAGGTATACATAGAATGAAATGAACCTTCCAAATTGAAGCCAGAAAAATAAATCATTTATTTTGTGCAAAAGACAGCTCTAATTTCATATTAATGTTATTATTCATATTGGATAATTTTTTTCTGGTTAAGAGGGTTAAGAGGCGATAGCTGGTTTTTAAAAGTTTTCTCAGCTGTTATCACCTTTCATTTTTACATAAAGGGCATTAGTTAGGCTTTTTGTCTGCCCCCCCCCCTTTTTTTTTTTTGACAGGCAGAATGGACAGAGAGAGAGAGAGAGAGAGAGAAAGGTCTTCCTTTGCCATTGGTTCACCCTCCAATGGCCGCCGCGGCCGGCGCGCTGTGGCCGGTGCACCGCGCTCATCCGAAGGCAGGAGCCAGGTGCTTCTCCTGGTCTCCCATGGGGTGCAGGGCCCAAGCACTTGGGCCATCCTCCACTGCATTCCCTGGCCATAGCGGAGAGCTGGCCTGGAAGAGGGGCAACCGGGAGAGAATCCGGCACCCCGACCGGGACTAGAACCCGGTGTGCCAGCGCCGCAGGCGGAGGATTAGCCTATTGAGCTGCGGCGCCGGCTTTGTCTGCTTTTTAAAACCCATCTCCAGGGGCTGGCGCTGTGGCATAGTGGGCTAAGGCTCTGCCTGTGGCACTGGCATCCCATATGGATGCCAGTTTCTGTCCCAGCTGCTCCTCTTCCAATCCAGCTCTCTGCTATGGCCTGGGAAAGCAGTAGATGACCCAAGTGCTTGGGCTGCTACAACTGTGTAGGAGACCGTAAGAAGCTCCTGGCTCCTGGCTTCGGTTTTGCCCAGTTCTAGCCATTGCAGCCATTTGGGGAGTGAACCAGTGGATGGAAGACTTTTCTCTGTATCTCCCTTTCTCTATCTATAACTCTACCTCTCAAGCAAACAAATAAATCTTTAAATAAATAAACTGCAAATCCAGTTTCATTCTCATTGCTAATCATAATCTTAGGGTTTTCTTTCCTGGAGTACTGTTTTGTTTTTTTGCTAAAAAATACAGGTAATTTTAGTATAAGGAAACATCAAATAAAATTAGTAAGGTAAACTTTTTGCCCTTCTTCTACCTTATTCTCTGAAAAATATTCAGGGTTTTTTATTTTTATTTTATTTTTTAAAAACATTTATTCATTTATTCAAGAGGCAGAGAGCTTCCATCTGCTGGTTCACTCCCCAAATGGCTACAATGACTAGGGCTGGTCCAGGCTGAATCCAGGAACCACAGACTTCCTCTGGATCTCCCACGTGGGTGCTGGGGCCCAAGGACTTGGGCCATCCTCTGCTGCTTTCCCAGGCACATTAACAGGGAGCTGGATCAAAAGTGGAGTAGCTGGGACTCCAGCTGCCACTCATGGGATGCTGGCACTGCCTGCCATGGTTTTAGCCAGCTGAGCCACAGTGTTAGCCCCAGAAATCTTCAGTTTTTCAAATGGTTTTGGGGCTATTTTTTTGCTATACTTTTACTTAAATGAAATTAGTAATCAAGCCTTAGCTACTCCTGAAGTCTGTTCTGTTGAACCAGTAGTCCAGTAATATATATAGTACTGTTCATATTTCTGTGAAACTAATTTAGATGAAAAATATTTTAACTTTTGATATAATCCATGGAAGTAGAAATATTCTTTGAGATATTTACCTTGAAATGCTTTTGAAATATAAATTAATATGTAAAGCATATTATATATTTATAAAAGGTAATTCCTCCCTGGCATTTACAAAATTTATGTCACTGGGCTGGCCTTGTGGTGTAGTGTGTAAAGCTGAGGCCTACAATGTCAGCGTCTCATATGGGTGCTGGTTTATGTCCTGACTGCACCAATTCCAATCCAGCTCTCTGCTAATGGCCCGGGGAATAAAATTGAAGATGGTCCAAATATTGGGCCCTGCTGTCCGTTTGGGAGACTTGGATGAAGATGAAGCTCCTGGTTCCTGACTTCAACCTGTCCTATCTCTGTCTGAACATCTCTGTTCAGATGTTGCAGCCATCCGAATCAGTGAATGGAAGATCTCTCTTTCTCTCTTTGTCTCTTCCTCTTCTCTTTCAAAATAAATAAATCTTTTTAAAAAATATATCATTTATTAAAAATCATATCTGACACCAATTTTTAAGATGTAAAGTATGCCTTGAAATTTTGTTAAATTATTTGCCATGTAAAGTAAAATGATATGGTAGATACTTGGAGATAGAAATAATAGTATTTTTCCCTTAGTAGTATAATTTTACAAGATAGATAAATATGAAAGAAATGTAAGGAAAATTGAAAGTAACGAGAATTGTTTGAAAATTTAGATGGACATAGGGTGTTTTCTAGCTTTGGTGATTGGAAGTTCAGAGAACTAGATTAAGAAAATGTTATACAACACAGATACTTCTAGATTTAGGAAAAGCTAATTGAAAGAAATATTATTTCAGGGACAAGGAGTGGCTTGAGAAATTATTAACAGAAATTTAAATAGTAATTTAAGTTTGATAAAGTAGATAGAGAGTTACATGAATGAAGTCAGGAATATAATGCTGTGAATGTGAGTTGGAACCAGATCATAGATGGCTTTGAATGCCAATCTAAGAAACTAGACTTAAATATGAGTTCTGGGATCACTGGGCTGTTGAAAGTATTTTAACATGAATTAACTTGTTTTACAGTTTACCTCAGAAACACTCATTTGTCTGTAATGTCTTTAAGTGATAGAGGAGAGACAAAAAACTTAAGTAGCAGTTTTGCTGCCAAAGTTGACCAAGTAAGAGTTCAGGTAATATGGGCTTAGTTTATAAAAATGAGAAGGGAACAGATACCAAGAGATGTTTGAGGATAGAATTCATAGGGCTTGACCATTTAAAAGAGCAAACAAACCATGGAAGTGAAAAATCAAGACCTCATTATTCTAAGAATGATATTCTAACATAAAAAAGAAAATGGAGGAATAGTAGGGAGTGAATTGGGTTTAAATGTGGAATTTCAGGCGATAGTAGGATGTTCAAGTATCAGGACATGTAATAGGGATGTGCAATTCATTTATACAGATAATTGCAGATTAATAAGGTTATCAGAACAAAAGGTACAGCATTAAGAGATGACTAGGACAAGATTTTAGGGAATACCTACACTTAAGAATGAAAGAAAGAAGGCATTGGCAGATGGGAGGTATATTAGCTTTACTCTGAAGACTGATGAATGGAAGAAGACATCCCAGGCACAGCAGTTGTTTGAACAAGACTGAGAAGTGAGAATTGATTTTACTGTAGTGAAGTAGTCAGGCCAGAGCAGAGGCTCTAAATAGACTAGAACAGAAGAGGTAGAGTAAATGTGTGTGACTAGAGCCAACCAATGGAGATGGCCTGCAGCTTCAACTTCTATTTTAGAATTTGGCTTTAGGAATAGATTTTATGGGAAAAATGTTCATGGCTCTAATGTTATATATTAACCTATTCTTCTTGTCATTTAGGGATCAGACTTGTTATAACATGATTCCACTTTATAATTCAATGAAGAAAAAAGTCTTATCTGACTCTGAGGTTTGTGATATTTCATTACAATCACTACATTGGTATTTTTATATAAAAAGAAATTTACACAGTGAAGTTTTTCAGAAAAAAAGCCGTTATTTTGTTATTGTCATTATTTTTTTAAAATGGGGAGAAGACTTTGTAATGAGTCCATAATATGCTGCATATATATTGCAGTATTTTAAAAGTATAAATCCACAAGTTGTACTTTCGAAATTTATATTTATTAAATAAAAGTTTAAAAAATAAAAAAATTAAATTAAAAAAATAAAGGAAATTATTGGTAATTAAACAACTACAGAGCATAATGAAACCTAGAGTATTTTATGAACCTGATAAATTCTTGCCTCAAAGGAAGAAGAGAAAGATGCTGATGTACCAGGAACTTCTACCCGAAAAAGGAAGGTAATATATTATTCTTTTAGCAGAAATATTTTATATAAAATATTAGTTTTTTTTAAAAACTATTAGACATATTAAGTATTACTTCCAAATCAGATTAAATCACAAAAGGCATGTTTTTGAGAACTAGCTGAATGATATTACAAGATGAAAATCCCTAAACCACAATCCAAAATACTCCAAAATCTGAAACTGTGCACCAGTCTGACACCCCAAAATTTTGGACTTCAGAATGTTTTAGATTCTGAATTTTTGGATTAGGGTTGCTCAACTGATAATGTTAGTACAGGTTTTCTGAAATAAAAATGCTCTGGTATGAAGTATTTGGATAAGAGATATCCACCCAGTAGTTAATTATCAAAGGCTGCATTAAAATACATTTTTTATTGTATCAGTACTTTTTGGTAATATCGATGAACATTCTATTTTAGGAGCATCAGCCTAGAAGAAGATTGCGTAATAGAGCTCAATCTTATGATATTCAAGCATGGAAGAAACAATGTCAAGAATTATTAAATCTTATATTTCAATGTGAAGATTCAGAGCCTTTCCGACAGCCAGTAGATCTCCTTGAATATCCAGTAAGTGTTCTTAAAAATAATTTTTTTAACCTGTCAGTTTGCTATACGTTATGCATGGCAGTTGACAATTTTTTTTCTTCATTATATCATACATGTTATCATCATCTACTTGATAATACGGAGCATTTAAGTTGAATAATGTAGTAAAATGTAAGTCTCCAAAGAATTGGGTTATGGTCCTAAGTGTGCTTTTATTAGATACATAACTTTGAGCAAGTGACTTAGTTTCCTTCAGCGTTTTTTTGTTTTGTTTTGTTTTTTGTTTTTTATTTTATTTTATTTTATTTTATTTTATTTTATTTTATTTTATTTTATTTTATTTTATTTTATTTTTTTGACAGGCAGAGTGGACAGTGAGAGAGAGACAGACAGAGAGAAAGGTCTTCCTTTGCCGTTGGTTCACCCTCCAATGGCCGCCGCAGCCAGCGCGCTGCGGCTGGCGCACCGCGCTGATCCATTCCCATCTGCGTTTTTTAAAAATACTTCTTTTCTTCCTCACACTAATTCCATATATTTATTATAGCAGTTATCTAAGAGACAAGAATAATAATTCCTACTTTTTACAAGGTTATGGAGAAGAGATGAGTACACATTAATTAAAACAGTTCTAAATGGTAAGGCAATATAAACCAATGTAAAGTGGCATTATCATAGATATGTAGGCTGTGTCAGTGTATGATATTTATGGAATACATGTTAAAAGGAATTGAGTAAACATGATCCAAGTATTTATTTTGATTGATTTTTTTACTCTTTTAATAAATTATTAAAGGTTGTATAGTCTATATAGCATTTGTGGTTCCAATTAACAAGGAAGACTTTTGTAAGACAGTGAACTAGATGTGGTATCATTGAACTTAATTTTCTATATTTTATCTATGCATTCTAACAGTGATGGAAATGTAGAAATTTCATCAATCATAAAATGACCTTTTTTGTTACTTAAAAAACCAGAAACAAGGAGTTTTAAAATGTGAAAGAGAGATCTTTAATTCCAGCAATTTGATGAATGGAATTAATTTGAACCTCACTCACCAAAAAACACCCTCCAAGAACTGAGCTAATGTTACGGTGCTCTAGTTTTCAGTTCTTTGTTTTTGGAACTTATGGATTTCCCTTTCTTACATACTTGACTATAGTTTACCGATTGTTTGTATTCTGGGTTTTTCCCAGAAAATCAGAGATTAAAAAAGAAATCACTGTTTAGTTTCTAGAGGCATAAGTATTAACAGTATGCAAAGATAGGTGAGACATTGAGCCATAGTGAGGAAGGAATTTGGAACTGAGACCCTGCCCTAAATCTAGGATTGTTAAAGTGTGCACCTGGAATTGAAAAAAAGAATAGAGTAATTCCTTCTACATGGAAGAATGTCTCTCTCAGTCTCTAAGGTATTTTTATGTATAGAAAGCCTTCATGGAGGCCGGCGCCGCGGCTCACTAGGCTAATCCTCCACCTTGCAGCGCCGGCACACCGGGTTCTAGTCCCAGTCGGGGCGTCGGATTCTGTCCCGGTTGCCCCTCTTCCAGGCCAGCTCTCTGCTGTGGCCAGGGAGTGCAGTGGAGGATGGCCCAAGTACTTGGGCCCTGCACCCCATGGGAGACCAGGATGGGTGCCTTGCTCCTGCCATCAGATCGGCGTGGTGCGCTGGCTGCAGCGCGCTGGCCGTGGTGGCCATTGGAGGGTGAACCAATGGCAAAGGAAGACCTTTCTCTCTGTCTCTCTCTCTCTCACTGTCCACTCTGCCTGTCAAAAAAATTAAAAAAAAAAAAAAAAGAAAGCCTTCATGGAAAAACAAAAACAATAGTCCCTACTGAAGATGAACTAATGATTTAAAAAGAAAAAGAAGAAATCACCAGTCGTAAGACTGAGTGATGCATCATATATAAATACAGCAAAAAAAAAAAAAAAAAAAAAAACCAGAAACATTAACTTTTTTCCAAAAATTTTAATATCTAGAATTTTAAAATTATCTATATATTATTCTAAAATTACATACTTGTATCAATGTGTATTTTTTGTGTTTTTCAAAGAGACAGTATTCATTGTTAAGATGACTATGTGCCGGCACTGCGGCTCACTTGGCTAATCCTCCGCCTGAGGCACTGGCACCACGGGTTCTAGTCCTGGTTGGGGTGCCGGCTTCTGTCCTGGTTGCTCCTCTCCAGTCCAGCTTTCTGCTGTGGCCTGGGAAGGCAGTGGAGGATGGCCCAAGTCCTTGGACACTGCACACGCATGGGAGAGCAGGAGGAAGCACCTGGCTCCTGGCTTCAGATTGGCGCAGCGTCCTGGCCATAGCGGCCATTTGGGGGGTGAACCAATGGAAAAGGAAGACCTTTCTCTCTAACTCTGCCTGTCAAAAAAAAAAGAAAAAAAAAAAAAAAAGATGACTATGTGCCACCAGAAAAAAAATGCTTTTGGTTAAGGGGACAAATGAATTAGTAGCAAGTGGAAAAGAAAGACTTTTATTTTAGGGAAAAGTGGTATAAGGCATATTAAAACCAAGTAAATTAGGATTCTGAAAAATAAAATGTAGTTATTGAAATTAAACCTGCTGGGCAGCTGTACAATCAGATCAGCTCTCTAAAGGGATAATTAATTCAAAGATCTAGAGAAATGATATAGAATTTCCCACAGAAAGATGTAAAGAGTTGAAAGGTGTGAAAGAAAGATTTAGAGAGATAGTGGAGGAGCCAGCACTGTGGCAGAGCTGGTAAAGCTTCCACCTGCAGTGCCCATATCCCATATGGGTGCTGGTTTAAGACCTGGCTGCCCCACTTCTGATCCAGCTTCCTGTCAATGCACTTGGGAAAGCAGTAGAAGATGGGCCAAGTCCTTGGGCCCCTGCACCCACATGGGACACCTGGAGGAATCGCCTGGCTCCTACCTTCAGATAGGCACAGCTCCAACCATTGTGGTGTTTGGGGAGTAAATCAAGAAGAGCTCTCTTTGCCTCTCTGTAACTCTGCCTTTCAAATAATTAAACAAATCCTTAAAAAAAAATGGATAGAATGAGAAGGTCCAAAAATAGCTATCAGAAATTCCAGTGGGAGAAAATGAGATTAGGAGGGGGCAATATATGAGGAATTAATGCCTGAGGATTTTCATGGGTTGATAAACTGACAGAACGTGATTCCTGAGTGTGATATATACAAAAAAACTTTACATAGAATTATAATGAAAAATCAAAACTCTATAGACAAAAAGGAGAAGAAGACTGTCATACAGAAACAAATGGAAGAGGCTAGGATTGGAGTCGTTATACTAATGTTTCACTGAGTTTTATATTTAGGCTTTTGTTGACAGTGCCAGAACAAGAACCTGTAATTCCAGTGTACCACAGCTGTATGTGATGTTCTTAGAGAATAAGCAACTGAGTTTTTATATGAAGGAAATGGTTCCCTTCTTAAACCTAGGGAGCAAATACTCACAGGTGCTTTTAAAGGTTTGTAGAAAATGGAATTAAAGGATAAATTTATTTTGGTGTCAAAGTTTGGAAATTCATGTACCTTTTTCTTTAAGAAACATTTTTAATTTTATTTGAGAGGTACAGAGAGAAAGAGGCAGCTCTTATCAGCAGATTCACTCCCCAAATACCCACAACAGTCAAAGGTTAGCCAGGCCAAAACTGGGAACCAGAAACTCCTTCTGGGTCTCCCATGTGTGTGGCAGGGATCTTACTACTTGAGCTACCACCATATCCCCAAGGTGTACACTGGCAGGAAATTGGAATTGGGAACAAAACCAAGACTTGAACCCAGGCTTTCTGATAGGGTATGTGGATATCCCAGCCAGTGGCTTCACCACTAGGCCAAATGCCTGTCTCAGATTTTTAGTACTATGCATTTCCATGAACTTTTGGAGATCCCCTCTTACAACAATGTTGTCATCCCTTTTAAGTATTAAAAATAATGAGAACAATATTTAACAGGTATGATCCGTCCTAACTACCAGTTAAAAATCAACAAGGGTCTGAAACTGTGGCTTAGTGGGTTAGGCCGTCTGCAGTGTCAGCATCCCTTATGGGCACCAATTTGAGTCCTGGCTGCTCTGATCCAGCTCCCTGCTAATGCACGTGGGAAAGCAGCAGAAGATGGCCCCTCTTCCTTGGGACCCTCACCTACCTGGGAGACTCAGCAAAAACTCCTGGCTCCTGGATTACGCCTGACCTAGTCCTGGCCATTGTGGCCATTGGGGGAGTGAACCAGCAGATGTAAAATGTCTCTGTCTCTGTCTGTCTGTCTCTCTAACTATGCCTTTCAAATTAATAAATAAATCTTTAAAAAAAAGGTCAGCAAACAAAAAAACAGAAGAACCAAGAAAAAAAAATTTAGCCTCTTTGCTTTCCTGGTATCTCTGATGTAGGTATGTTGTTTTTTTTAATCACTATCACAGAGAAGGGAAAATTCAGTAATCTGTTTTTTATACTTTAGAATTGAAAATTAAGGCAGATCATATGTTTCCTATTTCAGGTTTTATATGAAAATATTAATTTGTGTGTATTTTTAAGGACTTGTTGTTTATTTGAAAGGCAGAGTTACAGAGAGGCAGAGAGAGAGAGAGAGCTCTTCTACCCATTGGTTCACTCCCCAAATGGCCACAATGGCCAGAGCTGGCCTGTCTGAAGCCAGGAGTCAGGAGCTTTTTCCGAGTCTTTCACATGGGTGCAGGGGCCCAAGGACTTGGGCCATCTTTTACTGCTTTCCCAGGCCATAGCAGGTAGCTGGATTGGAAGTGGAGCAGCTAAGTCTTGAACCAGCACCCATATGGGATGCCAGCACTGCAGGCACTTGCTTTACCTGCTATGCCACAGCGCCGGCCCCTTAATTTGTGTTCTTTTAGTCAGATACTCAAAGCAAGCATGCAACTTTTGATGAAGATTAATATGCTAAATATTCTGGCTATTTGAGTAGCTGTATATACTGAATGTGGAAACTCAAGATGTAAGACAATGGCCGGCGCAGCGGCTCACTAGGCTAATCCTCCGCCTTGCAGCACCGGCACACCGGGTTCTAGTCCCGGTTGGGGCACCGGATTCTGTCCCGGTTGCCCCTCTTCCAGGCCAGCTCTCTGCTGTGGCCAGGGAGTGCAGTGGAGGATGGCCCAAGTGCTTGGGCCCTGCACCCCATGGGAGACCAGGAGAAGTACCTGGCTCCTGCCATTAGATCAGCGCGGTGCGCCGGCCGCAGTACACTGGCCGCGGCGGCCATTGGAGGGTGAACCAACGGCAAAGGAAGACCTTCCTCTCTGTCTCTCTCTCTCTCACTGTCCACTCTGCCTGTCAAAAAAAATAATAAATTAAAAAAAATTAAAAAAAAGATGTAAGACAAGAATGAAGTATTCTACATAAAGAAATTTTACATTTTACTAAAATTTTTGAAAACATAAAATTATATCTTCAGAATTTTCTCCTAATCTACAGAATAGGTAGAGCCAATAATAGCATAATATTAAATATTCAAACAGTTATAAACTGTGTCAAAGTTGTTACCTCCATGAGGGTGGAAGGGCTGGACACTGTTTAGGTGAATTTTACCCCTCTAGGGAGCAATTTTGTAACCTTAATTCTTTTTGTAACTATCTCAAGAGTTTGGGGTGCAGATTTTGTTGTTTTTTTTTTTCCAAATGACAGTTTTCTACTAATGTTTAATTTCTGTAATTGACAGTCATTTGGATGCATTTTGATGCTATGCATAATAGACTATTTTTGCAAAAATCAAAATATTACTGAAAGATAACTGAGTTTGATTTTTATTGTGCGGCTCTAAACATTGATGACATTAAAAAAATTTTAAGATGTATTTATGGGGCCAGTATTGTGGTATACTGGGTTAAGCTGCTACCTGCTATGTTGGCATCCCATATGAGTGTTGATTTGAGTCCCAGCTGCTCCACTTCTGAGCCAGCTACCTGCTAAGGCATCTGTGACAGGAATAGAGGATGGCCCAAGTTCTTGGGCCCCTGACACCTACTTGGGAGACCCAGATGGAGCTGATGGCTTCATACTGGCCCCACTCTGGCTGTTGCAGCCATTTGGAGAATGAACCAGTGGATGGAGGACACTTTCTCTCTCTCTCTCTCTTTCTCCCCCTCTTTCAAGTTTCAGAAACAGTCAAGAAAGGGGCAGTTTGAAACACCAAGAATTTAGACAATAACTGCTCTACTCCAGCGAAATACTTTGGAGAAAACTATGGTTTCACTCCTTTCCCACTAGCACAGGCCAGTAGAACACCCCCTCACTTCTCACAAATACCAGTGGAGAGCACATGGAAAGCTCAGACTTCTACCTGCACCTAACAATAATAGTGCCCCTCCCTTATCTCCCTGAGATGGTGTCAGTGGAGGTCTACGAAAAGTAACGACTTTCTACCGCCTGTCAGTTATAGTAGAGCTAACCCATGTAGTGTCATGGAGGCTGTATATGGAACAGTAACAAGGCATTTAGCCCTCCCCAGCTTAGGTGATATCTGTGTATGGATGGGAGTCTGAAATTCCATCTGTTCCCAATAGTAACGAGAACACCCTCCCCACTCTTTGAGTATCAGTGTTAGCCAAGTAGAGAACTTAGACTTCCACTCCCACCTAGAGTAACAAGGCAGTATCCTCTTAGCCCATTAAAGTTGTCAGAGGAGGCCTGCTAAAACACAAGATTTTAATAAGATACACCTAAAATGTACAAGTTTCAATTCAAAATCATTTATCAAGCAACTATGTTGATTGCAACCTGAATGAGGTAAGACAATTGATAGATCGCAACCCCAGATGACACATGTGTTAGAATTACCTGATAGGGATTTTTAAATAGTGTCATAAAAATGCTTGAACAGTTAAAAACATAGTTGAAACAAATGAAAAGAATAGAAATCATAAGGAAAGGTTTCTATACTTAGGTTAATTGAAGCAAAAATTACAACACTGTCCAGAATGGTTCTCAGTTTATGTAGAGAAAATATTTCATATAGTTATATTCTAAGCAGGAAATAGAGAGACTTAGGGTTATTAGTAATTTTCTGTATGTGAATTGAATCAGTACAATGTTGATGCCGATAGACTTTGATATATAAAATGCCTAGAACAACCACTTAAGATGCTGTACAAGAAAATACTTCAACAAATACGATAGGTAAATTCAAAAACGAAATTCTAGAACTTGTTCAGGTAACCCACAAGAAGATTGGGGAAAAGTAAACAAACCAAAACAAAATTTCATTGAAAACATATATAGTGTGTTTGTAATTAGAAGTCAGTAATAAAAATCTCCAGACACTTGAAAGAAACATTCTTCCAAATCTGTGCATCTGCTAATTTTCAGAGAATTTAAAGAGAAGAAAAATGAGAGAAGCAAGTGTTTAGTTGCATTTCAGATGCAGATCAAGTTGCCCTTGTTCCACATTAGGGAATGTGGTTTCAATACTTTGCTTTAGCTTCTGATTCAAGATTCCTGCTGGTGTAGGACCTGGAAGGCAGTGGTATTGACTCAAGTAATTGGGTTGCTACAAAACATGTGAAAGTCTAGCATTGAGTTCCTTTCTCCCAGCTTCCACCTGCTTGTTACAGGCATTTGGGAAGTGAACTATTAAAATTAAAAAAAAAAAAATACATTGAATGTAGTATATCAAAATTTGTAAGATACACTTAAAACAGTGCAGGGAAACTTATAGCATTAAATGTACACAAAAGAATATGTCAGAAGAAAAGTTTGAAATCAGTAATTAAGCTCAAGTACCTAAAAAAAAGGAAAGTAAAATAAGCCAAAAGTAAGTAGGAAAAAAGGCATCATAAAGAGCTGAAATAAATGAAAGTCAACCTTGAAACCAAAAACTTGTTCTTTGTAAAGATCAATAAAGCTGACAAGTGCCTATTAAAATTTATAAGACTAAAAAGAGAGAAAGCAAACACTGCTAAAATCAGAGATGAAATAGGGACTATTATTACAGACCAGGATGATAGCAAAAGAATTTAAGTAATTTTACAAAAGGATATAAGTAAGAAAATACTGCAACCAGTTCTTTGCTTATACATCTGACAACTTATATGAAATATTAATATTCAAAATATAAACCATCAAAGCTCACCGAATATAAAATAGCTAACTTCAATAGCCTTTAACTATTCAGTGAATTTAACTTGTAATTTTCAAAAAAGGAATCTCTAGTCTCAGGTGACTTCACTAGAGAACTCTAACAAAATTTAAAGAAAGATTGACATAAGTTCTACATAATGACTTCTAGAAGATAGAAAAGAAGGGAATTACTTGCCAACTTACTTTGTAAAATCAGTATTATTTTAATCTCCTATATGCCCACCCTCCAAAAATGGGCAAAAACAGTAAAAAAGAATGAAATGCAAAATTTATTAACAAAATAACAGCAAATAGAATTCAGGAATATATAAAAATTATTATAAATCATGACCAAGTGGTGTTTATTCCAGAGATAGAAGGCTGGTTCAATATTCAAAAACTAGTCAGTTTTCTCCATCACGCTAACTGGAAAAATCACATCATACTGATTAATACATAGGAAAAGCAATTGGTAACATTGCATACCCTTTTATTCTAAGAGTATACATTTTAGGTATGTTATGGCTTTGTTTGGCCATAAGAAGAAATGAGGACCTGGCTTAGAAGAAACAAGTTTATTGTATTTACAGATTCCAGAGAGGGTGATAATCACATACCACTTAGGGCCACAGGGGAGGTTCCATATTTTGGTCAGATGACAGAAAGACAGGAGCTAGGGAAAAACTTAGAAACCCTTTATTGAGGGGCTGGTGCAGGTGGCACAGTGAGTTAAGATGCTGCCTGCAGCACCAGCATTTCATATGGGCACAGGTTCATGTCCTGATTGCTCCTCTTCCTGTCCAGCTCCCTGCTGATGTGCCTAGGAAAGCAAATGAGTATGTACTTGGACCCTTGCACCCATGTGGGAGACCCTGATGGAGTTCTAGGCTCCTGGCTTTGCCCTGTCCTAATTTCATCCCTTGCAGTTTATTAGGGAATGAACCAGTTGATAGAAGATCTTTGTCTCTCTGCCTCTCCTTTTCTGCAGTTCTGCCTTTCAAATAAATAAGTTAATAAAAAGAAACCCTCTTTTGAGATTTATGAGGCAAGTGAGAATAAGCCATTTAGGATTTGCTAGTTTGAATAATTCCAGTAGGCTGTAGGACATCTGGATAATCCTAACTGTCTGATCCTGGCCTTAAGATAACTCAAGATAACTTAGCAAAGAGGAAACACTGCTTTGTTGTGTGTGAGTTAGAAAGGGAGATAACGGAGGCTATATACTTGGGGTTGACTTATTTATTTTTGAAATATGTGCTCTCAGTTGAGCCCTTTGTTATATCTTAAGGATTGATTAGCCCTGTGAGGGGCTGTCTTTCCCCAAATATTTAAGGTTACCAAATAGCAGGGTATCAGAATATAAAAAATATAGTAATACAGTTGGCCCTGAAATAAATAGGCACATATAGAATCTAATAAAAAGAGAACACCATTCATGATTTAAAAGAAAAAAAAATTTTAAGAAAAACTGAAATAAAAGGGAATCTCCACTACCTGTTAAAGAACATCTATTTAAAAAAAAAAAAAAACAACTTAGAGATAACATGCTTAATGATGGCAGATTCAGTGCTTTCCACCTAAATTTGAGAAGAGGGAAAGACCGTCTACTCTCACCATTGTTCACCACAGTTATCGAACAGTACTGGAAAAGTCTAGCCAATACAAAATAAAAGAAAAGGACATGAAAGGCATGCATATTGAAAATGAAATAAAAGTTTGTAAAGTCTGTAACCACATCTTATATTGCACCATCTTCACTGTAAGATCAGTGTATTTGATTCTTAACTTGATTTTACAAAGTCGGGGTTTTATACTTTTTTTTTTTGACAGAGTGGACAGTGAGAGAGAGAGTCAGAGAGAAAGGTCCTCCTTTTCCGTTGGTTCACCCCGCAATGGCCGCTGCGGTCGGTGCACTGCGCTGATCCAAAGCCAGGAGCCAGGCGCTTCTCCTGGTCTCCCATGGGGTGCAGGGCCCAAGCACTTGGGCCATCCTCCACTGCACTCCGGGGCCACAGCAGAGAGCTGGCCTGGAAGAGGGGCAACTGGGACAGAATCCGGCGCCCTGACTGGGACTAGAACCTGGGGTGCCAGCGATGCAGGCGGAGGATTAGCCTATTGAGTTGTGATGCTGGCTTGGGGTTTTATACTTTCAAAAATATATACTCAGAGCTATTGAAATGATGAGGAATTCTTTGTCCCTACTAAAAGATACCATATTCTGATAATTTTATTCTGTACTGTGATAAATTTCTGTTACTCTTCTGCTTTCATTTCTATTCATTGTTTCCAATCTGTTGCTTTACACAGTTGACTAGGTAGAGATCTTGGGCAGTTCCACTTCTCTGGAATGAAGTGCATAAACTTGGTGACAACTGTTTGCATTGATTTTTTTTTAATGTGTTTACTAGTTTCATATCCTTGAAAGTAGAGAGACAGAGAGAGAAGTTTTCTATCCACTGTTTTACGCCCCAAATTCCTACCACAGCCTGGCAGAAGTCAGGAGTCCAGAACTCCCATTCAGAATTCCTACGTGAGAGGGACCCCTATATAAGTTTTGGTATTCTTTTATAAGAGTGATTATTAATAGTTCTAGGGCTTGGCACTCACTCATTGTGTGATTGCAGTCCCTGTGCTGAGAAGTAATGCTTTGTGGTAATAATAATAATGATGATGATGATGATAATGTTTATTTTTTCTCCCCTAGGACTATAGAGATATCATTGACACTCCAATGGATTTTGCTACTGTTAGAGAAACATTAGAGGCTGGGAATTATGAGTCACCAATGGAATTATGTAAAGATGTCAGACTTATTTTTAGTAATTCTAAAGCATATACACCAAGCAAAAGATCAAGGGTATATAATTTAATTGTTCTCTTTTATGTCTAGTTAGAAGAAAATCATATTAAAAAACTAAATACTGCTCCCATTTAAAGTTTAGAGCAGAATCAGCTATGATGTTCTGAATGGTCTCCTTGTGGAAAAAGAGCCTGTATCTTTCTACTCAGTTTTTTCTGTGAAATAACACTGATGTCATCTTTGATGTTTGAAGTGGTATTGTACACATGTTATATATGAACAATACTGGTATGTAAGAGCCATCTGGGCTTCTGCAGCTATTTTATGGAGTGATGGAAAGGAGCATTTCTGTGAATGATTTACAAAAATCTATCTGTATGATTTACAAAAATAAATGTAAATATCATTTACTTCTATTTATCCAGACAGGACCTCATATAGGTTGATATATGGCAGTGGAATGAGAAAGAATAGATACTTATCTTAGATAGTCATGGAAAACAGGTTCAGATGCTCAGGGATAGTTTCAGTATGATAGAATTCACAAGGAGTTTTGTCTGTTCTGAATTCAGAGTAAGACTTTGCATTAAAAATCTCAAAACTTGGAATACCCCTTATCTAAATGCAAAAATAATTGTAACAATACTTCAGTTTACTTTTTATGAAAAGATTTTGGGAAAAAGGGATGTAAAAACCAATATTTAAATTCTAAAAAGAAATTACTAGACAAATATCCAAATTATTTATATTTAATGAATATATTTACTTTCCTTTGAGGAGTATTTGAACACAGTTTTCCCCTTCCATAGATTTACAGCATGAGTTTACGCCTATCTGCTTTCTTCGAAGAACACATTAGTTCAGTTTTATCAGATTATAAATCTGCTCTTCGTTTTCATAAAAGAAATACCATAACCAAAAGGAGGAAGAAAAGAAACAGAAGCAGCTCTGTTTCCAGTAGTGCTGCATCAAGGTATATAATTTCTTTGAAATGGCTTTAACTAATCTATAACTTTGTCATCTATATGATAGAAGTTGGTGTTTTTTAATACTTCCTTTACTATTCCCTATATTGCAGAATGATATATTTGACATGCAAGTTCCTATGATGTGGAGGATTTTTAATCTTTTAACTAAAGCTTTACTAGTGTAAGTGCTTAAATTCAAACTGCTAAATCTATACAGTAAAACAGCATTTTTAGGATAGTGATGGTATCATGCTTTCTGTCATATAACTGTAGCATTTACAGCAATCCTTCACTAAATATTCACTTTTCAAAGGCTCACAACCATAAGAAATCCACTACAAATCTCATGTTTTAACATATTTCATAATAGTTCAAATATTGAATCCAACACTATATTATAAAACTTTCATTTATCCATTTAGAGTTACCTAGATGACTAACAGTATTATTTTATTCACAGCCCTGAAAGGAAAAAAAGGATCTTGAAACCCCACCTTAAGTCAGAAATTTCTACCTCTGCGTTTTCTGCACCAACACGCTCAATACCACCGAGGCATAATGCTGCTCAGATAAATGGTAAAACTGAATCCAGTTCTGTGGTTCGAACCAGAAGCAACCGAGTGGTTGTAGATCCAGTGATCACTGAGCAACCCTCTACTTCTTCAGCCACCAAGACTTTTATTTCAAAAGCTAATACATCTGCAGTGCCAGGGAAAACAAGTAAGACTCAGTTACTAAATTAAAATGTGTATGGTGTTTTTGATTATTTTTTCCCTTGAGTTTTTTTTGTTTTGTTATTAATGAAAAAATTGAGGTTTATGAATATCAGCATAAAATAATGCTTAAAAGTGCAGACTGTGATCCAGACTCGAATTTAATTCCTAGTAACCAGACTTGTTAAGCATTTTGCCTATACTTGCCTTCATAATCTTAAAATAACTGACTAGCTTAAAAAAGAGCTGCAACTGTGAAGAGTTTCTAGTTGGGTAGTTTTTTCCTGAGGAAGCTTTACATATCTTTCAGGTTTTGTCCTCTTGGCTAATCCATACAATTCAAGATAGAAGCAATTTCAATCATTTTGCTTATTTTTAGATTTAGCAACTCTTAGTTTTAATCTTGTTTGTGGTTTCAGTACTAGAGAATTCTGTGAAACATTCCAAAGCCTTGAATACTACTTCAAGTCCTGGTCAATCCACTTTTAGCCATGGCACTAGGAATAATTCTGCAAAAGAAAACATAGAAAAGGAAAAGCCAGTCAAACGGAAAATGAAGTCATCTGTCCTCTCGAAGACTCTTTCTAAGTCATCGGCTGTCATTGAGCAAGGTAAGGTATTATTTGTAACTTTATTAAGATACAGTAGATTGTTCTTTACCAGTGATGCTTTTTTCACAGTTAATATTTATATACAGTGTTTGGGTTGCCCATTTAAAAGTCACACAGTCTGTATCACTTGATAAATTTAAGGCAAGAAAATCCTTCTATATTGAAATAAGCACAAATGTGCTGTAGCTTAATTTATAACTTTATTATTCCAAAACCTAACGAACTATACTCAAAGTGTAAGTTGGATTTATTTAACCAAACCTAACGTTTTTGATAGAAGACATCCCAAAAATAAGCAGTTGTATTATGATGTCCAGGTATGTCTAAGTTGTTTCTTCTACAATATTCTTCCCAGAAAGCTCACTTAAAGCGTCTCTACTGAAATCTCATTTTGATTGATGTCATTGGGGTCTACCAACCTGCATAAGCTTAAAATCAGGGATAATCTTAATCTTCTATTCAGTATGTGAATCTTTTCAACAATCTTTAGTTTTTGTTTCTACTGCCATAATGACATTTTAATTTCATCTCATCTCTCTACTGTCACTTCCATGGCCTTAATTCAAGCCTACATGATATCTTGTATGGGTAGTTTTCTTAGTTTTCTAACTGAACTTCCTGCCTCAGTTCTCAAATCTTTCCTGCCTAGTCCATCTTTGCATTGCAGCCAAAGTTACCTTTTCAAACATTTCTCTTTAGCCTGTGTGGGTTCATATGCACACATACACAAAACACTGAATTAAAATTCTTTATTGCCTCACATCATATATGGAATCAGATTTATTTACTTACTTACTTTTGTATGCCTATTATGCAAGACTCTTCATTACTTGGCTCTTTGCTGACATTCCAGGTTGTCTTACCATCTTTCTCTCTTTTATGTCCCAGATGTCATAAACCACTTGGATGGTGGTTTGTCCTTTTCTTCCTTCTTTAGAATAACTTTTTCTCTCCTGCTTTCATGGCCTCCTATTATCTTCCAAGTCTCACTTGAAGTGTCGTCTTCTACAGGAAGGCTTTTTCTGGCTGCATTAGATAAAACCAAGTACTTCCTTCTTTATGTTTCCAGGACATCCTGTTCATTACCTTCTGTGGTACTTAAAATATTGATAAAATTATTGTTTTACATTTCTGTGTCCCTGGAAGAATCTGTGCCTCTGTGTTTAATTTCATTTTTTTTTTTTTAAGATTTATTTATTTTTATTTGAAAGTCAGATTTATAGAGAGAGAGAGAGTGATCCTCCACCCAATGGTTCACTCCCCAATTGGCAGCAACGTCCAGAGCTGTGCCAATCCGGAGCCAGGAGCTTCTTCTGGGTCTCCCATGTGCGTGGAGGGGCCCAAGGACTTGAGTCATTTTCTACAGCTTTCCCAGGTCATAGCAGAGAGTTGGATTGGAAGTGGAGCAGCCAGGTCTCCAACCCGCACCCATATGGGATGCCGGCGCTTCAGGCCAGGGTGTTAACCCTCTGCGCCACAGCGCCGGCCCCAATTACTCATTCTTTAATCACTTGTAGTTGGTATATAGTAGATAAGAAGTCTTTGAATAAATAGCAAATGACTTTGCATATTAGCATTTTACATTTCTTTGTCTACTTCACTTATGAACTGAATTCCTAGTTTTGAATAGTATGTTGGCATTGTGTCTATCACTCCTGAATCCTAGAGAAAGAAATTTAAAATACATGGTTAGTTGTTTCAGCATTAGGACAAGGAGGTCCAATCTCTTAGCCGATTTTTTTTTTTTTTTTTTTAGTAAATTTTGAGCATCTTTTCTTTTTATTATTATTATTTTTTTTTTATTTTTGACAGAGTGGAAAGTGAGAGAGACAGAGAGAAAGGTCTTCCTTTGCCGTTGGTTCACCCTCCAATGGCCGCCGTGCTGCAGCCGTCGTACTGTGCTGATCTGAAGGCAGGAGCCAGGTGCTTCTCCTGGTCTCCCATGGGGTGCAGGGCCCAAGCACTTGGGCCATCCTCCACTGCACTCCGGGGCCACAGCAGAGAGCTGGCCTGGAAGAGGGGCAACCGGGACAGAATCTGGCTACCCAACCAGGACTAGAACCCAGAGTGCCGGCACCTCAAGGCGGAGGATTAGCCTATTGAGCCGCGGCACCGGCCTTGAGCATCTTTTAAGCTTCTTTTTATTTATTTGAAAGGCAGAGAGGGATCATCCATCTGTTGGTTCACTCCCCAGATGCTCACAATACCCAGGACAGGGCCAGGCCAAAACCAAAAGCCAGGAATTCTATCTGAGTCTTTCACATAGGTGGCAAGAACCTCAAGGATTCATGCCATCATCTGCTGTCTTCCAGGTGCACCAGCAGGAAGCTGGATTGCAAGCAGAGGCAGGACCCAATCCTAGGCACTCCAACATAGGATGCCGGTGTCCCAAGGGGCAATTACCCATTGCACCATAATACCTACCCTGTATTACAAATATTCAAGAGTACCAGTACAGTATAGAAATACTATAATTACACTTGACTATTAGAATCAAGAACAATGCTATTCAATGGAAATAATATTTAAACTTTCTAGTCACTATGTTTAATAAAAACAAGTAAAATTTTATAATGTATTTACCCCATTTTATCTAACATATTTTAGCATATAATCAATATTTTTTTCTGGGCTTCTGGCTTTGGCATGAACCAGTCCCTTCTGTTATAGCCATCTGGAGAGTGTACCAGCAGATGGAAGATCTCCTTTTCCCTCTCTCTGTCACTCTCTTACTCTGCCTTTTGAATAAAATAAATACATCTTTAAAAAAAAAAAAAGATGTTGATTAGTGGCTATTTTCTTGGATAACACAGGTTTACCTGCTGAATTCTTTTTTTCTTTTTTCTTTTTTTTTTTTTTTTGACAGGCAGAGTTAGAGAACGGACTTCTTTTACTGTTGGTTCACCCCCCCAAATGGCCGTTGCGGCTGGCGCACTGCGCCATTCCGAAGCCAGGAACCAGGTGCTTCCTCCTGGTCTCCCATGCGAGGGCAGGGCCCAAGCACTTGGGCCATCCTCCACTGCCTTCCCGGGCCACAGCAGAGAGCTGGACTGGAAGAGGAGCAACCGGGACAGAATCCGGCGCCCCAACTAGAACCTGGGGTGCCGGCACTACAGGTGGAGGATTAGCCAAGTGAGCCACGGCGCCGGCCTGCTAAATTCTTTTTTTAAAAAACTGCATTTGCTTTTTAATCTTTTTAGGTTATATATAGCTTTGTGAAGTTGATGAAACCTGTAGTCCTTTCCCCTAAAAATGTACATAGGCATAGCCACACCAAATTTCGTACAATTTCAAGGAGTTCATAGAAGCCTTGAGGCCAGTACATAGAACTTTGTATAGTAGGTACATGCATTGGATATTTAGAACTCTTTTCAGTAGTCTTGTTTAAATATTTATTTATGTAAGAGGCATTAAGACAGTACTGCAAGTACTAGTTCAATCCCCAAGTGCCTGCAACAGCCTCAGAGCAGGCCAGAGCCAGCACCAGAAAACTAATCCAGGACCACCACTGCTGTCTCTTAGTGTCATCTTTAGCAGGAAGCTGTAGTCAGTAACCAGAAATGGTCGTGGAACCCAGGCACCCTCTCACACATGTTCATCAGCGGTCTTAATGTAAAACAAAAGCAATAACCAGTATCACCAGACAGTTTTAATGTAATTGCTTGGTGGAAAATAATATTCTACTTTGTGCACACATCACATTCTTCCCCCAGTACACACACATACACACAGTGCTGTAGAACACTAATCTCAAGAAAATCATCTATATTATGAGGTCACGAAATGAGGGCTTTTTGCCTATTCCTTTTATTGTAATCTCAGACTTTTGAGTCTGTTGATCAGTTTTTTCTTGATTTTAGAAAGTATAACTTGCAGGTCCCGCGGCTCAATAGGCTAATCCTCCGCCTACTGCACCGGCACTCTGGGTTCTAGTCCCGGTCGGAGTGCTGGATTCTGTCCCAGTTGCTCCTCTTTCAGTCCAGCTCTGCTGTGGCCCAGGAGTGCAGTAGAGGATGGCCCAAGTGCTTGGGCCCTGCACCCCATGGGAGACCAGGAGAAGCACCTTGCTCCTGCCTTCAGATCAGCGTGGTGCGCCAGCTGCAGCGCGCTGGCCGCAGCAGCCATTAGGGGGTGAACCAATGGAAAAGGAAGACCTTTCTCACTTTCCACTCTGCCTGTCAAAAAAAAAAAGTGTAACTCAAAACATTGTCTTTAAAAAGCAGTTTCCATTTCTCTGTGGATTTCATCAAAAATACTGTATTCCAAATCACCCACCATAACCAAACAAAATTGCAGAACTTTTGAAGAGAATCAGGAGTTAATAATAATGCATCCCAATGTTGGCACTTGTTAGGAGCCCCTCACTGCTCTGTTTCTGATCCACCTCCCTGCTGATGCATCTGGGAAAGCAGCAAAAAATGACCCAAATACTTGGGCCCACTGCTATCCTCATGGGATACTCATATGGAGTTCTGAGCTGAGGGCTTCGGCATGGCCCCCATCTTGGCAGTTGCAGCCATCTGGGGAGTGAGCCAGCATATCGAAGATACCTCTTTCTCTTTCCCCTTCTCCCATCCCTCCTCCTTTTCCTCTCTCTGTCTCTCGCTCCCACACTCTTTCCCTTTCTCCTCCTCTCCCTGTCACTCTGCCTTGCAAATAAATGTTTTTAAAAATGTTTAAAAATTGTTTAATGAACCAAAGTATAAAAGGCTTTGTTATTGTTAAACTATACAAATAAACATCATTTTGTATAGTGAAAACAGTGTCATTAGGGTGGGTGGTAAAAACAGAATAAGAACCATTTGCTAATCCCAGTTTTATCATCAAATGAATTATTAACTTCATCAAATTACTTTGCTCTGAGCTTTGGGTCTCTCACAAGGTCATTAAAAACTTCATAAAGACTGAGTTTTGGTTAGAAAATACGGTCATTTAACAGCCTTTCTTGGTTCTTTTGTCATTTTATTAAAAAGTGATTGGTTTATGTCATTACATGTAAGTATACCAATGAAGTTATTCACTACTTTGAGGATTAAACAAAAAACAATTTCATTTGTGTGCTGTTTTTCCCTTTCAGGAGATTGTAAGAACAATGCTGTTATACCCGGAACCATTCAAGTAAATGGCCATGGAGGACAGCCATCAAAACTTGTGAAGAGGGGACCTGGAAGGAAACCTAAGGTAGAAATTAATACCAATAGTGGTGAAGTTATTCACAAGAAAAGGGGTAGAAAGCCCAAAAAGCTACAGTATGCAAAGCCAGAAAATTCAGAGCAAAATAATGTGCATCCCATCAGAGATGAAGTGGTTCCTTCTTCAACATGTAATTTTCTTTCTGAAACTAATATTGTTAAGGAGGATTTGTTACAGAAAAAGAGTCGTGGAGGCAGAAAACCCAAAAGGAAGATGAAGACTCAAAAACTCGATTCAGATCTCATAGTTCCTGCAAATGTTAAAGTGCTAAGAAGAAGTAACCGAAAAAAGACAGATGATCCTATAGACGAGGAAGAAGAGTTTGAAGAACTCAAAGGCTCTGAACCCCACATGAGAACTAGAAACCAAGGTCGAAGGACAGCTTTCTATAATGAGGATGACTCTGAGGAGGAGCAAAGGCAGCTGTTGTTTGAAGACACCTCTTTAACTTTTGGAACTTCTAGTAGAGGACGAGTCCGAAAGTTGACTGAAAAAGCAAAAGCTAATTTAATTGGTTGGTAACTTGAACCAAAATATTTTACTTAAATCTATAAATAAAGCAGGTACAGTTAAGGAAAAGTGGGAACTAAGGCTTCTGCTTCCTTGCTGCTATGGTGGATTAGGGAATGTTATGATTTGATTTGCAAAAAAACCCACAAGACACTTCACTCTTTAAATGAATATATATATATAAATATATACATATATATATTTTAAACGTTTGCTATTTATTGCCCTTAGATAGGTTATGCATTTCCACATTCATTTCACTTACTGTTTGAAACAAAAGAAATGGAGGACCTATAATGGATTCCTGATTTGCTTATGGAAAAGATGGTTCTGCTACAATCTTAAGGAGTATAATATTCCTAGTGATAGAACATTTCATCATGTTAAAATGAATTATTTTTGACCAAGCAAGGTACATTTTTATTGATAAGAAGTCATGCATCTAGGAAGACAGGTGTTAAATAGAGTAGCAGTAAATCAAGAAATGTGTTTCCTCTGAAGATAGATTCCCACCATTTGCTACTCCCAAAATTTAATTTTAGTTATGTAGAATGTTTATCTACAGCGTATTTAAAGGAGGCTCTTGCTTTATTCCATTTCTGCCAAACTTAAGAGAAAATGTACTGATGAAAAGGAAACATATCCACATTGGAAACATTTGACTGTCTAATTTTTCAGACCTTGATTCTTAATATCAATCACTCAATCTCTGTTTATTGTGCCAAAGACTGAGAATCAGTGCAGTGGAAAGCCTGTTTTTGACTGTCAGGACAGCATACACTTTTCAATGTTGGAAAGGCTATATATTCTAAAGAGCAAGTTATTAAAGAGTTATGCTGAAATATATCTTTTTTTGGTAATAATAGTAGAAAATAATGCACTGGTGGGTCCTTTGACAGAGATGTTTTAGAGAATGTTTAAGTGGTTAAAGGATTCAAGGAAAATACAGGAAAAGTATGGGATTTGATGTTTACTTGTTGATCTGGATTAATGTCATTTCTAAACTTTAGACATATCTAATAGGCTAAAATGACTTACAAAGAAATGTGTCTGTGTGTGTATGTGTATATATTGATAAATGGGTATAATTAAATATATATACAAACACATACTTATATACTATTACCCAGGTATAAATTCTTTTTTCAGGATTTTTTAGATAGTGGTAGAAGAAGAATAATTTTAAAATGTCATACTTTATAGTTTAATTTTAAGGGGAAGATTGGTTATTTTCAATTATTAAAGGTTAAAATAGGCCAAATCACTTTTTATGCAATCATGTTTTATACAGTGGTCTCATTGCACATTGTGTTTTTTCTGCACTTTTTACGGTATCCTTATCACGCTGGTATGTCAATATACACCCTAAAGAAAAACTCCATTTAATGATTGTGCCTTGTATTCTATTATTTTTTGCATCATTAGTAAAATTAAGTTGTCTATTGTAAATGATAACTATATGACTTAGGAGAATGTATTGCTATATGTACTGCTATGGAAAAGGAAAGCAGTTATTTATTTGTTTATGGTACAGTTATTTTATACCTTAAAAACCAACATAAATACCATTTCTATTGTTTAAAAATTATTGTCCATTTTTTAAAAACTTTAAAGAATGTAGTATTTTCTGAGGACTAATATGGTACAAAAATGTAACCGAAATTTTCAGATACTACATTTTTAATAAGGATGGAAAAAATATGTATCAGCATGACCATGATGTAGAAAAATAAAGTCTTCAATTGAACCTTGGCAAAAATACAATACATAATTATTTCTTTTCTTATTTCTGATAAGGATAAATGTTAATGTCATTTAACTGTCTTGAAGAATGAAAAGTGATGCATTTGGGCTTTTTAGATTGTTTGTAACTAAATTTGTATAGAAATCCTCCTGTGAAATTAAGTAAACCATTTTCCAGATCTTGACTGGATTGCTATGATTTTGCAATTGAAAAAATAATTTCAAATTTTTCAGGTTTTTTGTATATTTATTTTTTTCTAACAAATATATTTAACTATATAATTAAAATTCAGTAGTTAAACTCTTCATAATGCAGAAATGGATGGCTTGGTTGTATAGTAAAATGAGTCAGTTACACCATTGAAAATAATAGTGTGTATGTTTGAAATTTAAGTCATTAAAGTAATTAGTTGCTTTGGAAGGCAATCTATTTGAAATATGTAATTTCCTGATGTTATCTGCATTGTGTTAGAAAAAATAGACTATAAATCCATGTTTGTAAAAATAATTATGTACAATTTTAAGGTGTGTACAGAAAAAGGAAGAGCGTTACACAGTCTTAGAGTGGAATATACCTCTTAGTATGCTGGGTGGGTTAGTTCCAGCTCTTGAGCAAAGAAATGAGGATTTACCATTTTTCCTCTGACAAGTAAAATGTATTGCTGTTCTAAAGACACTGTATATTTATGACCTTATTTGGATATTATCAGGCACTGGTTTCTTAGTAAAACAAAACAACTTAGAGTATTTAAAACTAAAACACTTAAAATGTATTAGTAATACCAGCTATATTTGGCTTTTATAATTTTTATAAGTTAGCTTCTGTACGTTGCAAAAGTTGAATTCAGAATTCTACATCATTGCCTCATTTTGTTTTTAACCCCTTGGAAAAACATCTTCATTGAGACAGTAACATTATGTATGTACTGTGTGTAAGTCAGAAGGAAATGTTGGCAGTGGTTTTAGGTGAACAATAAAAAGGCAGTAGATAAATAGCTTCTTAAACTGTTACCCTTTTCAATCTGGTATTATGGCATTGGACTATTTTGTGCAAATATTTAGGAACTAAGATCTGTTGCCCTTATTCTGTTGTTCTCATTGGACAACTTCACCACATTAAAAACTTTCTGGTAGCATTATCACAAAACTGTCTTCCTCCTTAAATGTAATTAGAATATCTGTATACAGTATTTATGAATTTGAGTAGGTTGCATCTGAGACATGTGTTGATTGAGTTAAGCAAGGCTCGGAAATGAGTTGCGTCACAGTCATCAGAGAAATACATGCACATGTATGTTAACATCTATAACTATCTCTTTTCTGCAGTGCAGTAGATTAATCAGACATGTTAACAGGTATATGTGTATTTAAATAACATTTTTATCTGATGTGATATTATGAGCATTTACATGTTAGAACATATGATTTGCAGTATAAATTAGTTCCTCCAGTTAACAGCATTTACCTTATTTCTGACATTCCATTTTATACCTTCCTACCTGTTTATCTCTGAAATGTCAGTTGGAAGCAATTTTGATCTTTATTTTTTTTCTAAGGAAAATGAATTTATTCTGAATGTTTTGGTTCACTTGAAATTTGAGTTGGTTGAAAGGACCAAGATACTCAAGTGGTTAAAGGGCTATACATTTTCTCTTTAAGTGCAGGAGATAACAAGATTTTAAAAGTAGTAACAGGAGAAGTAATTTTATTTTCTGGGAAATGCCCTACTTACTGAGATGGTATTTCTAGCATAACAGATTGAGCAGTGGTGTGGTTGGTAAGAATTTATTTTTCTACTAAAATCGAAAAAAATACTCCTTTCCTCTCTTACCTCCTTACATTTCCATTTAGTTCCCCTAATTTCCATGTAGTTGGAAGTAAAATAATTACATTTACTAAGAAACTAATTTTGTTTGTAATTACACTGGCAAACACTCCAAATTAAAAGTCATGTTGAACTATGTATGGTACTCAAGAGGAGGTCATATTGAGTCAAAAGACTGTAAGTACTACTTTAGGCGCTCCAGACATAGATATTGTTTTGTACACACTGCAATAAAATAAGTAGAAAACTTGAGCTATAAAGATATAGTTTTAGTTTTGATAGCTCTCTTGAAATGTTTGTAATGCAGATAAAATTATCAGGAAATTAAACTTTATATGGCACAAACCAAATACATAAAGTATATGGCTGAGTTTCTACATTCAAGGAGCCAAGAAATAGGTTCAAGATGTTATTGAATACGTGCGCGCATAAGAAAGATGAACGCACATGCTGTTGTTACTTTACAGTTTTGCGTGTTATCACAAAATGGACTACGAAATGAGGCAAAATACAAAGTTACATTTTTGGACCATATTAAAACTACAAGAAGACAAGAGGTCTTATTAAAGATCTTTTAGAAAAAAAATCCTTTCACAGGATATTTAGACATGTATAGAATGTAGCTCAATTTTTTAAAAGTAACTGACCTAGAGGGTTAAGTTGAAACTGACACATTTTCAAATTAAAATTATGCTTATTTTGTACAGAAAATAATGTTAAACACAAGCAAATCTGTTGTATGTAATAAGTAACAGAGTTTAAGACCAATTATTTAGCTTTATTGAAGTTTTTGTTTTGTTCCTTCCAGACTTTATGAATATCATGTTATAAAAACAGCATTCTCACACCAGAATAGCAGTGCCCTTTCTTTTTGTACATACTGATTGGACCTTTCTTTACTGTTACGTGGACACTTTCTATGTTAGTTTTGATGCATAATTCTTTGAATCCTTTTATACAAACTAGAATGTATGTGTAAGAATTCCTGTCCCTGCAATGTAGTAACTATAAACTTATTTTTAAATAAATAGAAAACTTGTTTTTCTAAGCTGTTTCGTAAAGCCTCATAATTTCTTTGCCTTTTTTCTTTGAGGGTAACACTTAAAAGCCTTTATAGATAATTTCAATAGACATTGTATCAAAATGTTTGCATAATAGAAATCATTATGTAAAAGCTGGTTTATTAGTTTCCAATGCCCTTGGCAAAATGTTAAAAAAATCATAAAAGATTTTGGGGTACCTTAATTTAATTCCAAAACAACTGAATGTTAAAATTAACTGATTTGCTTTTTTATTTTTACACTTAAACATTTTATTGACTTGTTACTGTGTTTAAATTACGATACTAGATGATAAATACTTCAATATTCAGATTTTTCTAAGATATTTCAAAGATACACTTATGATAGTTTTTCAGAAAGTGAAATTTCTAGGGGAAAACGGAAGCATGATGAAAATTTTAATTGTTAAACAGTTGTATAAATATTGATTTATAAACCTAATTCTGATTTCTTAGGAATTTGTTTACTTTGGCATATATTTTTATTATCCATCCTAAGGACCCCAGTTTTAGTATGAGAAAAAAATGCCTAAATCTATAATAAATAATTCACATTAAGCACATGATGTGCTGTAATCATTTCTCTCTAAGTTTTGCTTAAATTTTTTTTGGTAAAAAATTTTTTTTAAGATTTATTTATTTGAGAGGCAGAGAGGTAAAAGAAGAGACAGAGATCTTCATCTGCTGGTTCACTTTCCAAAACGACCCAAATAGCAAGGTCAGGTTGTCGTCAAGGGCCAGGAGTTTAATCCAGGTCTTCCACATGGCTGAGGGGCCCAAGCACTTGGGCCTTCTGCTGCTGCATTTCCCGGGCCACCAGCAGGGAGCTGGAAGGGATGTGGAGTAGCTGGGATTTGAACCTGTAGGCCCATGTCTCAGGCAGCAGTTAAACCCACTGCACCACAACACCAGCCCTATGTAAAATAAATTCTAAGTTGAGGAATAAATATAAAAATGCCCAGGTACCTTTTTTCTTTTGAAAATATGATAACAATTAGGTAGTTTATATTTAGAAGAACCAGCTGAGAAACATTCACTTTCAGCAACCACTTTATGATTAAGTTTCCTCAGTATTTAAAGACACTAAGATTAATCAAAGCACAAAAGCTGTGTTCTGTGCATGATAGTACTGTGTATTTTTAATGTTTGCATTGAACACGTTTATTGTATGTTAATTACTCTGTTTGGGAAGAGAATGGTGGAGTGAATTCTGTGAAGTACTTTTCTGCCAAATTAGACATGTTGGCAGCATAGTGTAATGGAAAGAACTGGGCTTTAGGTTGGAAAATGGGAGTTTTTGACTTTCATACCTTGACAGTTGTACCCTCCAACAAGGCCATTTCAGCTCCATGTTCATTTTCCTCATCTGTAAAGCTTAAGAAGATTGGCTTATTGCTGAGTCCAATTCCACTCTCATAGCCTCTTAGTGTATCTCATTTGTATAATTTAAAACTGTACTCATGGCTCAACTTTGACTTTTCTATTTAGTTCCTAAATAAAATTTGCCATTACAGCTTCTAGGCATGCTGTGACTGTGTCAGTGACTACTAGTGTAGTAAGTTACTGAACCCTTATAAAGACTTGACTGTTATAACACACTGTTGTATTGCTATAAATTGTGAGCTGATTGAAATATTTACTTACTAAAATGGTAGTAAAGATAGTTTTAGGGTGCAAACATTATCCTAAATTTTATCTTAGTTCTTTTAAATGTAGGATCCAATCTTCTGAGAAACCAGGATCAATTGTTTTCAGAGATTTCATCACTTGATTAAGGTAAGATGGGAAGAGAGGGTGCTTGGATGCATCCCCATATCAGAGTGCCTGGTTTGAGTCCTAGCTCCTGTGTTTCCCATCCACCTTCCTGCTGGTGCACATCTTGGGAGGCCGCAGATGATGGCTTAACTACTTGGGTCCCTAAAATTAAAGTAAATTTTGAAAAGATAGAATCATGGATTCCTCAGAAAAATAGTTGGTTTTCTTTTTAATCAAACTCTTTTAAGGTAAATAGAGAAGTGGGGAAACTTGTTTTTTGTTTTACTGTTTTGCTTTTAAGTGACAAAGTCAAAAGGAAGGAAAATTATTCTAAAGTAAGAAATATCTGATATCTGAGCATTATATTCAGAGGTTACAGAGCAACTTAGTCTTCTTTTGAGCACTTAAGAATTTTATTTTTAAAAAGTTGTTGTGTGGTATTGACAGTACTTGGCTATAAAGATTTCACATAGTCTTTTTTCTAGCCTGTCTGCTTTTAACATATTTTGTAAGTAAGTACATCAAAGCTCAGAAAACTTGGCCAAAGTTGTAGCACATTTTATCATTGTTTCCAAAATCTTATTCTTTCTATATACAGACACTGAAATTTCTCATATTTTGGAACAACTTGACACATTAGGATAAAATTCTCTGTCCTTGAAAAGCATACTCATTCTATTACCGCAGTGCAGTTGTATTTATCGCTACTCTCTTATGGGTCCCTCAGCTACTTACACATAAATTAGAAGTTTTAACCAGAGTAACCTCTATTTCACAGGAGAAAAAAAATATGAAAGATAATTTCAAACTATCACATGCAGGCATTTGTGGAGAATATTAAAGCTCATTAAAAGCATACAGCACAACTTTTATACCATAAATTTATAAAAATGAACATATCTTAAAAATATGACCCAAGAGATGGTGATGTTGCAAAGTGGATTAAACTACTGCCTGTAGCAACAACACCATCCTATGAATGCCAATGATCCAGTTCCCTGCTGTGTGCCTGGGAAAGCAGCAGAATGTGGCCTAAGTACTTGGGCCCCTGCACCCATTTGGGAAACCTGGATGTAGCTCCTGACTACATTGTAGTCTGACCCAGCATTGGCCATTGCAGACATTTGAAGGGGAGTGAACCAGGGAATGGGGTATCTCTAATTCCGCCTTCAAATAAATAAGTAAATCTTAAAAAAAAAAAAAAAAAAGGTTCCAGTATATAGTATACAGATCACTAAAGGGACTTTCTTGTATGACCGATAATCATTCTGGTATCAATGGATTTGACAAAACTTCATCAGTCTGGTGTGGATCACATGACTTCAATTGAATCACCAGCTCCAGTCTGTGTCCTTCAAATAGCAGAATGTCACATGGGATTAAATGTGCAAGGATTTTAATAACAGAAATGTTTGTGAAAGAAAATTGGCTGGGAGCTAGGAAAGGCTGGGAGATCAGAAGAAAAGAGGGAAGTAAGATTGAATGAATTGTCCTAAACTGCCACGTAGGCTAAGGAAAGGTTGACAAGGCTGTTGGGGGGTCCTTGAGCCAAAGTTGGCCTTCAGAGGACTTCCCTGTCTCCAAGGTAGGCACCAGCTTGCATACCTGCATGTTCAATAACAGCTGGGAACAGTCTGAGGAAAGAGTGCATCCATACAGCAGTATAATTCAGAGTTCAGTGACTGGGACTCTGGTCTTAAACTTCCTGGAGATGGAGTTCTACAAGGCATATTTTCATGGACACCCAAATATGCCTTACCATCTTAAAAGTTTTTGGTTTTATTTTAAGTCATGAGGCCACAATTTAGTTTATATTATTGCCATGCTTTTCAACCTCTTCATGAATTACATTGTTAGAAATGCTGACTTACATTCTGAATTATGTTCTCTGCCAATTTTAGTTTACCAAAGTTAATGCATCATTTGCAGTCTAGTATATAGGGATCCGTATGATATGTCCAGAAGTTAACAATTGATGCATGACAATTTGGCAGGTAATATCTAGGCTATAAAAACTTATTACTTAACCGTTAGTATTGGTACCAATAAAAATTATTCAGCATGTTAAGCCAAATGTCATAATCACCTAAGAAGAGAATTGTTCCATTGCTACATATAGGCAATAAATGATTCATTGGAAATCTTGCAATTTTTATGCATATATGCACCATATTTAGCAGAAATGTTTGAAATTCTTTAGGAATGCCACCTGAAATTGATTTTCACATGGAAGAGGTTATCAACCAAGGGACTGTAAAAATCGAATTTAGGTAAAACAGCTCCACTGAGCATTACATGAAAGTTTCCAACTGTGTGTGTAGTTTTGCAGCCTGGAAAGCACTCAGGTTTTTTTTTTTCTTTTTCCTTCTCTTACATTTCAGATGACTGTCTACTAGCAACCCTGGGGTGCCAAAGCAAGATATTTTGTTTTGGAATCACGGAAATGGTATGTAAATCATTTTAATGTGCTTGACATTGTGGTACCAAAACTCAGATAATGCCATACCTTCAAAATTAAGTTTCATTTTCAGGCAATATTTTAAAATGTTACACTTTGACTTAATATTTTTACAATTCTTGTCAACTGAAAGGCAAGTGAAAAGATATTCTTTGTCTCAAGTTTTGAGAAAATTTTAAATATTCCCTTGAAAGTTGTTAAAATTACCTAGGAGTTAGTTAATAAACTGATTTATTAACCACCAATTAAAGCAAGTTTGTTTTAATTTAGAATGGTTAAAATGACCTATATTGCAAATGAAATTTTATTTTGAACACTTGATATGACTCAAGTATTTTGGCTTAGTATAATGTTGTAATTACTACAAATATAGATTTTAAATTCCGTCATCTCTTGTTTACTAAGGAGCGGGTTTCCAGGGTCAGCTTGGCAACCACTGCTGGAGGCGCTCATCCAACCTTGGCCCAAGACAGGACGGTCAGCGGGGTGGCACCTTAGGATTCCCCTGGAAGTTAATTAATTAATCCCAAATCCAACTCGCTTGCTCGCTCTCATTTCCCTCCACTTCCTGGTGTGAATGTACTTGTTGATCACTATATCAGTGATGAGTTTTATCAGTGTGAACATGATTCCCCATTGCCAGAACTTCATGTGTCTCACCAGTTTGACCCAGTTACTACTGAGTGGGCAGGGGCTGAGGTCACTGTGTCCTTAGTGAAGCCAGGTGAATGCGCGACTCCTGAGGCCTAACATTGTGGAAAGCACAGCTCATGTAGACAACCGGTTTCTTATCAAACAGGCAGGTTTCTGCTCCAGGACGCATAGATGCCTTGGCGTGCTCTTTGTGTTAGCCTGCCCTATAGGGTGTGACAGAAGCTATAACAGAAGCTACTTCACAGAGTAGTTGTTAAGCCGCCTTCTGCTTCACCTTGTGCCTGGTACAGGGTGTGCAGGTGGCAAACCGCTGGGAACTGAGAGGTAGAAACGGGCATTTCCACAGCTGGAGCAGTGATCGCTCCAACGACGGAGAGAAGCGCGCAGGTACTGTGCAGACGTGAGACGGTTATCTGACTCAGCTGATGTGGCCATCCTGGAGGATGTGATGACAGGTTTTGTTTTGTTTTTAACTTAAAGGCAAGTAAATGAGCCAGACCAATGGGAGAGGCATGGGAGTGGATGTCAGGCTAGCAGAGGATCCTGATTCTGAGGGAGCGTTGGAACCATGCAGAGGATGTTGACCTGGGCTGTCATCCTGCAGGAGCACCCAGCAAGTTTTAGAGCCACGTTTAAGTTACCCACAGCGTTCCAGCCTCACCCTGGAGTATGGTGATCGGCAGGGCAGTGGAATGATGTCAGGCTGTTGCAATAAGGAGCGGAGTAGAGGTCTGAGAGAGAGAAGACTGTGGGTAGCAGGAGGGGCGTGAGGGATGTGTAGGAAGGGCCATCCTAATCCTTGGCACCCGACAGGCAAAAGAGGTAAGTGCTGTGGCCTAAGTGTGGAGCTCATGGCCTGAGATGAGCCCCTGGCTGGACCGTGGTGGACATCGTTTTGGCTGGGTGAACCAAAAATGCTGAGAAAGTGCGGTTCCAACCCCTGTATTGGCGTGGTCGCAGCACCCACACAGCCACTGCTCGCTCCCTGCCACTCTGAGGGCACTCCCTCAGCCCCCCAGGCTGGGCCTCAGAACCTAGCATGCTGGATAGGACTTCCTCCCCTGGCTGCTCCTCTTCCAGTCCAGCTCTCTGCTATGGCCTGGAAATACAGTGAAGATGGCCCCACTCAAAAGGCTTCCACAGCCTTGGCAGCTCATGACAAGAACCTGGAGTGATCACTGATGTCATAAATAAGACTGTTAATTTTTAACAACAGGAGTCACTGTGCACTTGCTCCCCATGTCCTTACTGAGTTGTATTATGAGAATTAATGGTAAAATTTGTCTTCAAGCAGTACTTTATACTATGTGTGTCTGTGTGGTGCAAACTATTGAAAGCTTTACTTAGTAGAGAGTTGATCTTCTTTATATAAAGATAATTAAAAATGAATCAATTTTTAAATTTCAAATTTTTAAATGAACACTGTTTAAAAGCAATATTTTGGGATACTATGCATTGTCAACACTTCTACAGATTGAAACCAATATAATAAGTCATTCTCACAATATAGTCTAACGTTTGTGATTTGCAAATTATTTTTAAGGTTTCAGCTGCATAATCATGCTGGTTTCTTTTGCAGAATACATGGATCTGTATCACTGATTCTTCATTTACGAATGGGTATGATGAAGATGAAGAAAAAGTCTGTGCTTAATTTGTAGGTACTGACTAGTGAAATAGCTGATATGTTAAGAATTATTTTGTGCTTTATTGGTTGACATTCAACTCTAAATTATACTTCATTAATTATAATTCCATTTCATATGGAGTACCTTCAATTCTCATAATTAATTTAACATAATAAACTCAGAAAAATGCTTATGTCATTTACTTACTTGGTCTGGAGTTGATTTATTTGACTCATTATACTAATTCTTTTTAAATAGAATTATAATATATATGACTGATTCCATAGAAGGAAAAAGTACAACCAGCTACACACATTCATTATTGCTATCAAGTACAAATATGATTTTCTGAAATAGGCTTTGGAAGCAAAACTAATACCAATGAAAACAAATTCAATTTAGGTATCTGCTTATTAAATGTTATATGAACTGAATTTATTAGATGTAAGTTTAATAGTGGCTGCAGAATTTCAAAGGAACTTTCTGTAATCAGTGGGTTATCACCCTTGCCTGCTGATAAGGAATTGTGACACAAGTGGTAATCACCCTTAGAGATCATAGGAGGTAAAGGGCAAAAAAACAGGTTGCTAGCCCATCCAAGAAGCTTGAAATGAATGTAGGTTTTGAAACAATGTAAGAGATGAGATCACACAACAAAATGCATGTTGTTGCATGGCCAGAGACTCCTTTTTGAGACACCTAGCTTTGAAGACTAGAAGCCTGCCTTCTGGAGTTGTAAAGTACAGTTTGCCTGTGCATTTGGAATCCATGTCCTGCATTCCCCTTCCCTCTTCCACAGGTTCCACTTTGCAGGTAGTCTGTGAGGCTGTCCACTGGGGCTGGGAGGCCTTGGGCCCCTCAGACATACGTAGAATGTGCCCTTCACAAGCAGACTGCCAGCTGGGGCTGGAAAGCCTGTCTCTAGAACAACCAGCATCTCTTCCACTAATAGCTTCTTGTGCTGCATGTGTGTCCTTGCAGCTTTAGATCACACCTGCAGGGTGGTTGCAGTCTTTCACCCAGAGCTGGCAGAGAAGGAGGCTGAGCCCCTAGGGGGAGTCAGGCCAACTCCAGGAGATCCTCACCCGCCCTGCTATCTCCATGAGCCCCAAGTCAATCAACATACAATATGTGAAACCCCTGTCCCATGGGCACCCCCAGTAGAATGACCCAATGAACAGATAGAAAGGCCTTAAAAGTTCATGGGCACTTTCTGAAAGCCGGTGTCCCGCCCAGGCACTCCACTTGGTCTCCTCAGAACAGACGCTTTTTCTGTCGCTTGTCAATCAAATAAAAGTTTCTGCTGCTTTGCAAATTGTTTCCTGTCATTTTATTTCAATACTCAGCTGAGGAAAAGAACCCATAAAACTCGCTCCTGCAACCTCCCTCCCCTCCTCAACTGATAACACTCTGCTATAAATGGCCTTCCCTCTTGTTTAGGAATGAAGCAGAATGTCTGATAGCCAGCTTTTCCTCTCCTTAGTTGTTTGTTAGCCTGATGTTGGGGAAATAAATGTTTCAGATATAATCCTACTCTTGAGAAGTTCATTAAAAAAACTGATTCATTAATGAGCTCAGTATAAAATTTTTGTATACAAGGTTGGAACTATTACCTTGTTTTTGGCTCTTTCACCTGAATAGTTTGTAAGGAAAGAAGCAGGATAGGTGATCAAATATTTATTTTTGAATGACATTTCTATTATTAGAGATAAATGCCCATTCCCCCCTTCATATCCACATACTCCTGTCCATCCCCACCAATGTGTAATTTTTGAAAGTTTTTTTTTTTTTTTTCAAAGTCAGAGTTACACAGATAGAGGAGAGAGAGAGAGGTCTTCCATCCGCTGGTTCACTCCCCAAATGGCCTCAATAGCCAGAACTGTGCTGATCCGAAGCTGGGAGCCAGGAGCTTCTTCTGGGTCTCCCACACGGGTGCTGGGGACCAAGGATTTGGGCCATCTTCTACTGCTATTCCAGGCCACAGCAGAGAGCTGGATCAGAAGTGGAGCAACTGGGAGTATAACTGGCACCCATATGGGATGCCGGTGCTTCAGGCCAGGGCGTTAACCCACTGTACCATAGCGCAGGCCCCGAAAGTTTTTTTTTTTTTTTTTTTTTTTTTTTTTAATTCAGAAATCAGTAACTTGTTTTCAGGATCATTTTAAAATAGCACTTTTTTCATTTCTTTGTGTATAGATTATTATTGGGTTTTGGTTCACTAATATTGTACCTTATTATTTGAGCATATAAAACTCTGATAAATCTTAAACACTATATAGCAATTACGCTTTTGTGTAGTATTTTTTTTCCACTTTCATAATAGAACCTGCTTACACCTGAAGTACAAAGCTAGCACTTGTTCTGATGTGGAACTACAGGTCATCCATAAAGAACACAACTACCTGGATGTTATTGTTGGCTGTGATGTTGAGGCTGGAGTTCCAGAAGAATAGAGAGACAGAAATATCCTCTGGACAAACAGGTTTAACAGGGTATTATCATTTTAATAAAATAGTACAAATAACCCTTCTTGAAAGATTTCTATTACTTCTCTCTGAATATGGTATCTGACTAGGGTTACTCACTGTGAATTTCACTCTTAAGATACTTGAACATTTTAAAGTTATCTGACCACATTAGGTTACTGGTAGAAGCTATGACGGGTATTCAAAAAGTTCATTGAGATTGCTTATCATAAAAAAATTATGCATAGCTTTCAAAAATTTTTGCACCAAAATAAGTCAACCCTTCCTTCCTTCTTCCCCTCCCTTTCTTTCTCTCTTTTTTCTTTCTTTTAATATTTTTATGTATTTATTTGAGAGGCAGAGTTACAGACAGGGAGAGACAAAAAGAGAAGTCCTCCATCCCCTGGCTCACCCCTCAAATGGCCAGAGCTGGGCCAAGCCAAAAGCCAGGAGCCAGGAACCTCCCCCGTGTCTCCCATGTGGGCGCAGAGACCCAAGCACTCAGGCCATAAGCAGAGAGCTGGATCTGAAGAGGAGCAGCAGAGACACAAATCAGTGCCTATATGGGAGGCATTGTAGGTGGAGGCACTACAGCACAGGCCCCTCTTTCTTTCTTTTTAAAGATTTATTTATTTGTAAGGCAGATTAATAGAAAGAGACCTTCCATCTGCTAGTTCACTCCCCAAATGGCTGCAACGGCTGGGGCTGAGTCAGGCCAAATCCAGGATCTCCATCAGGGTCTCTTATGTGGGAGGGACCCAAGTAATTGAGTCCTCATCTGCTGCCTTCCCAGGCTCATTAGCAGGGAGCTAATTTAGAAGCAGATTAAAACCAACACTCTGATATTAGATGTGGGTGCTGCCCTGATATACTTATTTTTAATTCATTTTTTTACATGAACTTTTGAAGTATCCTTTTATTTGGTTTCAAATATCATATGCTTAAAGCAACTGTTTTAATTCATTTATAGTTTTTTTTCTCCTGGAATGAATACTAAAGCATTTGTTTTCCATTACACTTTAATAATCATATATTAACTCCCACTTTTGACCTCATAATTTATGTTTTTACTTTTGGAGGCTCTAAGAACTCCTCCCTGTTTTTGTCAAAAAATCCGAGGGGATTGTGATATGCTTGGCCTTCTTTTCCGAAGAAAATATAACAATAATTATAAGATGAAATATAGCATCTTGAATTACAAATTATTTTCCAAGTCTTTCTTATTTAATTACATTAAGCTCAAACTATCAAATAAGAATAATAATAAAAGGAACATAGATTGCTACAACAAAAAATGACTTCTAGTGTGTAATTGAACAGAATTATAAATTTTATCTATAATATATAGAAACTGTATATTAATACTACTTCTATTTAAAAAGGAGTTCAGAATATAGTAGGTCTATTCCAAATATCTTGAGTAGAATTTTTTTTTTCTTTCTGAGAGCAGAATTGTAATTCTTTGCTTCCTGGAACTTTTTTTTAAGGAAAGTTCAGAAGAAAGAAATTCTGTCAGGATTAAGTTCAGGAGAGGTTTATTTTTGCAGACTTTGTGGCACAGGTTCCCTAAATGATGCACTGTGAGTGAGACTGCAGTGTATGCCGTGGATCACAAATTAAACTGACGAGTGTCAAGTAAATTGGACACCCTCAGTCTTAAGTATCCTTGTACAGGATGCCACACATACAGCAGTTCAATCTCTGGAGAACCTCCCTTACCTTCTCTATAGATGTGTAGGGCAGAACATTTTACAGAATTTTTCTTAAGGAACATCTGTAAAAATTCCTGTATATGCTCAACAGTGTGTGCTAACAAAATTTTTTTCTTTGAGTATTTCATGTCAAATTGAAAGCCTTCTTTATGAATTGTGATGCACTAAATATTTTATTAAGCATGGCTAAGAAAAATCTACCCATATGATTTTTTGGTGAATATGAACATTGTTTTCTTGATGTAGAGCCCTAATTCTACTTAATTTTTACACAAGTGGATAAATAAAAGCAAAGGCACAATTTAACTTTTCTTTGGAAATAAGAATTCAACATCTTAAACTACTTTTCTGATAACTTTATTTTCAGTATGACTATTTTAAAATTCATTTTATTGGAGGATTTGGAAAAGCCAACTTTTAACTGGGTTGACAATAATCTAATAATGCAGCTAATATAATGGGCACCACATACTGAGTACTGCTACATGCCACATTGCTTAGTGGTCTTTTGTTATCAACTTCAATCCTTACAGTAACACCACAAAGTAGGTATTTTTAACCTCATTATATTGGTAAGTAAAGAGGAAACTAGAGAGCTTAAAGTGTCATGTCAATTTTATACAACTGGTGAGTTTGCTCAGCATACATTTGAGAGCATACTTGGTGTTAGCCCTGCCCCTATTCTCGGCTGGGAATACATCTGTCAATAAGACGGACAAGACTCTTATTCTCAAGGAGCGAACATTCCAGTAATAAAGTCAGTATTTACATATAGTGGTGTTGGATTCAAATTTTTCTTCTTAGTTCCACACTTCCTCCCCCTAACGACATTCCAAGTAGGTATGAATAGAAAATATATCCTGGAACATATTGTTGTAAAAATATGTTGGTACGTATCAAGATTATATCAAATAACTCTATGACCTAGATGTATGGAGAATGGAAAGTCCATGCTACATAATAAACATGGATTATGACTGCTTATGAATAGTATGTAATGCAATGAAAATGACAAGTAAATTTCAGATAGCCTTAAGGATCACTGTTATCTCAGTATATGAGCCTAAACTGTCCAAAAAGGTAGTGACTACACTTAGGATCCTCAAGTACTTGAAATGTGACTACTGCAACTGAGGAACTGAATTTTAAATATTATTTAATTTTAATTAATTGAAAACTGATTCTTGATCCAGTTTTCTGATTTTTTAAGCATATCTGGAACTTGGGTATATGACTATTTCTACCTGTATTTGTGATGACAATTTAACATCTGAATTGAAGGATGCCTTAATGTAAAATATACCCTGAATTTTGAAGACAATACAAAAAAAGGAACATAGTATCTCATTTATTTTAAAATATCAAATACATGCTGAAATAATAATATTTTGGATACATTGGGTTACTGGGTTAAATAAAATGTTATTAAAATTGGTTTGTTTTAAATTTTAAAGTATATATGTGGCTTGCATTGTATTGTACAATTCTATGAAGCCTTGTTGAAGGGAATCTAATCCATATATTATCTTTTATTTTTGGCATAAAAATATTTTCCTTGCATGGGCATTTAGCCTAGTAGTTAAGATGCCAATCGATCCCACATCAGAGTACCTGGATTCAATACCTAACCCTGATTCCTGCTGTCAGCTTCCTGCTAATGCAGGCCTTGGGAGGCAATGGTGATAGTTCAAGTAATTGGGTTCTTGACACTCACATGGAGACTTGTATTAAATTCCTGGTTCTGGGCTTTGGCCTCAACCTACTCCTGGTCCTTGTAGGCATTTGGGGAGTGAACAGTGGATGGGAATACTCTGTCTTAAATAAACAAACAAATTTCACAATAGCTAAGACCTGGAACCAACCCAAATGCCCATCAACAGTAGACTGGATAAAGAAATTATGGGACACGTACTCTATAGAATACTATACAGCAGTCAAAAACAATGAAACCCGGTCATTTGCAACAAGATGGAGGAATCTGGAAAACATTATGCTGAGTGAATTAAGCCAGTCCCAGAGGGACAAATATCATATGTTCTCCCTGATTGGCAACAACTAACTGAGCACCAAAGGGGAAACATGCTGAAATGAAATGGACACTATGAGAAACAGTGACTTGATCAGCTCTTGTCCTGACTGTTGATGTACAATGTAATACTTTATCCACTTTAGTATTTTTTTTTTGTTCTAGTACTATTGGTTGAACTCTGTAATTAACACACAATTATTCTTAGGTGTTTAAATTTTAACTGAAAAGTGATCCCTGTTAGGAATTTGTAAAACATCATGCTGAATGAAATAAGCCAATCCCAAAGGGACAGATATCATATGTTCTCCCTGATTGGTGACAACTGAGCACCAAAAAGGAAACCTGTTAAAGTGAAATGAACACTATGAGAAACGGTGACTTGATCAGCCCTTGCCCTGACTGTTGATGAACAACTTAATACGTTATCCCTCTTAGTATTTTTTTGTTTGTTCTACTTAATACTTTTGGTTGAATTCTGTAATCAATACACAGTTATTCTTAAGTGTTGAAACTTAACTGAAAAGTGATTGCTGTTAAATATAAGAGTGGGAATAAGAGAGGGAAGAGATGTACAATTTGGGACATGCTCAAGCTGACTTGCCCCAAACGGTAGAGTTAGAAACATACCAGGGGATTCCAATTCAATCCCATCAGGGTGGCATGTACCAATGCCATCTCACTAGTCCCAGTGATCAATTTCTGTTCACAATTGATCATAATGATAGGACTAAGAGTCAAAGGGATCACATAAACAAGACTAGTGTCTGCAAATACTAGCTGATAGAGTAAAAAAGGGAGAGAACGATCCAACATGGGAAGCGAGATACACAGCAGACCCATAGAATGTTAGATGTCCTAACAGCACTCTGGCCTCATAATCATCCCTTAAGGCATGCGGATCCGGCTGAAAAGCCCATGAGAGTATTTCAGGCATGGAAAGCCAAGACACTCTGGCAAAAAAAAAAAATGACCTAAATGAAAGATCTCCGTGAGTGAGATCCCAGTGGAAAGACAGGTCATCAAAGAAGGAGATACCTTTCTCTGAAGGGAGGAGAGAACTTCCACTTTGACTATGACTTTGTCTAAATATGATCAGAGTTGGTGAACTCAAAAGGCTTCCATAGCCTTGGCAGCTCATGACAAGAGCCTAGGGTGATTACTGATGCCATAAACAAGAGTGTCAAATTGTTAAGTCAACAACAGGAGTCACTATGCACTTACTCCTCATGTAGGATCTCTGTCCTTAATGTGCTGTACATTGTGATTTAATGCTATAACTAGTACTCAAACAGTATTTTTCACTCTGTGTTTCTGTGTGGGTGCAAACTGTTGAAATATTTACTTAATATATGCTCAACTGATCTTCTGTATATAAAGAGAATCGAAAATGAATCTTGATGTGAATGGAAGGGGAGAGGGAGTGGGAAAGGGGAGGGTTGCGGGTGGGAGGGAAGTTAAGGGGGGGGAAGCCATTGTAATCCATAAGCTGTACTTTGGAAATTTATATTCATTAAATGAAAGTTAAAAAATATATATATATATATATATTATTTTGAATTGAAAAAAAAAAAAGTTCTTCCTAGAATACCTTTTCTTAAAAGTTATACATTATCATTCTATTAATGTTGCAAAGTTGTTAGTTAAGAGTCAGTGTTCCATATCTTAATAAAATGGTCTCTGCACCTATTAAGAAAACCATTGGGTGTGGGAAGAGGTAGTCTTTAATGGATCTCATTCTTCTACACATCTTGCTGGATATGCCAAGAAGGCAAGACTGACTGCTCTTTGCCTTGGCCATTTCTAAGATTGAGTTTGTAGTGAGCATCCTTGAGGGACAAGGCAGTATCTCCCTCCAGGACAAAGAACAGGTTAATTCTCTTCATGATAAAAAGCAGGGAGTCCTCCAAGCCTGATCAGTATTCCTCAGTTATAATGAAAACCCCCTTGTATGTGTAGTTATGCTGTATATGGCCATATTGCATTGCCTTCCTGGAACTTGGGATGAGGAGAACCAATGAAAATATGCTGATGTTACTGCTCCTTGCTGTGTCATGAATAACAGTTCTTTGTTTCTATTGCAGGAGTTTCCTGTTTTCCCTCATCATCCATGAAAACATAATAGGTTAACATATTAGTTTATAAGTAGGGTAAAATAAAATCCAAGACTGAATAGGATGAACTTAAAAAATTTAATGGAAAATAAAATTCCCTTTCATTTATGAACACTTTTGTCTTACAATTTTTAGACTTTAACTTGTTAAACCATGGCTGTAAAATATTAGCTTAAAACTCAGAATTATGAAATAAATGTTTCAATATTTCTCCCTGTAGAACTATTACTCACACATGCACTTGTATGAATTGCCAGTACACAAGTGTGCACCTAATATATTTATTCTCAAGAATATTTCTTAGAGTACATTTTTGGAAATGGAAAGTTAACGTAAATATTCTGTGGGATTATATTCAAGAGTGGACTATATTTTGGACAAAGTTTATCTATTATGTAATAGTTACATATTCAGGATAAAAGAAAACATTATATAAAGTATAAAAATAGGTAAGAAATACAAACACAATATATTTTGATTGGAATTTCAGAGATACTTTCTTTTCCTCTCTTTCCCCTTTACCTCAAAAGTTACAAAAACTTTCGAAGCAGCATGCATTGTTGCATTTTTGATTTTTTGTTGTATTGTGAGTGAATTTGAGAGTCCAGATGACTGGCGGTCATCTACCTGGCCTTCCCATTCTTTTGTTTCTTCTTCTTTGATTAGTAAAGGTTTTCCTAGGGTTTGGCCAACAAGGTCACAGACTTCTTGAGCTTTACGCCATGCATTCTCAACAGCAACAAGACAGGCTTGCCGCCTTAGGAATGAAAATGCAAAGGTTATCAATATGACATTCAAAGAATGTAGCAATGAATGATTTTATTTAACAAGTTGATAATTTATTTAAACAAGTGCTTAAACTTACCGAAGATTCTCAACAGAACCTGGAGTATGATAAAACTGCGGTGGGCTAATGACAACAGAGCTATCTAGCTTTTCAACAAGAAAGTTACAGATATTTTGCATTTTTCCAAATTCAGTAAATGTAATGCAGACCTGTAAATGAGAATGCTTGATATTATTTTCCTGTCAGATTCAAAATTTTCTCTAAATATGATATAAAAAAGAAAAGCCAGATTACAAAGTTATTTTATAATGTGGAACATATAAGAAAAAAATCAGTTGATATTTACAACCAAATTACTTTATTAGAGCTAAGATTTTTGCTGATGAATTTTGCTTAAATATTGACTTGAATATTTAAAAATTCATTTTAAGCCAGAGTTTTTTTGTGAAATTGGAGGGCTGTGGCTTCAGCTTTATTATTTGGCTAAATTCTAACCTTGATAAATTTCTTATGAACCTTTAATCTAATCTATGCCATGAACTTCTGATTGCAGTAATTATGTCATAATTCACTGCCGTCATTAAGGTATATTTCTTCTTCCAATAGTTAATTTAAGATCAGCATGTGGAAATTAATCTATTTCACTGTGTTCTCTGCCTTTAAATATGTGGAAGCAGTCCTCAAATCCAGCAACACTTTAAAAGCATAGTCTTTAAACTTTTTATGGAAGAGAACAAAACCTTTTCTTTCTAAGAACACTTATACAAACTCAATAAATAAAACAAAAAAGTACAAGTACTAGAGAGTAAGACCAAAAATAGAAAGGTGAGATGACCTCATTTCACACAATGCACAATAGTTGCCTTTTATCATAAACGTTATACATTCAAGACTAATGTTTTATCTTGTTTCAGTATCAGAGCAACAGGGCAAGGTAGTGAAGATTCAGTTCATTACTTTAAACTGCAAAATACTGGGGTACTCCAAAATGTTCTAATTGTTTTTACAGTGAACCAGTCTGTATTTTCAATTAATCCAGTAGACTTTCAAAGACTAATTTCTGACAGAACAGTCCATCCTGCTTCCATTTCATTACTGTTACTTTTCTTATCTCTTATCTGCATTTATATTTACATTCTAAGAAAGTTTATGAAATTGCCTTTGATATCCTTATCCGTTCTCCTGCTTCCTATTTATTCTTTTACACTGCTCACACTTGATTCTTGTCTATATTGAATTACAAATTCCCGAGTCTTTGGCTTCCAACAGACTATTTTCATGGTATTTCTTTGACCAATCTTTGTTTTGCTTTCCATAGTTTCTACTTTATCCTCCTCTCTTTTATTCCTTAACATGTAAAATTTAGACTTCTATGATCCTTGTGGACCTCTTCTGCTATTAGTTTTTTAACTTTTAAAATTACTTTTTATATAAAATTTCAAACATATACAAATATAGAACTAGTAGTATAAAGGAGCCACTCAGATTAAAAATTATCACTTCATGTTAATTTAAATTAATTTCTTACTTTACATACACTGCATATATTCCACATTTTGGGGGAGGAGAGAAAAATTCCACTAATTCTGAAAAAACATTTAAAGCTTTGTAATCACCATGACAGATATTTATACCTGTTCTACCACCCTCAACTAATCCCTTATTATCAGTTCCTTCCTCAACTGTAAGATGCAGGCAATCACTGATCTGTTCTCTGTTGTTACAGATTTGTCTTTTCAGAATGTCATATAAATGGAAGTACAAGGTATGTATGCTGATCTGCTGCTTTCCCAGGTGCTTTAGCTGGGAACTAGATGGGAAGTGGAACAGCTCAGCTAGTAGTTGAATCTGCACTAATATGGGATGCTGGCATTGCAGGCAGTGCCACAGTGCAGGCCTGGAGATTTACTCCTTTCACTTAGCGTAACAGATGTGGGATTCACCAAAACTGTTGCACACGGTTTGTTCCTTAATTAGACTCATTGATTTTCAAAGGTAAACTAGCATTTCATTTCTGGGGTAAGCCACACTTGATCATTATGTATTACCTCAAACACACACAAACACGAACACATGCACAAATATTGTTGGATTTCATTTTTTAAAACTTTGTTTCTGGGAGGCGGCACTGTGGCGCAGCGGGTTAACGCCCTGGCCTGAAACACTGGCATCCCACTTGGGCACCAGTTCTAGTCCTGGCTGCACTACTTCCGATCCAGCTCTCTGTTATGGCCTGGGAAAGCAGAAGATGGCCCAAGTCCTTGGGCCCCTGCACCTTCATGGGAGACCTGGAAGAAGCTCCTGGCTCCTGGCTTTGTATTGGACAGCTTCGGCCGTTGAGGCCATTTGTGGCCGTTCCGCCTGTTGTGGCTAATTGGGGAGTGAACCATCGGATGGAAGACCTCTCTCTCTCTCTCTCTTTCTCTAAAACAAACAAAAACATGTTTATGATGGATACTAGTCTTTAGTTTTCTTTGCTGGTTTTGCTATCCCTTAGTTCTAAAGAATCGAGTTGGAAAGTATTTCTTCCTTGTCAAGTTTCTGGAAAAGTCTGTGTAGGATTGGCATGATTTCTTCCTTAAATTTATATATTTTCTTATTTCTCTTTCAATTTCTTTTTGACCCATGGGTTATTGAAATGTATGTTATTTAAATTCCAAATAGCAGATCTTAAGATCTTTTTTTTTTTTTTTTTAAGATTTATTTATTTATTTGAAAGTCAGAGCTACACAGAGGAGAAGCAGAGAGAGAGAGGTCTTCTATCTGATGGTTCGTGCCGCAATGGCCGGAACTGCGCCAATCCGAAGCCAGGAGGCAGGAGCTTCTTCTGGGTCTCCCATGCTGGTGCAGGGGCCCAAGGACTTGGGCTATCTTCTTACTGCTTTCCCAGGCCATAGCAGAGAGCTGGATCGGAAGTGGAGCAGCTAGGTCTCAAACCAGTGCCCAAATGGGATGCCAGTGCTTCAGGCCAAGGCGTTAACCCGCTGCGCCACAGCACCAGCCCCTTAAGATCTTTTTGTTATTGCTTACAATTTAATTCCCCTGTGGATAAATAGTCAAATTTGTATGATTTTAATACTTTTAAATTTTGGGGATTTGTTTTATAGTACTGATTATTAAGATTTATTTATTTATTTGAAAGACAGAGTTACAGGGGCGGGGGGTGGGGAGAAAGAGGTCTTCATCTGCTGAGTGTACCAGACGGCTCATTTGGCTAAAGCCAGGAGCCTGAAATTCCATCCAAGTCTCCAACATGGGTGCAAGAACTCAAGCACTTGGGCCACCTTCTGTTGATTTTCCAGGTGCATTAGCAGGGAGCTGGATGGAAGCAGAGCAGTGGGATTTGAGTTGGAATCCATGTGGGATGCCAGCATTGAAGATGGCTTAATCTGATGCACTACAATGCTGGCCCATATTCATTTACTTTTGTATCAGAGAGGAAATTTCCCTCTTGTAGTGTTTCCCGCTCTCTAGGCAATAGTATCAATAGTATCAAAATTTTATTCACATGGCAATAAAGTATTTCTCTCATGCTATTTTTATTTCATTAAAAAATTCCTTTTGCTGGGGCCTGGTGCTGTGGCATAGCAGGTAAAGCCGCTGCCTGCAGTGCCAGCATCCCATATGGGTGCCGGTTCGAGACATGGCTGCTCCACTTCTGATCCAGCTCTCTGCTATGGCCTGGGAAAGAAGTAGAAGATGGCCCAAGTCTTTGGGCCCTTACCCATGTGGGAGACCTGGAAGAAGCTCCTGGCTTTGGCTCAGCCCAGCTCTGGCCATTGTAGCTAATTGGGGAGTAAACCAGCAGATGGAAGACCTCTCTTTCTTTGCCTCTCCTTCTCTCTCTTTCTCTCTCTGTTTAACTCTGATGCTGGTCAGGGTAATTTGCTGCACAACAATGTGCCTGGGTCTGATTTCTGTCTCTTAGCTTTCTGCTAAGAAACCTAGATTGTACCCCTGGCTGCTGGCTCTTGGCTCCAGCCCTAGCCTCGCCGTAACTGCTATGGGTAATAAGGGTTTTAACCAGTTGATTGCAGGTCTCTCTTTAGCTCAAAAAAAAAATTTTCAAAATATTAAAAAAATTTCTTTTGCTATTTTTATTCCACTAAACTTTTTCTCACAAATCTTGTTAAATTTAAAAGCTCGCACAAATACATCACATCAAAAATGATTTTGAGAAACATGATCTTTTATCAAGTATGAGATGCATTTCTTGTATATATTTGTATACATTTCAGTTCAACAATATAAATAAATGATAAATTATCCTCACAAAGTCATGCTGTTTCCAATTATTTGTTAAGAAAAGTACAAACCTCTGCTTCCATGTGAAAAGCATTTTCTACTCTTCTAAAATCCTTTGTCACAGTTACATTTTCTGTCTGAAACGAAAAGTACAAAAAGTGTGATTACTAAATCTTTGGCTGATAAATGAAATCACTCTTAAACATGAATCAGAAATTCAAACTTATTAAAATCAGGAAGATACACAGTATTAAAAAAATGACTTTGATGCTTTAGAATTTTCTGAAAATTTACCTAAAATAAACTGAGAAACCTGTAATATTTGCTTAAATTTCACTAGTCACTTCATTATAGTAATTTTTAAAAAAAGATTATTTATTTGAGAGAGTTACAATGAGAGGCAAAGGGCAGAGAGAAAGTCTTCCATCCTCTGGTTCACTTCCCAGATGAATTCAAAATGGCTAGAGCTGAACAGATCTGAAGTCAGGAGCTTCTGGGCCTCCCATGTGGCTGCAGGGGTCAAGCACTTGGGCCACCTTCCACTGCTTTACCAGGTCAGAGCAGAGAGCTGGATCAGAAGAGGAGCAGTCGAGACATGAACCGATGCCCATAATGTGATGCCTGCACTGCAGTAGAGGCTTAGCCCCACTATGGCAGAGTGCTGGCTCCCATTTATAGTAATTTTTATATTAGCTGGTAAAGAAAGTCACTCAGTTTTTTTGAGCCTTATTTTCTACTTCTATAAAATCTGGTTAATACCATGTATACCATACAAAATTATTAAAGTATTGGCATAAAGAAAGCATTCAGCAAAAGTGGATGCTGTAGGGGCCGGCGCCGTGGCTCACTTGGTTAATCCTCCACCAGTGGCGCAGGCATCCCATATGGGTGCCAGGTTCTAGTCCCAGCTGCTCCTCTTCCAGTCCAGCTCTCTGCTGTGGCCCGGGAGTGCAGTGGAGGATGGCCCAAGTGCTTGGGCCCCTGCACCAACATGGGAGACCAGGAAGAAGCACCTGGCTCCTGGCTTCAGATCGGTGCAGCGCCGGCAGTGGTGGTCATTTGGGAGGTGAACCAACGGAAGGAAGACCTTTCTCTCTTCTCTCTCTCTCTCACTGTATATAACTCTACCTGGCAAATTAAAAAAAAAAAAGTGGATGCTGTAAATATTATTATAACATAGATGTTTCCTGAAACATTGAACTGGGTCAAGTATATTTTAATTCCCTGGGAAAATATAGGGTGCACAATTGTGAAAAAGTTAAATTTCTTAATTACTTTTCAAAAGGGTTTATTATTTATATTTCTTAGAAAGAGTGCACACTCCCATCTTGTGGTTCACTCTCCAAATTCCCGTAACAGTCTAAGCTGTGGGCCAAAGCTGGGAGCCAGAAACTCAGTCTAGGTCTTCCACATGGGTGGCAGGAACCCGATCATTCGGACCATCACCTTTAAAGACAATTTTTAGATTCCTTGAGATAGTTAAATTCTAACTGGAGAAAACCATTAAAGTAATCAATGGATCAACAAACAGAATATGAAAATTTCTACCTCAGGAGATAAGAAGGCAGAGTTCTAATTTTTCTTCTAGTTATATGATTTTTGAGATGTCTGGTCCTAAGTGATATGAATCTCAGGTTATTCCCTTAAAATTAGAAATATATCATCTGCCTGAAGTTAGGGTTAGGTGCCTCCCAGGGTTTGTATTAGTAGGAAGCTATAGTCAGGAACCGAGTCAGATATGGAAACAGGGATTCTAGTATGGGATGTGAGAATCTTAACTACTAGGCTAAATGCTTGCCCTTCAAAAAAAAAAAAAAAGTGAAATGAACTTGTCTGCTACTCTCATCCTTGCAAACAAGCAAATTTGTATATATATTTAACAATATTTACTTAGAGCTGCCATCTTGTGAGAATGCAACCACTGCCTGAATCTGACCAGTGGCCACACAGATCTTTGTGGCTACTGTAGCTTCTACTGTCCACAGTATGGGGACTATCTTTGCAAACCTCTTCAAGGGCCATTTTGGCAAAAAGGAAATGTACATCCTGCTGGCAGGCCTGGGTGCTGCAAGGAAGATGATTATTCTGTGGAAGCTGAAGCTTGGTGAAATCATGACACCATTGCCACCACAGGTTTCAATGTGGAGACTGCTGAATACAAGAATATCAGCTTCTGGCGCTGGCATTGTGGCCTAGTGGGTAAAGCCACTGCTTGTGATGCTGGGATTCCATATGGGTGCCGGTTCAAGTACCAGCTGCTCCACTTCCTATCTAGTCTCCTGCTAATGGCCTGGGAAGAGCAGCAGAAAATGCCACCTATGTGGGAGACTTGCATGAGGCTCCTGGCTCCTGCCTAGTCCACCCCTGGCCTTTGTGGCCATCTGTGGGATGAACCAGAAGATGGACTATCATTCTCTCTCTCTCTCCCTGCTCTCTGTAACTCTGCCTTTCAAATAAATGAATAAATCTTAAAAAAAAAAAAAAAGAACATCATCTTTACTGAGTAGTCAGGACAAAATTCAGCAGCTATGGCAACACTACTTCCAAAATACCTGAGATTGATTTTTACAATGGACAGAAATGATAGCATGTGAATGAGGCACAGGAGGAACTCATGAGGATGCTGGCTGAGGATGAGCTGTGAGATGTGGTCCTCCTGGTGTCCGTCTGCCAACAAGCAGGACTTCCCAAGTACCATGAATGCATTGAAATCACAGATCAGCTAGTGCTACACTCCCTTAGGAATTGGAACCTTCCCCCCCACCTTTGTCACCAGTGGGGTTGTGTCGCTCCCCCTCTTCGTGGAGGAACGACACAGAACCCTGCCTAGGCTTCATATCCGAGTCACGGCACCATTATGTCGCTCCCCCTCTTCGTGGAGGAACGACACAGGACCCTGCGCTGTTCTTTCGTCTGCTCGGCCCTCCCCGGGTTTGCTGCTGGTTCTTCCCGGGTTGGCTACTATCCCTTCCACCTCCGTGGAAGGGCAGTTCCCCCTGGCCACATTCCCCACTTCCGCAGGGGAGCGGCACACCGCCGGCCGGCTTTCTCGGGGGCTGCACGGGTTCCCTTAGATGTTCCCCATAGATGTTCCTGGTGCATGCCGTCTCTCTCCTCCTTTATAGTCCTCCTCCGCCAATCCTAACTCGGCTGCCCACACGCCGAGTACGCTGCTCTCCTCCAATCAGGAGCAAGTCCTACAGTTTATTAGTTGAACTGGAGGCAGCTGTGCGGAAGCTGTTTACTTCTCTCCCAACGCCACATTGTGGGAGAGCAGATGCATAGAATAAGTCTTAATTCGAGTAACTTAGTCTAGTCCGGATTGCTCCCCACAGGGTTGGGCTCCATGATGGACTGCACTGGCTGTCCAATCAGCTTCAGGGCCAGAAGTGAATGAGAATACCTCCACTTCTTCCTCTCTGCCCTCCACTTTCCTTGCATGTGGCAAATGTGTGAGTTGGTGGTCCTGAGTGTCAGAAGCAGTCTCCATGACAGTCTCCATGCTGTCCCTGTGCAGATGCAGCCTGCTGCCAGGTATTTATTTAATGTAAATAGTTCTGTTTCAACAAAGACAGTTTCTGGTACCCTATGCAATATTACTCAGCTTTTTTTCTTTAATTTCAAAAAGAAAACCAATGCACTGTTTAGTCCTGAGAAGGGACTTAGGTGCATTGACACCAGGCCTCCAAGTGTTAAATTAAGAGCTGGGCATGCTCATGAGGAAGATCCATTTGATGGTTGTTGGTTTTTAAAATGAATTCAGTGCATTTAAGAAAAATAGTTAAAAATACAAGAGGAGAATACTTGAACACAGCAGCAAGACTGCCTAGTGCAGGTTTTGTGGTAACCACCTAAGTGTTGGTCTATTAGATTGGCTGCTCCCTTTGGGAACATGAAAGCCAGTGACAAAACCAACCGCAATCCATTCTGCACAATCATAATAGAGATCCCTGTGGCTCACCTGTCTTTGAGTCACCCTGCATTCCACAGCCTTGTACTCACGTGGTCATTCGAGGATGGGGAGGGCTGTTAAATTTATCTTGGTGACAACCTCAGAACTATTTTATTTAGTGTCATGGAACCTCTTACTGCTTTCAGTATACTATTAGTAACTGTTTTTGGATACTTGTTTTTGGTTTTCATTTTGACAAGGATGGTAATTATAGCTATTAGAATAAAATCGCAACTATTTAAAAAATTCATTTTATTCATTTATTTATTTGAAAGGCAGAGCAACAAAGGCGGGGGGGGGAGAGGGGAGAGAGAGAGATATCTAATGTGGAACTGAATGCTTTCCTTTCAGCATTGTTTAAAATTTGATATGGAATCCTTCTGGAATTCCTCAAATAAAAAGATCATTACTTTTTATTTTATGCTACTGTACTGTATCATGTACACATTTTCATCACAGCAGTTACCATATAGATTAGTCTGTCCCTATCATGAGACTCCCTCAGTAGAGCGCCTGAGTTTTACTCATTCTGTACTGCTAGTGCCCAGCAAACCTAAGGCATTAATTACATATTTTTTTAAATACAATTTTCAGTATGTTGAGAAATACTGGCCAATACTAGAACTTAAAGCTTATGGGGGGCATATAAATAGAAGACTAAGTAATTACATATTGCTATGGTTTGAATGTGTGCTCCCAAAATTCATACGCTGAAGTCTAATCACCAATGTGATGGTATTAGGAGGTAGTCTTTGACGGCGGGACCTTCGTGAATGGAATAAGGAATGAGACATGAAAAAGGCCCCAGGGAACTGCCTTCTCCTTTCACTACATGAAGACACAGAGAGAAGGAGCCATCTATGCCCAAGGGGATGGGACCTCAGCTGACATGAAATCTGCTGGTGCCTTGATTTTGGACTTCCCAGTCGCCAGGACTATGAGAAATAACTTTCTGTTGTTTATATGCTACCCAATCTGTGGCATTTCAATACAGCAGTGCAAACAGACTGACAAAGTTATGTTAAGTGTTATTTCAACATGAACAGTGATAGGGAATACTTAATAAATGTTTGTTGGTTGAATGAGTAAATAATACTTAGAATTTGAACACATTTGAAGCCAACCCCAAAAATGAGGGTTATCTATTCACATAAGCTCATAATTCTATGATCCACAATATAGCTGAAATAATTATTTATGTATGTAGTTTTTCATTCCTTTTTTCTTTTATTCATTCAAACCCATTTTTTCTGAATATACATTATATGACATATATGGAACATATCCATGAATGCAAAAGAAAGACAAATGGTTTCTGCTCTGGAGAGGTTTAGAATATGGAAGACAAGTAAATCAAGAATTATAATACAGGGTGTTAAGGGAATGAAATGTCACTTGGCAGAGATTAGTGTTAGGAAAGGATCGTCAAGGAGGTGAGCTTTGGGTTGGTTCTTTGAAGAAAAAAAAAAGAAGTCAGCTTGTCAAAGAGGGGAGAGAAATGACAGGAATTGGGGATAAAGAGTTCGGTTTCATCTATTAAGCAAAAGAGTTTGGATTATAAGGAGCCCTTTAAGCAGAGGATGGATGTTTATAAACCTTCCAATGCCAAGACTGCAAAGTTGAACATGAAAAGGACTTTGTGAAGACCCAAAATTTATCCTGAAAATATAAATTATATTTTGTATTATTCAATCTACATGACTGCTTTCTTCGATTAGAAGAAATAACTGGTCCTTCTATGTCTCACAAAGAATACTGAATCTTAATGTAATCACTCTGAGCTGAATTTAATAATTTATTTTGGCTTACTTACTAGAATTCAGAGCCAAATAAGCTTAGTTTACATTTTCTGTAAATGACTTAAGAATTAATTATATTATTCAAACAGGATTGTGGTGTCCTGGCAGCAGTTTTTGCAGGAAGTATTTTTCTTCATATTAAATATACTTTATTCATGTTATTTATAATTAGCAGTTGAATTCAAATTGTAAAATCATTTCATGCAAATTTTTTTCCAAATGACTTTTTTAAAAACACTTATGTTTCCAGATATAGACTTGCTTTTCGGGATCTGAAATCTCTACCAATAGACTGGAAGGGAGAATGTGCACTTTTACCAACTCAGTGTCACCTGGATGAGCCACAAGTGTGTCCCTGGAAGGTCCTACTCTGTAAAGTGAGGAAACAGGTAGCTGGCCTCTGTGGTTTCTAACTTCCTTTTATTCTAATTATCTGGAGCCTAGTACATTTGAAAGTGATCTAATCTAGTGTGTGTTTTCAGAAACACATGAGTTCAAATACTGCCCTAAAGTTCAGAGTATTACTTAACCTATTTAAATTTGGAAAATGGGGCTATTAAAAATGCACAGTAAGGTTACTGTGTGCTAGTTCATTTTTTTTCCTTCCTTAGAAGCATGCTTAAGTTGAGATGTTTAGCGGTGTTTGACAACATGCACATTTCTGGTAAGTAGAAGTATTTCATATGTGTGACATCTTCAATACGTAGGCTAAATTTTTAAAGTTAACAGCCTTACCCCAATGTTACTGTCTGTAAAACTCACTGAAGAACCACTCCAGGTAAAGTTTTCATGGTTAGGAGGAAGGAAACTATGCTCTTTCCTTGCCAATTGCTCGGTGTGGAATAAATCAAATATGTTTAGCGTTCAGCACCCTATCATGGCAGGTGTTCACATCTAACATTTCTCGTTTAACTTTTCATAATTTCAAAATTAAAAACAAAACCGTTGCAGCAAATACTTCCCAATAAAAAACCTACCCACTTGGCATTCTTTGATTTTTCCATTGCTTTATCTACGGAAGGATGCGTCCTGGGATACCCGGCGACAAGGGCGTCCTAAACACTCAGAAACCTCAGCCCGGTAATCCTCGCCCCAGGGCTCCTGGGCCCGGCATCTGAGGGTCCCCGTGTGCCGTCCGTCCGACAGCAAGTGGCGCCAGGGCTGCGCGCTCACCTGCAGACCCCGCTGCTGAAGGCTCTGCGTGATGTAGTCCAGGCGTCGGCAAACGCTCTTCTTGGCTTCCGCCGCAGCCTCCTTGGTGCTGCTCACTCGTACCGCCACTTGCGCCCGGTCTGGGCCCGCAGATACCTCTGCGGTGCCACTTACGTGCACCTCGCGGGTGGCGGTTTGGGTCTGTGTAGAGGAGAGGGGGCGGCGGACTCCGGGCAGTGTTTCTCCTGAGACCACATTCTCCCGGCCCCGGTCCGCCCAAGGAACCAATTCTACGAACACGCGCGACGGAGGAGCCTGTTGTAGCGACATGGCCGTGGGAGCGCGGTTTCCATAGCAACACCAGACTGACGGCGGCCGAAGGGGCTCAGGCGCGCCCGGGCGTGGCTGTGCACGGCGCAAAGGTTGCCGGGACCGACTCAGAGGCGGGAGAGTTTATTGACGGCTCGAAGGACGCGGTGTGGAAGTGCAATTTCTCTAGCAGGCTTCAGCCGAGGGCGTCGTTAGGGTGATTTGATAGGTTTTTCCTCGTGGCCATAAAAAAATGTTAGCGGACTTCGTGGCCTACCTCTCAGTGAGCCCCGCCCGCCCTTCGACGCACAGCTTCGGGGTCGGCCCTGCGCCCGCCGCACCACGGAGAGCGTTGACGAGAAGGGAGGCCAAGCCCGCGGGATTGCTTTCGTATGCGGGCTTCCGGCCCTGTGTAATTGGCCCCCGCCGCGTCTGTCTTGACTTTCCTGTACGTGGTCAGTCTTTGATGCTGGAATCTCAGTTTCTGTGGTCTGCAAAGCGATGCGGATAATGTTTGTCACCTTTGCTGCCTTGTTCAAAGGTGCCCAGTGTGTGTAGTGTGGCATGAATTTTCAAGGCTCCCAAATTTTCTTTAGCCTTGAACATGGACAGGACAGTTTCCAGCGAGGTCAGAGCATACGCAATTTGATTTTGCTGGACCTGTACGACTTAAATCTTGTCTGTACGTTTTATTTAGAGAGCCTCTTTGATAGAACCCTCAACTGCCCCTCTCCGACTTCCGCCCATTAGGTGAGTTCTCTTCCAATAATAAACGGTGATCTTGGTGGAAAAAAAAAAAAAAAAAGAAGAGCCCCTCCTCGGCTACCCCTCACCCGCCGCATTACTACCTAAATTTTATCAGAAGAATTGAGGAGGAATAGAGACTTTATATGTATATTTAAAAAAAGGTAAAAACTACTCATTCTCTTGAAAGAGAAAAAGCCAATTGAGAATCCTCGTGCGTTTCTTCCCTCCTGTTTTTCTCCTTTGTGATTCGTGTGATACTTCTACTAAATCAGGTGATAGCCTCCTTCAAGGCAATTTGGTGCATCACGGGGTTAAAATAATTCTGAAAATTCCTATGTTTATGTTTATTGTTAGGTAAACACAATTACATGACCTCATTTTAATTTAAAAATTATAAGAACTTTCCCCAGTAATTTTACAATTCAAGACTTCCAAAATAATGTTTCTTAAATTTGCTGGAAAATTCATTTTTTTCTAATGGTAAATGTGGAAATATCCAGCCTTCAAAATGAATTATTGTATGAAAGAATGTCATAAGCAAATAGGATATGATAAAAGGTTTCATATTAGTGAGAAAATGACTGAATAAATAATATAAGGATAATTGTTTAGCTATATTAAAAATTGATCTGCATTTTATAGGATGAAGATAACATTCGAGTGAGACCAAAAAGAAAAAAAGATGAAGAAAATACAGATAAATATAGATATAATTCTGGGGATGGGAAGATATTTCTTAAGCATAATTTCAGGTGCAGCAACCAGAGAGGAAAAGTTTGAAAAATTTGATTATATTTTTAAAAATGTCAATGTGTAATGCAAAACAAAACCAAAAGAGTTCATGAAGGGGGCACACAAACTGGGAAAGATATTTATAACATTTATGAGGGAGTATTCTGTAGAGAGCTTTTACTAGAAGAAACAGACATCTCAAAAATAGATAAGAGCTGGCACCACGGCTCACTAGGCTAATCCTCCGCCTTGCGGCGCCGGCACACCGGGTTCTAGTCCCGGTCGGGGCGCCGGATTCTGTCCCGGTTGCCCCTCTTCCAGGCCAGCTCTCTGCTGTGGCCAGGGAGTGCAGTGGAGGATGGCCCAAGTGCTTGGGCCCTGCACCCCATGGGAGACCAGGATAAGTACCTGGCTCCTGCCATGGGATCAGCGCGGTGTGCCGGCCGCAGTGCGCCGGCCGCAGCGGCCATTGGAGGGTGAACCAACGGCAAAGGAAGACCTTTCTGTCTCTCTCTCTCACTGTCCACTCTGCCTGTCAAAAAATTAAAAAAAAAAAATAGATAAGGAACACAGAAAGAAACTACTAATGTTCTAGGACTACCATAACAAAAATACCACAAACTTGAGTGTTTAAACAACACAAATTTACTTTCTTACCGTTTTGGAGACTGGAAGTTCAATATCAGGATATTAACGAGTTTGTTTTCTTCTGAGGCTTCTTTCCTTGGCTTGCAGAAGCCTGCCTTCTGTGTTCTTAAATGGCCTCGCCTCTGTGCACACCGCCCCCCTTCCTCCTCTTACAAGGAAACCAGTTCTTTCAGTTTAGAGCCCTATCTTGATGTCTTCATTTAACTTTACTTACCTGTTTAAAGGTCCTGCCTCCAAATCCACTCACACTGGAGTTAGCTCTTTGGCATATGGATTTTGGGGGCATACCACAATTCAGTCCGTCAGACAGACTAGTAAAACAATACTAAAATGTCTAACATGAAAAAAAAAAGTTTATTCTCATTGCCAGTTAAAGGATGCCAACTGGGGCTGGTGTTGTGGTATAGAAGTAAAACTGCCATCTTTGTCCTGGGCATCCTGTATGGGTGCTGGTTTGAGTCCTGGTTGCTTCACTTCCAAACCAGCTCCCTGCTAATGTGCCTGGGAAAGCACTGGAAGAAATACTTGGGCCCCAGGACCCATGTGAGAGACCAGATGAAGCGCCTGGCTCCTGGCGTTGGCCCAGCCCTAGCCATTGTAGTCACTGGGGGAATGAACCAGTGGGTGGAAGATATTTTTTCTCTCTCTTTCTTTCTCTCTCTGTGTGTGTGTCTGCTTCTGTCTCCCTCTATAACTATACATTTCAAATAAATAAAAATAATAGAAATGCCAACTTAATAACATACCCCTTTTTTGAACTCTCATTCTGGTAAAGTAATAAAGAGAATGAGAATGGAGAAGGAATAGAATCAAGAGTAATTTTGAAGGATGAATAGATTACTTTTTGGTGACAGAATTGTATAATAAATAACAGAGTTTTTAAGGTTTTCAGCAGGAATAACTGGGAGAGAGAGGGTGAGTATTATAAAGTACATCTGTTTGTTCATTTCACATTGACACAGTTCTCAGGCAAATCTGATCCCATGAAAACTGTTTTAAATAAGGCGACTGTACCAAGTTGATTGGACCAAGAGCAGACACCTGGTTAAACTAGGCCAGTTAGGTATTTGACATGAGAATCTATCTTCATACAGAATTTCAGAAATTTAGTTTCTTATGTACCTGGATCATTACCTGTGTGCTTCAAGACATTTGTAGAAAATGGAAATAGAAGATTTTGGTGCAAACATTTTTGAAATCTATGCATAGTTTTTAAGTAATACACATTTTCCATGAAGGTTTCAAAAACCTCTTTTTATAAAACCATGAGTAAGGTAGACTGTTGCCGTTGATTTCTCAACAGTGTTGCAGTGGATTCGTTTCTGAGAGGAGCAGCGTGGTGGGGGCAAGAGGCGTGGAGTCACCACACAGACCCCGGGAGTCGGGTGAAAGCAGGCTTGAGGCGAGTAGCCCGCAGACTCATTTATTACAGTTGGAACAACATCTTATATAGCCAAGACCAGCCAATGTGGTCAAGGGGCGGTCTATGCCCCAACCAATCACAGCCTGTTGTCAGGCAGGCTTTGTTGCCAGGTGGGTTTCAAAGCCATTCCTGAGTAACTGACACTCGCTTGCCAGTGGCCACATTGGCCACCTTGGCATGGCCTTCTCATTCCACCACAGTAGACTAGCTTTTTTTCGTATGCTGTTTCTACCAGAGAAGCAGAAAAAGTCTGTGTATACAGAAAAGAAGGAAATGGGGGAAAATGAGAGGAAAAAGTACATTCAGAGAGGAACAGAGATGTGTTGGAGAGAGTCCAGATGTAATTCCAATCTCTGTTACTAGAATTTTCCATAGGCCTGATCTCATTCTTTTCCTGGAGATTTATAAAATATCCTTGTATCCTTATCTTAACTCCCCTTTTTAAAATAAGTAGCTTAATTAAGTTTTATGTTATTTTATAACTAAGAGTTTTGACTGATAAGAATAGATGATGGAGAAAGGAGAATCCAAAGCTGATTTGTATACTTTTAGTCTTAAGGAATATGTAAGGTGGCACCCAAAGTTGATCTCTAGGTGCACCACTCAAAGATTCATGCTTTGGGATATTTCTCTCTTTCCATTGTCACTCAAGGACTTTGTAAGTCCTTGTTACCACAAAGCTGTTTTCCCTTTTGACTAGGAGGATATTTTTGTTTGTTTGTTTTATTTTTTATTTATTTATTTTTTTGACAGGCAGAGTGGACAGTGAGAGAGAGAGAGAAAGGTCTTCCTTTGCCGTTGGTTCACCTTCCAATGGCTGCTGTGGCCAGCGCACAGCGCTGATCCGAAGCCCGGAGCCAGGTACTTACCTTGGTCTCCCATGGGGTGCAGGGCCCAAGCACTTGGGCCATCCTCCACTGCACTCCCAGGCCACAGCAGAGAGCTGGACTGGAAGAGGGGCAACCAGGACAGAATTCAGTGCCCCGACCGGGACTAGAACCCGGTATGCCGGCGCAAGGCGGAGGATTAGCCTATTGAGCCGCGGCGCCAGCCAAGAGGAGATGTTTTGATGCAACCTTGATGGGTGGCAGGAGCTCTGGGCTACCTGCTTGTACAGCTCACTTGTGCCCTGTGGTCCTGCATATGCATGGGTTCTCAGATGTATTATTTAGAAAAAGTTTATTTGTTTTGAAATCTTTATTTATTTGGAAGGCAGAGTGACAGTAAGAGATACAGAGAAGTATACCAACTGCTGGTTCACTTTCTAAATAGCTACAACAGCCAAGTTTAGCCAGGAACGTAGAACTCGATCCAAGTCTCCCGCTTGGGTGGTGGAGACTCCAGTCCTTGAACCATCATCATCTGCTAGACATTAGTAGGGAGCTGGATTAAGATGTGAGTGCTCCAAGTGGCAGCTTAACCTGCAGCAGCACAATGCCCTCCACGTTTTCTTCTTCAGATAGAGTTCTGCTAGGCTATCTGACTATAATTTAGAGTGTCTGATAGTACCTAGTTTATAATGCAAAATTCTGAACAACTCAAAGGATAAGAAACCACAAGTATTAGAAGAGAATGGAATTACATGTACCAAATGTTGAGATGGAAAAAAAAATTGACAACACTATGTACATGGGAAACTTAAGAATGAGGGCAAAGTATTTTTAGACACATACACATACAGATTGAAGAGTTTACCACCTCCAGACTCTCACTAAAGTATTCCATACCATATGCCTACATAATGTTAGTAAATTCAGAAGGAAGGCATGACATAGAAGAAACAACAATAATCACAGAAACTGATCAAGTACATTCAGAAACTAAAAAATTAATTACTCATTGAATTGATGTGATCTTTAAGTGCAAGTAGTTAAAAAGTTAAACTACATTCTCTCTTTTTTTAAGATTTATTTATTATTTGAAAGTCAGAGTTACACAGAGAGAGGAGAGGCAGAGAAAGAGAGGTCTTACATCTGATGGTTCACTCACCAATTGGCTGCAACAGCTGGAGCTGCTCTGATCCGAAGCCAGGAGCCTCCTCCGGGTCTCCCACCTCGGTGCAGAGACCCAAGCACTTGGGCCATCTTCTACTGCTTTCCCAGGCAATAGCAGAGAGCTGGATCAGAAATGGAGCAGCCGGGTCTCGAACCGGCGCCCATATGGGATGCCGGCACATCAGGCCAGGGCTTTAACCCACTGCGCCACAGCACCAGCCCCAAACTACAATCTCTAAACAGTGATAGTGGAGGAATGATATTCCCTACATTTGATTACAGTGTCTTAATGTCCTTGACTTGTTCCAAAAGATGCCAGAGGTACTGAATCACTTTAGATCTTGTTATTATACTTTGCATTAAATTAACTTTAGAAAATTTATTAGTAAATGGAGAACTCAAAGGAGATGGAAAATAAGGCTCAATAAGGTAAGAGGAAGATTACACTGTTTAGAATGACAGTTTGTAAAAATTAAGGAAGCTAGAATCAGAAGTAGAGCTGAAACAGGCACTCTGATATGGGGTGTAGGCATCCTAAATGGTGTCTTTGTTGTGCCTAGCACCTGTCTTACAGTTTGTAAAGTTTTCAAAAACAGAAATGTGATCAGTAATATCACGTGATGCAGGTAAAAAAATTTGAGGATGGACACTGGCTATTAAACATGATATTTAATGGAGTATTATCGACTTTTTGAAGAAAGTTTCACTGACAACTAGAAGACAGGGGGCTAAAGGATGAGCAAATAACTAGGAAAAGTACAAAGTGATAAATATTTGTTAATATTGGCTGAAGTGAGGTTTCTTTTCTTAAGAAAATGTAATTGGATTCAGACTTTTGAGAAATGAAGTGAGATAATATCCTATCTTATCTCACAAATAACCTAGACTCTGGAAATAGATTTCCTTCTTGCCTTTTCTCATTTCCAGGTTTGTTTGTTTCTTTCTTATAAGTTTCAGATATTTATCATCTGGTGGCTTGAATGATACAGGTAGAAAGGAAGAGTGGGCTTATGGTATACTACATGGATTATGGGACTTTAGCCAGGCAGGGTTGGTTGTTTGTCACCCCCTGTCTATCTTGTACAGAGTTCCAGAGTTTAATGATCATATCTTTACCTTGAAAGTTACAACTTAGTTCATAAAAAGTATTCTCAAGTACTTGTGTGTGTGTTCTATGGCAAAATAAGCGTAAGTCAGCCTACCTACTATATTATCTTGTTGTTAGGCTGGGCTGCTCTATATTTTGCTGCTGGATTTGATACCTCCTGACTGTGTACATGCTTGACTGACCTATGGACACTTCAATTTTTAGGTAATCTTTTGGTTTAAATATTTTTTCACTTTGCTCATTTTCTCCTTAATTCATTTCACATCACTGGTTGTCTTTTAAATTATCTAGTTTATTTTTTAAACTTTTATTTAGTAAATATAAATTTCCAAAGTACAGCTTATGGATTACAATGGCTTTTACCCCCTATAACTTCCCTCCCACCCGCAACCCTCCCAACTCCCGCTCCCTCTCCCATTCCATTCACATCAAGATTCATTTTCAATTCTCTTTATATACAGAAGATCGATTTAGTATATATTAAGTAAAGATTTCAACAGTTTGCACCTACACAGAACATAAAGTATAAAATACTGTTTGAGTACTAGTTATAGCATTAATTCACATTGAACAACACATTAAGAGACAGAGATCCTACATGGGGAGTAAGTGCACAGTGACTCCTGTTGTTGATTTAACACATATTGTTGTTTTTCACATGCTTAGCTACATAATCTAAGTTCTTGATATTTTAATCGTTTATGCAAAGCACTGAGTGCTTCATTTAATTAGGGAAGGAATACTTCTTTATAAATTAAACTATCATAACAATTATTAATTGTGATTATATCTTAACTGACTTGCACTGCTTGTATCCAAGAGAATAAGAAATGTTTGTCAGGTTCTTTAAATTTAAGCTGTGAAACTCTCACTTGTGTATAGGCTGCTTCTTTTTTTTTTTTTTACTTTTATTTAATGAATATAAATTTCCAAAGTACAGAATATTGATTACAATGGCTTCCCCCCCATAACGTCCCTCCAACCCGCAACCCTCCCCTTATCCACTCCCTCTCCCCTTACATTCATATCAAGATTCATTTTCGATTCTCTTTATATACAGAAGATCAGTTGAGCATACATTAAGTAAAGATTTCAACAGTGTGCTCCCACACAGAAACATAAAGTGAAAAATACTGTTTGAGTACTAGTTATAGCATTAGATCTCAATGTACAGCACACTAAGGACAAAGATCCTACATGAGGAGTAAGTGCACAGTGACTCCTGTTGTTGACTTAACAAATTGACACTCTTGTTTATGGCATCAGTAATCACCCTAGGCTCTTGTCATGAGTTGCCAAGGCTATGGAAGCCCCCTGAGTTCACTGACTCTGATCAAAGTGGAAGTTCTCTCCTCCCTTCAGAGAAAGGTACCTCCTTCTTTGATGACCCGTTCTTTCCACTGGGATCTCACTCATGGAGATCTTTCATTTAGGTTTTTTTTCCCCCCAGAGTGTCTTGGCTTTCCATGCCTGAAATACTCTCATGGGCATTTCAGCCAGATCCACATGCCTTAAGGGCTGATTATGAGGCCAGAGTGCTGTTAGGACATCTAACATTCTATGGGTCTGCTGTGTATCTCACTTCCCATGTTGGATCATTCTCTCCCTTTTTTATTCTATCAGCTAGTATTTGCAGACACTATTCTTCTTTATGTGATCCCTTTGGTTCTTAGTCCTATCATTATGATCAATTGTGAACAGAAATTGATCACTGGGACTAGTGAGATGGCATTGGTACATGCCACCTTGATGGGATTGAATTGGAATCCCCTGGTATGTTTCTAACTCTACTGTTTGAGGTACGTCAGCTTGAGCATGTCCCGAATTGCACATCTCTTCCCTCTCTTATTCCCACTCTTATATTTAACAGCGATCACTTTTCAGTTAAGTTTCATAGGCTGCTTCTCTTTAATTTTTTTTTTAAATTTTTTTTTTATTTTATTTTTGACAGACAGAGTGGACAGTGAGAGAGAGAGACAGAGAGAAAGGTCTTCCTTTTGCCGTTGGTTCACCCTCCAATGGCCGCCGCGGCCGGCACGCTGCAGCCGGCGTACCGCGCTGATCCGATGGCAGGAGCCAGGAGCCAGGTGCTTTTCCTGGTCTCCCATGGGGTGCAGGGTCCAAGCACCTGGGCCATCCTCCACTGCACTCCCTGGCCACAGCAGAGGGCTGGCCTGGAAGAGGGGCAACTGGGACAGAATCCAGCGCCCCGACCGGGACTAGAACCCGGTGTGCCGGCGCCGCTAGGCGGAGGATTAGCCTAGTGAGCCGCGGCGCCGGCCCATAGGCTGCTTCTCTTAATAGTAACTTTCTGAATACAGTAGATTAGAAGTGGCTTTACCATAAATATTTTAATTTTCGAAAATTATTTAATTCCAAACACTAGTAGTGTGCAAGCTAATAGGATATTGAAAATATATAACTTATGGGGACAAAAATGTTTTTAAAAATTTATTTATTTGAAAGACATAGTAAGGTTAATCTGGTTCATTCCCCAGATGGCCACAACAGCCAGGGCTGGGACAGGACAAAGCCAGGATCCAGGAATTCTATCCAGGTATCCCATATGGGTATTAGGGGTCTGAGCACTTGGGACATCATCTGCTGCCTTCCCAGGTACATTAACAGAAGCTAGAAGCTGAACCATTCAGGACTCAAATCTGCACTTGAACTGGCATTCTGATAAGGGATGCTGGCGTCCCCAAGTGGTGGCTTCACTCACTTTGCCACAATATCAGCCCCTAGGGAGAAAAATCTTAACTTAGTTTCTTGAGTTTATATTGCAACATCCTGTATAGTTATAACAATAGAAGCTCACTTGGATAAATTGTTTTGCTTTTCACAAATAATTACATGTGTAGAGGAATTATTGTAACTATAACTAAGCATACAGAAGGGATAAGAAATTTTGGTTAGAGATAACAAGACACTGAGAGATAGATGCTAAGTAAATTATCAAAATTATCCAAGAAATAAGATGGTATACACAAAATTAGATGAAGTAAAAAGAGAATATATTGTAGGAAAGGAGATAAAATTTGGCAACTTAATGAAGCATAACTTCATTTACAGATGAACAAACAAGAACCCAGAAAGGGTTTGTTTTGTGTGTGTGTGTGTGTGTTTTTTTTTTTTTTTTTTTTTGACAGGAAGAGTTAGACAGTGAGAGAGAGAGAGTCAGAGAGAAAGGTCTTCCTTCCGTTGGTTCACTCCCCAAATGGCCGCCATGGCCAGCACTGCGCTGATCCGAAGCCAGGAGCCAGGTGCCTCCTCCTGGTCTCCCATGTGGGTGCAGGGCCCAAGCACTTGGACCATCCTCCACTGCCCTCCTGGGCCACAACAGAGTGCTGGACTGGAAGAGGAGCAACTAGGACTAGAACCCAGCGTCCATATGGGATACTGGCACTGCAGGTGGAGGATTAACCAAGTGAGCCACGGCGCAGGCCTCCCAGAAAGTTTTTAAAGCCAAGTGTCCAGGGTTCTGGCACAGGCAGTCTACCACTTTCCCATCTGTCACTCAGCCTCCCAGCCCAACTGCTGCCAGCAAAGCTCTTTCTCAAAGAAATGAACACGAAATCTGCTTCATTTCTAGCCTCCCTTGACTCCTTGAATACTCTGCTCATGTATTACTTCCTTCTGTCTGTCACTTTTTATCAGATGTTTTTGCTGCTTTCTCAGCCTAATTCTTCTCATTGTACATTTAGAGCTGCTTTCATGGATTCGGTGTCCATTTCTAGTGATTCAATTTTCTTATTTGTAAAATGAGAGAATTAGAGTAGCATCTTGTTAATTCGAAAGCATAGTCTGAGATAATAAAAATGATCAATATTATAAAGGTCTTACTAAAAAAATAATTGTCTGTACAGACACCTCACCCAAGGTAAACAGACGGTAAGTAAGCAAATGAAAAAAATGTTCAACATCATATGTCATTAGGGAATTGCAAATTACACAGGGAAATACCACGATGCACCTCTCAAAATGACCAAAATCCAAAAACTTTATTTAGTGGAGCATTAAGTCTTTGACAATAATGTAAATTGAAAATATGTTATTTCAAAAAAATGTTAAAAAGAGAGTCCAAGTTTCCAATATGTGAAGTTTAAGATTTTCTGTGAGTTGTTCCAACTTTATTGTCTCAATTATAGGCAAATTAGTTTAATGATTTTCTTGTACACCTAGCAATTTTATCTACACTTCAGATCCACTTCACTACTCATTTGCCTATGAAGAAAATGCTCTACTTTTTTTTGTTTGTTTGTTTGTTTGTTTTGACAGGCAGAGTGGACAGTGAGAGAGAGAGACAGAGAGAAAGGTCTTCCTTTGCCGTTGGTTCACCCTCCAATGGCCGCCGCTTTTATGGTACTCACTTTGTGTTCTGTCCTTTCACAAATGTGATTAACTTTTGTTTTTTTTTTTCAGAAATTAAGTTAATTCTGTTAGAGGAATTAAAGTATTGTGGATATTTAAGCACCTGGAAGTCTACCTCTATCTATTCCTCATGCTTCTCCTAAAACTGTTTCCACCTGGCATTAATTATGTAGCAGGGGTTGGGACTTGATTGACTATTTCTAGCAATTAAAGACATCAGTGTAGTTGAAATATGAGTAATGCATATTGTCCTTTAGTAATAATTTTCTTAAATGCCAAAAAACCTAACTGGTTTCTTGGTGTTAATTTTGATACTAGATTCTTAAATGGTCTAAGCAAATTAACAAGAAGCCACAGCATTGTCTTTCTTTTTCTTGGATTCTTAAATATTGAAGATTAAAATTATTTTGATAAATGTTACTTTAGCTCACAAATAAATGCAAATAGATTGTAATTAAGGTTAACAGTATGCTCACTTTGAAAAAGCTAGGTTAATATGATTCTCTATCACAACAGTATTCAAATAAAGGGTGTGTACTTTTAAGTAATAATAATAAATAAAAGTTACCTCAGTGATGTATTTTAGATTCCTTTTTTCACAAAAGGTTGTCTGATAGAATTACAAATATTTGAATGTACCTGTTTTCTGAATTAAAATGTAAAATAGACTCCTCCTCCTTCCTAAAAAATTTATTTTTAAATTCTGTTTCCATGAACTTTTTGAAGTATCCTTGTGTTGGATAGCTCAGGATAGCCAAAACATAAATGAGCTATTACTACTTTTGAAAACAAAAAAGAATTTACAAATTTATGGGCCACTGATACTGTTTAGTCACTTTTTTTTTTTAATATGGGGTTTAGCTCTATTTTTACTGTTCTGGTGGAACAGATGTGGAAGGGCAAACATTCACATCACCAGGTCCTGGAGGTGAGCATATAATGTAAGAAGTGTCATTTATTTGGGGGCTGGTGCCGTGGCTCACTTGGTTAATCCTCTGCCTGTGGTACCGGCATCCCATATGTATGCCGGGTTCTAGTCCCAGTTGCTCCTCTTCCAGCCCAGCTCTCTGCTGTGGCTTGGGAAGGCAGTGGAGGATGGCCCAAGTGCTTGGGCCCCTGCACCCACATGGGATACCAGGAGGAAACACCTGGCTCCTGGCTTCGGATCAGTGCAGCACTGGCTGTGGCGGCCATTTGAGGAGTGAGCCAATGGAAAGAAGACCTTTCTCTCTGTCTCTCTCTCTCACTGTCTATAACTCTACCTGTCAAAAAAAAAAGTGTCATTTATTTGGAAATTCAATGCCTGAACTTTCTTTGCAGTTCCACCCTCTATAGGGCTTTGCATATAGAAGTCTCTTACTGAGAGTTATCAGTAGGAATGATAAATGTTCACTTAATTATGTACTTAACAGTCATAAATTTACAAGAAAACATTTATAACCCTTACAGAAAACATAACTTTCCTAGCACATATTCTAAGGGAAGCAGTATCAGAAAGCAACAGGAAGTGTTTTTCTTAAGGGAGGACTAATTATTGCTGTTCTCAATTTTCAGAGGAAATTAATTCCTTTTTACAAAATGTAGATTTTAGAAATCTATTACTGTATATTTAAATGAACATCTCTTAGTTTCAATGAAAGCACAGAAACCAGTCACTTTCCTATAAACAAAATGAAAGAGTTTAGTTCAAAGACATTGGACTTACCTTGGTAAACAACATTTGAATATTGTGATTACCTTAAAGATGACAGGCACTGGCTCCCTGGAGGGAAGTAATATATGGCAAGCTTAGAGAAAATGGATTATTCAAGATGTCATATCTTGAAAAAGAAATAATATCTTTGATATTCAAAGCAACAGAAGATTATTTAATACATGTGCTAGAGAAATCAGTGATACATTTGATGTTTAGAAAAGATAGGGTTTTCTTTCTCTGGGCTGGGACCTAGATGGTGGCGATATGGCTAAACACACCAGGAAGGTCAGGATCCTGGGTAAATAAATACGGGACCCACTATGACGCCTTGCTCCGCAAAATGGTAAGAAAATTGAAATCAGCCAGCATGCCAAGTATACTTGCTCCTTCTGCAGCAAAATTAAGATGAAGAGACCAGCCATGGGAATCTGGCACTATGGTTACTGCATGAAAACAGTAGCTGGTGGTGCCTGGACATACAACACCACTTCCACTGTCACAGTGAAGTTTGCAATCAGAAGAATGAAAGAATTAAAAGACCTGTAGAGGCGTCATCTTTGAGATATCAATAGCCTATTATAAATGGGTTAATTTTTATAATAACAACAAAAAAAGATAGGGTTTTAAGAAAAGTTGCTATGTTTTCCTCTCTCATGTAAAGGAGACTGGATATGTCAGGTTGGGGAAAATTCAGAGGAAAAATTATTAAACCTAAATATTGTTAAATAATGGAAGGGAACAGGTCATATTTAACATAATGACACATTAAAAGTAGAGATAAGTTGTTTCCTTTTACTGGGCTCATCAATCTTAAAATCTGTTCAATGAAGTCAAGATACATATAACTATTATAAAATCTTTCCTTTTCTCCAGAACTGTTGAAAAACAATGATGGATTCCATGTCTTACCAGTGAGGCTGCTGTATCAATCTCATAGTTGTACCAGTCTCACAGTTGTGACAGTATTTATTTGGTTTATTTGGTTTTACAGTCTGGGTTAGTGCCTTTTTTTTTTTAAATTAATATGTTTTTTAACTAATTGAAATTTTTTAGCTCACCATAGGTAAACCCATTTGGATTTTTATGGGTTTGTTCTCAAGAGGTAGTAGGCCTGAACTCTTTGGCTATCATTCCTTATGAAAGATAGCAGGCTTCAATATGGACAAGCTATTACTGATTACTGCTGTATTTTTTAAATAACTTTAGGAACTGCTGATCATTTGTGTTTTAGTCTTATGTTTCTTAGAATATCAGAGTCATCAGAGATGACTATTAGTTTGTAGATTCTAGGCCTTGCACTTGATCTTTGTAATCAGTTTTACTGGGTCCAGGAATTTACCCTGTAACTTAAAACTTCCCAAGTGATTTATTTGTGCCCTAGAGTAATTTTTTAGAAAAATGAGTTGGTAATTTCCAGTGGATAAATTAGTGGTATGGGCACTTTTTAAAAAAACTTTCAAGGCTTCCATAGCCTTGGCGACTCATGACAAGAGCCTAGGGTGATTACTGATGCCATAAACAAGAGTGTCAATTTGTTAAGTCAACAACAGGAGTCACTGTGCACTTACTCCTCATGTAGGATCTCTGTCCTTAATGTGCTATACATTGTGATTTAATGCTATAACTAGTACTCAAACAGTATTTTTCACTTTGTATTTCTATGTGGGTGCAAACTGTTGAAATCTTTACTTAATGTATGCTAAACTGATGTTCTGTATATAAGGAGAATTGAAAATGAATCTTGATATGAATGGAAGGGGGGAGGGAGCTGGAAAGGGGAGGGTTGCAGGTGGGAGGGAAGTTATGGGGGGGAAGCCATTGTAATCCATAAGCTGTACTTTGGAAATTTATATTCATTAAATAAAAGTTAAAAAAAAAACAAAAAAACTTTCAATTTAATGACTTGATACTCCTGGATTAGCTAAATTCATCTGCCATTTCTCCAGTTACCCCTACAGAGAACCAAAAACTAAGCTTGCTCTTAAGGCATATGGCATGGCTTTATAGTCACAACTAGGAGTTGACAATTAGCCCGACTGTTTTATTGCTGGTGGAAGAGAAAATAATTAATTGCAGTTGTAACATTAACTATTCATTATTTTTGGGAGATGTTCCCTGTCTTTTAGTTTGCTTATAGCATCAATCTATTTAATTAACTTATTAAATAATAAATATTTGGCATATAAATAAACCTATTTATTAGGCTACCTAGAAAAGATTTTACAATGTTTTACTCTTAGAAGACATACACAGAAATTATTTTTATTAAAAATACACATTTTATTGTAATCATGATAATTTAAGGCTAAGTTAAGTATTAGATTATCCCATTATTAAAATATTTTCTGGTTTTGATGATTGCAATCACTGTGTATCATAGAATGTTTGCTTTTAAAAATCACTTTTCCCCTTGTGTATGTGTGTGTGTAAGCAAAATTTGGGAAAGTTTAAAATTTTTCCATCTTTATTGAGGTAAATAATAGACAAGATTACATATGTTTTAGGTGTATAATATGGTATTTTGACTTGTATGCATTGTGAAAATACATATACTGTAGTTATCACAATCAAGTTAATTAATATATCCAAAAGCTCAAATACTTACCTTTTTTTGTGGTGAGAACATGTAAGACCTACTGTCTGCAAATTTCAAGTATACAATATGGTCTTAGTAATTGTAATTGCTGTGCTACACATTAGATTGCCAGAATGCATTCATCTTATAGCTAAAAGTTTATTACCCTTTGCCCAATATCTTCCCAATTTTCCCATACCTCTTGTCCCTGGCAGCCACCATTTTACTGTCTGCTTCTATGAATTTGAGTTTTTAAAAATTGCACATTTGAATGAGTGTCTTTTTAGGCCTAGCTTATTTCACCTAAGGTAATATCTCCCAGGTTATCCATGTTGTTGCAAATGACAGGATATCCCTCCTCTCACTCCCCCACCTTTTAAAATACTGAGTGATATTCCATCATATATAAATACAACATGTTCTTTGTTTACTCATCTGTCAATAGACACTTAGTTGTTTCCATATCTTGGCTATCCTGAGTAACTCTGCAATGAACAGTATCTCTTTAGAGATACTTACTCCACTTATTTTAGGGAAATATTGATAAGCAGGATTACTGTGTCATCTGTCACTTCTATTTTTAATTTTTAAGAAAGCTCCATACTATTTTCCTTGATGGCTGTAGTCATTAACATTCCCACCAATACTGTACAAGGTTTCCCTTTTCTGTGTATTCCTGCTAAAACTTAATTGTGGTTTTGATTTGCATATCCCTGATAGATGATATGGAACACTTTTTCATATATCTGTTGGCTATTTGTAAGTCTTTTTTGGAAAAAATGTCTGTTCATATCCTTTGCCCCTTTTTAATTTATTTTTTGATGTTGAGTTGTAAGAGTTCTTTATCTATTTTGCATATTTACCCTTTATCAGATATATGGTTTGCAAATATTTTCTCCCAATTTATAGGTTGTCTTTGTAATTTGTTAGCTGTTGTCCCTGATGTGCAGAAACTTTTTAGTCTGATGTACTGACCGAGTGCAAACAGAGGAGTACCACACATTGATAAAATTTGACAGTCCTTTATTGTCAGTGGTGGAGAGTAGACTCATGCCTATTGAACTCTTGACCTCAAAGCACAAAGCAACAGGGTTTATAAAGGCAAAAACCACAAGGAGGGGAGGTGGAATACATGGTTTCTAGGATGGGGGGGGAAACATGGTTGCTAGGGTCAAGCTGACCTAAGGCCTATGTGAAACCAATATCAATTACAATCTTGACAATAGACAAATTACAATCTTAACAATTAATCCAGGTACAGCCTATCTGTTTTAAGCTTGAGCAATCATGCTAGGGAGTTTCTATGTTCTGCCAGGTGGGATGCAGTACACTGTTACTGTCTAACTTTTAGATCATAGTTTCAGACCAGTTTCACCTGGGGGGGGGTGCTTTCTCAAGATGAGTATCCTGTGCTCTAAAATGGAGCCCCTATTGTCAAGATATTACTTCAGTACCACTTGTTTGCTTTTACTTTTGTTGCCTAAAATTTTTATTGTTGTTAAGTAAACTTGGTCTTTGGTACTGTGGATAAATTTAGTCCACAGTACCTAATGGATAAAATTTTATTGCCTTTTAGGCATAGTCATGATATCCTAAAATTAACACTTATAAGAAAATTTCAGCATAAATTACTTGAACCAGTGAAAAATTTAGTCCTTTAGTCATCTTTTAACATCTTACTTCAGTATGTTTTCCCTTATTTAGACTCAGGATACATGCAAAATAAAAATGTGGCTTCTCATAAAGATAATCTTTTCATCTTTTTTTGTTAGCAAAGTGAATTCTTTTCTTAAATAGGATGAAAATACTATTCACTTCTGTAAATCTTCTGTCATTACCTGGTGTGACAGCTCCCCTGGATTTGTTATGGATCTCTTGAAAGCTAGAGCTATTTTGGGTCCCTTGACAGGAGTAACAGACTGTACAAAGACCTCTTATAGGCATTGCAATGGAGCTGTTCCTTAACTTTTATCATTGATTGCCATAACTCTTCAAAATTTAATATTGGATTTAGAACTCTTATTCATAAAGTATGAAAATGTATTTATTCCTTTTGCTGCCACTAATTGTAGATGTCTAAAACTGTACATTTTGGTCTATTGTGATATAGTCAATTTGAAAAAGAATGGTTTTGATATCAGAAATGATCCCCTAAAATCTACATGAGAATGTGGCCCCTAAAGTTCCCCAGAAGCACCATCTGGGATGCCACATATGTTACCGGAATTTGGGGTGCCATATGATATCACCATATGCTTATTAATAAACCCCCAATATTAATAAGCTCAAGAGGGTTCTTGCCTAATATTTAGAGAAGAATTCTAAATACTGGCATCAATAAATGAGGCAGCATGGTACATTTTAAGCTTTTATTTAGTGTGAAAGATGCATATGAGAGTGAGAGCTTTATCTAAGAGAGAGAGGTAAATCTGGGTTCATACTGAGTACCAGGAACCAGCCACATGGAGGAGCATCTAGGCCAGGAAGCCTAGGGCAGGTGGCCCAAAGGCCACATGCCCTGGGAGTGCAGGGCTACAGCAAGCCCCCTCCTGGCAAGAGACCAGGAAGCAGAAGATAAGGGTGGACACACTGTGTCCCAGGCTCTTAATCCACACTCAAAGGGGAGCAGTTAATTAATCTGATTGGCTGGTGGACACCCAGATCTGGCCAGGTGGGGGCATGAGGTCACACAGGGGCATGGCGAAGGCCTGGTCTTCCAGCTCACAACCTAATTGATTTTAACCTGTATGTCTGCCTACCTCCGTTTCATTGTGTAGTGTTATCTATAGAAACCCTTGACTAGAGGGGGGCGGAGCCAAGATGGCGGAATAGTGAGGGCGTGCGCCGATAGTCCGGGAAAATTTAGTTTAATAAAAGGGGAGTTATGGTAGCCTCAGAAAAAAGAACCAGGAAAATATTGCAGAGGAAACTCTTCTGGATCGAGTGGCCGTGAATCGGAGGACCTACTGGGAGAACAAGGTCGCCCACCGCGTGGAAGCCGAGCCGCGGGACCGAGCCGCGGAAGCCGCAGGGTCTGCGCACCAGTGCTCAAAGGGGAGTGCGTGCCACACAGACAACAGCCGGGAGGCTTGGGAAGTCCAGGGCTCCGAGTCCACACATCGGCGCTGGAAGGGGAGCGGACCTGTGTGGAGAGCGTGGGAGCCCACAGTTCGGGACACCAGCGGCAGACTCAACACACCAGCGCTGGAACGCGAGGTGAGCCGAACCTCAATAGCCCGAGACACCGGCAGGCAAGTGGAGAGAGGAGACTAGAGAGAACGACCCCCGGGGGGGAGAAAGTTCACCAGGCTAACTAGAAGAGAGAGAGAGAACAAAACAAAAACAAAAAGGTGACTGGTATGGACACGGGTTTCTCTCTCTCCGCTCACCTCTCAAGGGCGAGCAAGACAAAGAGCAGGCGCCATCTTGGACATACGTCATAAGCAGAGCGACCTCAGGTCTGCACCGGCCCTGAGCCTAGCAGAAAAACCTGACTCTGGGTGGGGCGAATTAACAGGAGATTAGGACCTAGTAAATTCGTGGTGCTACTGAACTGAGACTGTGATAAAATAGACGGTGGGGGAGAGAACTCACGGAATTCACGTGAGCACTCTCCAGAGATGCTACAATTCCGTAACTTTAGCAACCCAGTGGGAGACTGAAGGAGAATTTGAGCCCACTCTGAGGGCCGAACAGATTTCCTGTGTGGTCCTTGGGAAAGAGCTTCCGATCTCTGGCTCCTGTGGGTATATCATTTGCCTGCTAACTACCTCCAACTTCGTTCAGCTGTGCAGAATAACTTCCCTTTTGAATCAAAAAAAAAAAAAAAAAAAGAGAGAGAGAGAGAGAGGTTTACCATGCCTAACCTGGGAGTGTCACCTTTGGCACACCAAACAGAGCTCTCAGGCCACACCCATCTCAAGCCCTAAGGCTCCATCAAAAACAGATAGTCCACTTAATCTAGAGTCATAGTATAACAAGAAAAAGCACCACAGTGAAGAAACCAAATATCTCCAATATGCCAAATAACAAACGCAAAAACCGAGGTAATAAAAACAAGGAAGTCACCATGACGCCCTCAAATGAAAAAGACACCCCAATTCAAGATTATGGAGATGATGACATAGAAGAAATGCAAGAAGCAGATCTCAAAAAATTGATAAGAACATTAAGAAGTTCTCAAAAACAAATTCTTGAACTACAGAAATCCTTAATGGACAAGATAGAAAATCTCTCTCGTGAAAATGAAATATTAAGGAGGAATCAAAATGAAACGAAACAACTAGTACAACAGGAAACTGTGATAGTGACGAGAAATCATAATGAAGTGAAGAATTCAATAGATCAAATGACAAACACAATAGAGAGCCTTACAAACAGAATGGGTGAAGCAGAAGAGAGAATATCGGACTTAGAAGACAGAGAACAGGAAAGGATACAGTCAGCCCAAAGAAAAGAAGAGGAAATTAGAAATCTAAAACATATTGTCGGGAATCTTCAGGATACTATTAAAAAACCCAACATTCGGGTTCTAGGAGTTCCTGAAGGCATGGAGAGGGAGAAAGGATTAGAAGGCCTTTTTAGTGAGATATTAGCAGAAAATTTCCCAGGTTTGGAGAAGGACAGAGAAATCCTAGTACAGGAAGCTCACAGAACCCCTAATAAACACGACCAAAAGAGATCCTCACCATGACACGTTGTAATTAAACTCTCCAGAGTGAAACATAAAGAAAAGATCCTAAAATGTGCAAGAGAGAAACGTCAGATTACTCTCAGAGGATCTCCAATCAGACTCACAGCTGACTTCTCATCAGAAACCCTACAAGCTAGGAGGGAATGGCGAGATATAGCCCAGGTACTAAGAGAGAACAACTGCCAGCCCAGAATATTATATCCTGCAAAGCTATCATTTGTGAATGAAGTTGACATAAAGACTTTTCATAGCAAACAGAAATTGAAAGACTTTGTTGCCACTCGTCCAGCCCTGCAAAAGATGCTTAAAGATGTGTTACACACAGAAACACAGAAACACGGTCATCAATAAGAAAGAAGGTAAAGGAAGGAGACCTCACAGCAAAAGATTACAGGGAATTCAAAGCATATATTAGAACTTATCTTTGGCAAATGGCAGGGCAAAGTTACCACTTATCATTAGTCACATTGAACGTGAATGGCCTAAACTGTCCAGTTAAAAGACACCGATTGGCTGATTGGGTTAAGGAACAAAACCCATCTATTTGTTGCTTACAAGAAGCACATCTTTCCAACAAAGATCCATACAGACTGAAAGTGAAAGGCTGGAAAAAGATATACCATGCCAACAGAAATGAAAAAAGAGTGGGCGTAGCCATCTTAATATCGGACAACATAAACTTTACCACAAAAACTGTTAAGAGAGACAAAGAGGGGCACTATATAATGATTAAGGGATCAATACAACAAGAAGATATAACAATTATCAATGTATATGCACCTAACTACAGGGCACCGGTTTATCTAAAAGATTTGTTAACAGACTTAAAGGGAGACTTAGACCCCAATACAATAGTACTGTGGGACTTCAATACTCCACTCTCAGAAATAGATCAACAGGACAGAAGATCAACAAGGATACAGTAGATTTAAATGACACTATAGCCCAAATGGATCTAACAGATATATACAGAACTTTCAATGCTACAGCTAAAGATTTTACATTCTTCTCAGCAGTACATGGAACCTTCTCTAGGATTGACCACATACTAGGCCATAAAGCAAGTCTCAGCAAATTCAAAAGAATTAGAATCATACCATGCAGCTTCTCAGACCATAAAGGAATGAAGTTGGAAATTAGCAACTCAGGAATCCCTAGAGCATACGCAAACACATGGAGATTGAGCAACATGCTCCTGAATGAACAATGGGTCATAGAAGAAATCAAAAGAGAAATCAAAAATTTTCTGGAAGTAAATGAGGATAACAGCACAACATACCAACACTTATGGGACGCAGCAAAAGCAGTGTTAAGAGGAAAGTTTATATCAATAGGTGCCTACATCAAGAAATTGGAAAGGCACCAAATAGATGAGCTTTCAGTTCATCTCAACGATCTAGAAAACCTACAGCAAACCAGACCCAAATCTAGTAGGAGAAGAGAAATAATTAAAATCAGAGAAGAAATCAACAGGATTGAATCAAGAAAAACATTACAAAAAATCAGCCAAACGAGGAGCAGGTTTTTTGAAAAAATAAACAAAATTGACACCCCATTGGCCCAACTAACTAAAAAAAGAAAAGACCCAAATCAATCAAATCAGAGAAGAAAAAGGAAATGTAACAACAGACACCACAGAAATAAAAAGAATCATCAGAAATTACTACAAGGACTTGCATGCCAGCAAACAGGGAAACCTATCAGAAATGGATAGATTCCTGGACACGTGCAACCTACCTAAATTGAACCAGGAAGACATCGAAAACCTAAACAGACCCATAACTGAGACAGAAATTGAAACAGTAATAAAGGCCCTCCCAACAAAGAAAAGCCCAGGACCAGATGGATTCACTGCTGAATTCTACCAGACATTTAAAGAAGAACTAACTCCAATTCTTCTCAAATTATTCAGAAAAATCAAAGAAGAGGGAATCCTCCCAAATTCTTTCTATGAAGCCAGCATCACCTTAATTCCTAAGCCGGAAAAAGATGCAGCACTGAAAGAGAATTACAGACCAATATCCCTGATTAACATAGATGCAAAAATCCTCAATAAAAGTCTTGCCAATAGAATGCAACAACACATCAGAAAGATCATCCACCCAGACCAAGTGGGATTTATCCCTGGTATGCAGGGATGGTTTAATGTGCGCAAGACAATCAATGTGATACACCACATTAACAGACTGCAGAAGAAAAACCATATGATTATCTCAATAGATGCAGAGAAAGCATTTGATAAAATACAACACCCTTTCATGATGAAAACTCTAAGCAAACTGGGTATGGAAGGAACATTCCTCAATACAATCAAAGCAATCTATGAAAAACCCACGGCCAACATCCTATTGAATGGGGAAAAGTTGGAAGCATTTCCACTGAGATCTGGGACCAGACAGGGATGTCCACTCTCACCACTGCTATTCAATATAGTTCTGGAGGTTCTAGCCAGAGCTATTAGGCAAGAAAAAGAAATTAAATGGATACAAATTGGGAAGGAAGAACTCAAACTATCCCTCTTTGCAGATGACATGATTCTTTATTTAGGGGACCCAAAGAACTCTACTAACAGACTATAGGAACTCATAGAAGAGTTTGGCAAAGTAGCAGGGTATAAAATCAATGCACAAAAATCAACAGCCTTTGTATACACAGACAATGCCATGGCTGAGGAAGAACTTCTAAGATCAATCCCATCCACAATAGCTACAAAAACAATCAAATACCTTGAAATTTAACCAAGGACGTTAAAGATCTCTACGATGAAAATTACAAAACCTTAAAGAAAGAAATAGAAGAGGATACCAAGAAATGGAAAAATCTTCCATGCTCATGGATTGGAAGAATCAATATCATCAAAATGTCCATTCTCCCAAAAGCAATTTATAAATTCAATGCAATACCAATCAAGATACCGAAGACCTTCTTCTCAGATCTGGAAAAAATGGTGCTGAAATTTATATGGAGGCACAAGAGACCTCGAATAGCTAAAGCAATCTTGTACAACAAAAACAAAGCCGGAGGCATCACAATACCAGATTTCAGGACATACTACAGGGCAGTTGTAATCAAAACAGCATGGTACTGGTACAGAAACAGATGGATAGACCAATGGAACAGAATTGAAACACCAGAAATCAACCCAAACATCTACAGCCAACTTATATTTGATCAAGGATCTAAAACTAATTCCTGGAGCAAGGACAGTCTATTCAATAAATGGTGCTGGGAAAATTGGATTTCCACGTGCAGAAGCATGAAGCAAGACCCCTACCTTACACCTTACACAAAAATCCACTCAACATGGATTAAAGACCTAAATCTACGACCTGACACCATCATACCATTAGAGAACATTGGAGAAACCCCTCAAGATATTGGCACAGGCAAAGAATTTCTGGAAAAGACCCGGGAGGCACAGGCAGTCAAAGCCAAAATCAACTATTGGGATTGCATCAAATTGAGAAGTTTCTGTACTGCAAAAGAAACAGTGAGGAGAGTGAAGAGACAACCGACAGAATGGGAAAAAATATTTGCAAACTATGCAACAGATAAAGGGTTAATAACCAGAATCTACAAAGAGATCAAGAAACTCCACAAAAACAAAACCAACAACCCAATTAAGAGATGGGCCAAGGACCTCAATAGACATTTTTCAAAAGAGGAAATCCAAATGGCCAACAGGCACATGAAAAATGTTCAAGATCACTAGTAATCAGGGAAATGCAAATCAAAACCACAATGAGGTTCCACCTCACCCCAGTTAGAATGGCTCACATTCAGAAATCTACCAACAATAGATGCTGGCGAGGATGTGGGGAAAAAGAGACACTAACCCACGGTTGGTGGGAATGCAAACTGGTCAAGCCACTATGGAAGTCAGTCTGGAGATTCCTCAGAAACCTGAAGATAACCCTACCGTTCGACCCAGCCATCCCACTCCTTGGAATTTACCCAAAGGAATTTAAATTGGCAAACAAAAAAGCAGTCTGCAGCCTAATGTTTATTGCAGCTCAATTCACAATAGCTAAGACCTGGAACCAACCTAAATGCCAATCAACGGTAGACTGGATAAAGAAATTATGGGATATGTACTCTTTAGAATACTATACCGCAGTAAGAAACAACGAAATCCAGTCATTTGCAACAAGATGGAGGAATCTGGAACACATCATGCTGAGTGAAATAAGCCAGTCCCAGAGGGACAAATACCATATGTTCTCCCTGATCGGTGACAACTGACTGAACACCAAAAAGGAAACCTCCTGAAGTGAAATGGACACTATGGGAAACGGTGACTTGATCAGCATAGCCCTGACTGTTAATGAACAACTTAATACATTATCCCTCTTAGTAGTTTTTTTGTCTGTTCTACTTAATATGACTGGTTTAATTCTGTAATTAATACACAGTTATTCTTAAGTGTTGAAAATTAACTGAAATGTGATCCCTGTTAAACATAAAAGTGGGAATAAGAGAGGGAAGAGATGTATAATTTGGGACATGCTCAAGCTGACTTGCCCCAAATGGTAGAGTTATAAACATACCACGGGATTCCAATTCAATCCCATCAAGGTGGCATGTACCAATGCCATCTCACTAGTCCAAGTGATCAATTTCAGTTCACAATTGATCATAATGAAAGGACTAAGTCAAAGGGAGCACATAAACAAGTCTAGTACCTGCTAACACTAACCGATAGAATAAATAAAGGGGAGAGTGATCCAACATGGGAAGTGAGATGCTCAGCAGACTCATAGAATGGCAGATGTCCTAATAGCACTCTGGCCTCAGAATCAGCCCTAAAGGCATTCGGATCTGGCTGAAAAGCCCATGAGAGTATTTCAGGCATGGAAAGCCAAGACACTCTGGCAAAAGATCTCTGTGAGTGAGATCCCAGTGGAAAGAACAGGTCTTCAAAGAAGGAGGTACCTTTCTCTGAAGGGAGGAGAGAACCTCCACTTTGATTATGATCTTGTCTAAACAAGATAAGAGTCGGAGAACTCAGAGGGCTTCCATAGCCTTGGAAACTCATGACCGGAGCATAGGGAGATTACTGATGCCATAGACAGGAGTGTCAATTGGTAAAGTCAATAACAGAAGTGGCTGTGCACTTACTCCTCATGTAGGATCTCTGTCCTTAATGTGCTGTACATTGAGATTTAATGCTATAACGAGTACTCAAACAATATATTTCACTTTGTGTTTCTATGGGGGTGCAAACTGTTGAAATCTTTACTAAATGTATACTAAACTGATCCTCTGTAAAAAAAAAAAAAAAGAAATTATCAACTCCCAACTTGACTCTCACTGGGATTAAACATGACAATAGGTCTGATCTGATTTAATCATCATTTAAAAAAAATCATCTATTATTTTTCACTTTACGTTTCTGTGTGGGAGCAAACTGTTGAAATCCTTACTTAATGTATACTAAGCTGATCTTCTGTATATTAAGATAATCGAAAATGAATCTTGATGTGAATGGAAGGGGAGAGGGGGTGGGAAAGAGGAGGGTTGTGGGTGGGAAGGACGGTATGGGGGGGAAGCCATTGTAATCCATAAATCGTACTTTGGAAATTTATATTCATTAAATAAAAGTTAAAAAAAAGAAACCCTTGACTATTCTAGCATTGCATTGCATATTATCATGACACTAAATATTGACATTCTCCATGTTATTTAAAAGTAATATAGCCATAATGTTCCTCTAAATTCATATTTTTAAAAAATATTTATTTATTTATTTGAAAGTCAGAGTTATAGAGAAGCAGAGGCAGAGAGAGAGAGAGAAAGAGGTCCTCCATCTGCTGGTTCACTCCCCAGATAGCCACAATGGACAGAGCTATGCTGATATGAAGCCAGGAGCCAGGAGCCTCCTCCAGGTCTCCTATATGGGTACAGGGGCCCAAAGACTTTAGGCTTTTTTCTACAGCATGCCACAGCACTGGCCCCTAAATTCATATTTTAATGAAGCAGAAGAACTTATGTTTAAATGTGAAAGCTTATAATACTGGAAACAATTGTATTCTAAATTCCTCAGCACTGTGGCATGCTGTGGCATAGCAGGTAAAGACACCGGCTGCAGTGCTGGCATCCCATAAGGGTGCCAATTGGAGTCCTGGCTGCTCCACTTCTGATCTGGCTCTCTGCTATGGCCTGGGAAAGCAGTAGAAAAAGGCCTAAAGGTTTAAAGAGTTAATCCATATTGTTGAACTGGTACAGACACCTAGAAATATTCCCCAGTTTGCTGAAAAGAATTTTGATGTTTAAATTGTGTTATATCTTCATAGAGGGTTTGCCATTTACCTTTTCATAAATCTATATTGTATCAAATATGGATATATTTGACTGACACAGCTGCATAACTTATTGATGAGGATTTGTTATATTGAAATTATTAAAACAAAGCAAATGAAAATTACATTTATTTGCTGGCTTTTTTTTTTAATTTAAAAGAGGCAGAGGGAGAGAGAGAGAGAGAGAGCAAGTTCCCATTTGCTGGTTTAGTCAAATTCCTGCAACAGCTGGGACTGGGCTGGGACCAGTGCTCGGAATCAGGAACATAACCCAGTTACCCATGTGAGTGTTGGGAACTGAAGTACTTGAACCTTTGCTGTTTCCTCTCAAGATCTTCATTGGCAGGGATCTGAAGTCAGGAGCCACAGTCAGGAATGAAACCAGGGACTGTGTTGCAGTATGTGTGATTTTTAACTGCTGGTCAAAATGTTCACTCCTTTTTTTGTTTTGTTTTGTAATTATAAACATTAAGTGGGCATATATTTGGGAGAAGTACAAAGACAGGTACACTCATCTCAAAGGTGAGAAGACTTGGAATGGGCATTTGGTATAGAGGTTAAGATGCAGCTTGGGATGCCTGCATCCCACATCAGAGTGCCTAGTTTGAGTCCTGACTCTGCTTCTGATTCTAGCTTCATTCTGGTGTGTACTCTGGGAAGCATCAGGTGATGGCTCATGTGTTTGGGTTCCAGCCACCCATATAGGAGATCCTGATTGTGTTTCTAGTTCCTGGCTTAGGACTGGTCTGGTCCTGGCTCTTGTGGGCATTTGGGGTGTTTACCAGAGAATGACAGCTATCTTCCTCTCTTCTGTCTCCTTTCTCCTCCCTTTCCCACATCCCTCCTACCCCCTTTCCAATAAATAGTAATATAAAGAAAAATGAAGATGAGAAGACTGAGGCTTAGGAAGGTTAGGTGACATGCCATGGTTATATATCTGGATAGGATTTGAGTGAATATTTCATTCTCAAGTTTAAACTTTTAATCGGTATCTAATACAGATTTTAGTGCATGAGGAAATTGAGAAGTCACAGATATATGACGTCTATATTGTCAGTTTTTAACAATTTCTCCTCCTTTAGAGAACTATTTTACCCTTCAAGTATACAGCTTCTTCCTGGTTTCTAGCCATCTCTATTAAGAGATATCATGTTTCATTTGCATGTTAATCTTTTCAGCTCTGTTTAGTTAAGTGCTCTGTTCCCTCTTGAAGATATTTTAGGCAATGTCAACTAGGAGATTTTTTGGGGGAAGAAAAATTAGTCTCTGAAGTCATACTATTCCTGAGGGTTAAGGTTAAAAGTTGACTTGCTTGTGTTACATCAGGATTCTTTAGCTCCTTAAAAGAGACAATGGGCCTATCCCATTCTGTTTTCTCACTCTTTTCTTACTGAGGTCTACTCCTATGTATTGATCAAATTACCTGCCCTATTTACATCTCAGATTCCCCAGTTGCCTTTTGTTGTGTGTGTTTTGCCTTTATATATTTTGTCTGTTTTTAAATTTTCATTTATTTTAAAGAGAGAGAGAGAGAAAGAGAAAAAGAGAGAGAGAGAAACAAAGAGAGAGTGAGAATTCATTTCTATTCACACATTCACTCCCCAGATGCCTGAAATACCTGGGCTGGGGTAGGACAAAGCCAGGAATAGAGAATCCAGTCTGGGTCTCCCATGTTGAGTGGCAGAGACCAAGTGTTGGGCCATTACCTGCTGCCTTCTAGGTATATATATCAGCAAGAAGCTGGATTGGAAGTAGAGCCCGAACCAGAACTCAGGCACTTCAATATGGAATGTGGACATCTTAACCACTACATCAAACACCTGCCTCAGCCTTCATATTTTGATACCTCTGTTAGTATGATCTCTATTTGCATTTAATATGAGCATCTGAAAATCTAAGGGACTGATGTTTTCAATTATCTGATTTATTTAAAAAAATTCTAGGGAAGAATTGCATTTCATGCATTCTTATGCATACATTTTGCATACATTTTAGTCTAATTTATCATGTTTATTTCCTGTTGTATGGATATAGATTTTATAAGAACTCTCCTGTTTCAGTGATTACTTTTTGTTCTTTCCAAGCATTCTGTGAACATTACTCTTGAAACGCATAATCTGACCCAAGTTGACAAGTGCTTATTTTCCTTCCTGTAGCAAAAACCTATTAGCGGCTGGCGCCGCGGCTCACTAGGCTAATCCTCTGCCTTGTGGCGCTGGCACACCGGGTTCTAGTCCTGGCCGGGGCGCCGGATTCTGTCCCGGTTGCCCCTCTTCCAGGCCAGCTCTCTGCTGTGGCCAGGGAGTGCAGTGGAGGATGGCCCAAGTGCTTGGGCCCTGCACCCCATGGGAGACCAGGATAAGTACCTGGCTCCTGCCATCGGATCAGCGCGGTGCGCCGGCCGAAGCGCGCCGGCCATGGCGGCCATTAGGGGGTGAACCAACGGCAAAGGAAGACCTTTCTCTCTGTCTCTCTCTCTCACTGTCCACTCTGCCTGTCCAAAAAAACAAACAAACAAACAAACAAACAAAAAAAAAAACAAAAGAAAAAAACCTATTAGCACCTCAAAAGGTTCAAAACTCTAAAGTTTCCATTACTCAACATATTCTTTCCAATACAGATTGACAGAGTTCATGTTCCATCAAATGTTTAGTAAATGAGGATGTTCATCCATGTCATCAGAAAAATATAACACCAAAGTGTAAAGTAGTACATGAAAATTTAATTCCCAATCTAACAAACAGAATGAAGGAAAATTATATGTTTTCAAAGTAGTCTTTTCATGATTCACTTAATGAGGGCTCACTGTGTGTAAGATACTGATGCTGCTAGACTTAGACATTCTTTTACACATTTGAAAGTGTAAGCTTTTATCTTGGCTTTCTTGGTAGCTCTACAGACATTTTTCTTCAGTATAAAAGTGAGAAATTCCTTAAAGTCACTTGATGTACTGTTCTATAGCCAGTTCTATTTTTCTATGTGTGCAAAGGCACAAGAGCCTCCTGTTTTCCTTAGAGCAGAGTTTGTATCTGAGTTGACTACTGAGGCAGATATTGAATGGATAATATTTGTTTTAATTCTCAATAACAGCTGGCATTTAGCCTTTGGGTTAAGTTGCCCGTGTTCTACATTGCAGCACTGGAGTTCAATATCTGTCTCTGGCTGGCGCCCTGGCTCACTTGGTTAATCCTCTGCCTGAGGCGCCGGCATCCCATATGGGCGCCAGGTTCTAGTCTCGGTTGCTCCTTTTCCAGTCCAGCTCTCTGCTGTGGCTTGGGAAGGCAGTGGAGGATGGACCATATACTTGGGCCCCTGCACCCACATGGGAGACCAGGAGGAAGCACCTGGCTCCTGGCTTTGGATCAGCACAACGATGGCTGTAGTGGCCATTTGGGGGGGTGAACCAACGGCAAAGTTAGACCTTTCTCTCTGTCTCTCTCTCTATCTATATCTCTGCTTGTCAAATAAATTTAAAAAAAAGGTAAAAAAAACCCAATATCTGTCTCTGGCTCCTGACTCCAGCTTCCTGCTAATGTACATCCTGGGAGGCAGTGATGATGGTTCAAGAAATTGGTTTCCTGTCACCCATATCTGGCTCCCAGCCTTGACTCAGGCCTAGCCATGGCCATTGCTGACTTTTGTGGAAGGACCCAGCAGAGGGGAACTCTGTTTCTCAAATAAATTTTAAACCATTAATTTTTGCAGCAGTTTGGAGTTGTGGAAACTGAAGCTTAGAGAGTCAAATCGCTTGTGAAAGTCACATACTGAGAGTCAGGATTCAAACTCTGTTGATTTCAAGGTTTCTACCATAAACTACTATATACCTCATCATATTTGCGTAAAGGTGATCCTGTACTTAAGTTTAAGCACTTCTGGGGATTTGGATATAGAAAGAAAATACCAATACCAATATTAATAATTATAATGGTAAATATTAATATAAATGATAGGAATAACTAAAGTGATAGAATTAGGTAATTCTATTCTAATAGCTAACATTAATAGTATTCATAGCATGAGCTATATTAATGATTAAATAACTAATATCAGTAGTTATTGCTATATGCTAGGAAATGTTCTGTGCATTAAAAATGCATTCACTCATATGCTTAAAAGCAAAATGTAAGGGAATCCAGATGGAGAGATGTGAGAGTCATCCTGAGAAGTTGGAAGGTATATTGTTTACATATTAAATAAAGTACCAATGATGATAAACATCCAGATAACTATTAATTTTAGGAGAGAATTTTTGCTTTAGATTCTTTGAATTTCTCAGTAATCAGCCCCTTAGATAATTTCTTAGTGCCTTCACTGCTATAAGCTGTCATCTTTGTATTAGGGATTATAAATATTTTATATTCATGGTCTAATGCACTTTGGAGTAGACTCTTGGTTTGTAACAAATACCTGCTTTGGGTGTTTTTTTTTTTTTTTTTTAACTGGAATTAAGTTGTTTGCTTGGTACCATATAGTGTTATGATTTTTAGTCCTTTTTCTGTATTAAAGTCATCTGAGGAGTTAAATAAATAAGCATCAGCTCAATTTCTAAAGATTCTTATTTAACTGATCTGGAACTTTTAAAGAATACCTCCCCAGGAGATTTACATTTTCAGCCAGTGTTGAGAAACACTGATTTCCCAGGTGTATTTTCTTCTTTGTTATTCAGCATTTTAACAGCTTTCTATCTCTGAATTATGGTGTCTTTACCCCTGAGCACTATGAACAGGATGGTGTGAAAGTGGAATTTCCTCAAAGTAGCCCTCTGAATTAAGTTTAGGAAGCCCGGGCAAAATATACAAAACATAATTAGATGAATAGTTCAGGTTATTACGTAAATAATACTGTTAGCTCTTGAATTCAGGAGAGCTATGTATTGTTTTATGCTTAATTGGGTTAAGCAAACTTGATAATTAAAGATGACTTAACAGCAATTTGTATAAGTAGATTTTTCTTAGGAAACCAGACTGATAATTGTTCTGTTATGTTTCTGTGTGAATCACTGTCTTTGCAAAAGAGAATTTTGTCCAATTTTTATGTGATCTTATTGCTATTTGTAGAATTATTTTATTATGTTTCTTTGTAGCTTTGTTGATCAATTTTTAGAGCTCTATTATATAATGAGGCAGAATATAGTCATTATTTAGAATTGTTCCTATGTGTACCTTACCTTATCATACTTATTTCTCTAAATAAAGGAAATTATTAAAAGAACTTGGAGGAGTATGGGCATGATGGTTGATTAGGAAGGTAGCTTATTGCTCTAGTCTAGGAGAATATACTTTACAAAAAGTGAAGACAGTGCAGTCTCAGGGAAGAGATAGGGAGAAAATAGCAGAGAAAACAGCAGAGAAAACTCTACACAAATTAGAGGGACACAGTGGACATACTTGGAGGGCCTGTTTACTCACAACTCAGGACCCCAGCAGCTGAGAGCCTCTGCAGCAGCATTGGAGAATGAGGTGAAACCAGACTGCAGCAGCCAAGCCACTGATGATAAAGCCACAGGAAGAGCCTAGAGGGAATCCAGCTTGGAGCACCATGGGGAATAGTGTACCTGCCAAACTAGAAAAAAAAAAAGGAGGGGCATGTTTCTCTCTCTCCAATCACCCTGCAGTGGTGTTCAGTGAAAGCAAACACTCCACTAATCTACAAAGGCATAGTACAAAGATAAAAGCTGCCACAGCAAAAAACAAAGAAGAAACCAATGAGTATCTCCACAAATGCTGAATAACAAACTCACGAATTCATGAAATAAGAATAAAGTAGACAACATGACACCTGCAAAGAACACAACACTTCAATACCAGATTGTGAAGATGATGAGACTGAAGAAATGTCAGAAATGGAATTCAAAAAATTGATGATAAGATTACATAGAAGTAACCAGAAGCAAATGCATGAACTAATGAAATCTGTACATGACATAAAAGAAAATTTAACCCACGAAATTGAGATCTTAAAATGAAATCAAAATGAAATCTTGGAAATGAAGAATTCAGTAGAACAAATAAAAAATTCAATGGAAGCTTTAAACAACAGAATCGGTGAAGTAGAAGAAAGAATATCTGACTTAGAATACAAAGCACAGGAAATTATACAGTCAGACCAAAATCAAGAAGAAGAAATTAGAAAACTAAAAAAAACTGTTGGTAATCTACAGGATACTATCAAATAACCCAACATATGTGTTCTAGAGTTCCTGAAGGCATGGAAAGAGAGAAGGGATTAGAAGGCTTTTTCAGTGAAATAATAAGAGAAATCTTTCCTAACTTGGGCAACGAAAGGGGCATCCAAGTACACGAAGCAATGGAACTCCTAATAGACATGACCAAAAAGATCTTCACCATGTCACATTGTAATCAGACTCACCACAGAGAAACATAAAAAAGATTCTAAATGGTCCTGAGAGAAATGCCAGATTACTATCAGAGAATCTCCGGTTAGAGCAGACTTCTTATCAGAAACCCCACAGACTAGGAGAGAATGGCGAGATATATCCAAAATCTTAAGATAAAAATCTGTCAACCCAGGAAACTAAACCCTGCAAAACTCTCATTTATGAGTGAAGGTGAAATAAACACTTTCCATAACAAAGAAAAATTAAAATAATTTATCACTGCCCATCCAGTCCTGAAAAAGATGCTTAAGGATGTGTGGTGCAAAGAAACAAACAAAAAAATGGTTATCACTATGAAGAAGGTAAAGGAAGAAACTCAGTAAAAGAACAAAGGAATCCAAAGTAAAAAATAGGAATATTTATGGAAAAATTGCAGGGCCAATTTGTTACTTATCAATAGTCAGCTTGAATGTAAAGGGCCTCAACTCTCCATTTAAAAGACACAGCCTGGCTGAATGAATTAAAAAGCAAAACCAATCTATTTGCTACCTACGAGAAACACATCTCACCAACAAAGATGCACGCAGACTGAAAGTGAAAGGATGGAAAAAGATATTCCAAGCTAACAGAAACCAAAAAGAGCTGGTGTAGCCATCCTCAGATCAGACAAAATACACTTTAACATAAGAAAACTGTTAGACAAAGAAGGGAACTATATAATGATTAAGGGATCACTTCAACAGGAAGAAGTAACTATTATAAACATATTTGCAGCTAATTACAGGGCACCTAGCTATTTAAAAGAAATGTTAAGGGATCTAAAGGGAGACATAGACTCAAACAGAATAGTAATGGGATATTTCAATACCCCACTTTTAGCAATGGACATATCAACCGACAGAGAATCCACAAGGAAACAGTAGCTTAATCAACACTATAGATAGACCAAATGGACCTAATATATATCTACAGAACTTTTCATCCTACAGTTGAAGAATACACATTCTTCTCACCGGTGAACAGAATCTTCTCTAGGATTGATCACATACTAGGCCGTAAATCAAGTCTCAGCAAATTAAAAAAAAAATGAAAGTCATTCTACACATCTTCTTAGACCACAATGTAATAAAGCTGGAAATCAGCAACTCAGGAACCTCTAGGAAAATGCAAACTGAAAAACATGCTCCTGAATGAACAGTGGGTCATAGAAGAAATCAAAAGAGAAATAAAAAAATTTCTGGAAACAAATGAAGATGAAAAAGCAACATATCAAAATTATAGGATACAGCAAAAGCAGTGTTAAGAAGAAAGTTTATAGCAATTGGTGCCTACATCAAGAAATTGGAAAAACACCAAATAAATGAGCTATTAGTACATCTCAAGCATCTAAAAAACAAGAGCAAACCAGACCCAAATCTAGTAGGAGAAGAGAAATAATTAAAATTAGAGAAGAAATCAATAAAATTATAAAAATACAAAAGATCATTGAAATGAAGAGCTGGTTTTTTGAAAAAGTAAACAATTGACATTTCATTGGTGCAACTGAAAAAGAGAAAAATACCAAAATCAATAGAAGTAGAGGTGAAAAAGGTAATGTAACAAGACACTACAGAAATAAAAAGAATTATCAGAAATTGCTACAGAGGGGGGGGGGCGGCTCCAAGATGGTGGAATAGGGAGGTAGCTCACTGATAGCCTGGAAAAATAGTTGAATCAAAGTGGAGATACTGTAGTGTCTGTGAAGATTTAGGGAAAAAACTGCAGAGTAAACTCTTCCAGAATTAGTGGGACACAGAGGACCTACGTGGAGGGCATGGGTGCCCATGGCTTAGGACCGCAGTAGCCCAAGACATTGGCAGAAAAGTGGCAGGAAGAGCCTAGAGGGAACGAGGCATGAAGCCCCATGGGAGAAAGTACACCAGCCTAACTAGAGGAGAGAAAAAAAATAAAATGGACCGGTATTGACACGATTCTCTCTCTCCACACACCATACAAAGGCATGCAAGACAATAGAGCAGGCACCATTTTGGACATATGTAACCGCTGCACCAGCTCAGGGCTGCGCCTGCCCTGAGCCAAGCAGAAAAACCTGACTCTTGTGGGGAAAAATAACAGGAGATAAAAAAAAAAAAAACAAAAAAAACAAAACTGAGGCTGTGTGGGAGAACTCACATCCTGAGACATGAGTAGTCTCAGTGGGAGACGCCACAAATTTGGGCGGCTTTGGCTACACGGTGAGATACATTGTGGGGTAATCTGAGCTTACACTGAGAACTGCACAGATCCTTTGTGTGGTCCTTGGGACAGAGCAGACAAATATTATACCTACTGAGGCTAGTGCTCAGGCACTGATTGCCATCAAGGAAAAGAGCTCAGCTGAGTGGAATTACTTCCCTTCTGAATAAAAGAGAGAGATTTACCATGCCAAACCTGAGTGTGTCACCTTTGGCACACCCTTAACCCTGAAGAACTGGACAGAGCTCTCTGGCCACACTCACCACAAGCCTCTAGAGTTCACCAAAAGCACTCAGTCCACTTAATCTAGAGTCATGGTATAATGAGAAAAGCCACTACAGTGAGAAAAAAAAAAAAAAAGAAACCAAAGAATATCTCCAAAATGCCAAACGAAAAATGCAGAAACTGAGGAAACAAGAACAAGGAAGACATCATGACACTCTCAAATGAACTTGATACTCCAAAACAAGATTATGAAGATGATGAGATAGAAGAAATGCAAAATAAAGATTTCAAAAAATTTATGATAAGAACATTTAGAAGTTATCAAAACAAATGCATGAACTACAGAAATCCATACAGGATGGGACAGAAAGTCCCTTGTGTGAAAATGAAATATTGAGGAAGCAAAAGGAAATGAATTGAGTAGAACATGAAATTGAGATATTGAAGAGAAACCAAAATAAATGGAAGAATTCAATAAAACAAATGAAAAACACATTTGAGAGCCTTAAAAACAGAATCAGATAGAAGAGGAAATATTGGACTTAAAAGACAGAGAACAGGAAAGTATACAGTCAAACCAAAGAAAAGAGGAAATTAGAAATCTAAAAAATATTGTTGGGAATCTACAGGATACTATTAAAAAACCCAACATTCGGGTTCTAGGGTTCCTGGAGGCATATATAGAGAGAAAGGATTAGAAGGCCTTTTTAGTGAGATACTAGCAGAAAACTTCCCGGGTTTGGAGAAGGAAAGAGACATTTAAGTACAGGAAGAACATAGAACCCCCAATAAACATTGTGGGGAGCCATTGCACGGCGCCCTAAAGATGGCGCCGGCTCCTTTCCCCCGGAAGGACTGGCGAGAAACAAACATCTCCTAATAAGGAGATGTTTGAGCTCCCTTCCGGCTTCCGCGTTGCTGTACCAATCAATGCTTGCCACTTGGCCGCTTTTGATTGGTGCGCGGATGGCTATAAGAGGGAGGGGAGAAAAAAGGGTGCGAGATTCAAAGTTTGAAAGAGGTTCCTGAATAAACTGCTGGAAGAAGAGTTCGGGTCGTGTCTTCCTTGCTGGTCGAGGGACGCGACAAAACATGACCAAAAGAGATCCTCACCACGACACATTGTAATCAACTCACCACAGTGAAACATAAAGATTCTAAAATGTGCAAGAGAGAAACATCAGATTACTCTCAGAGGATCTCCAATCAGACTCACAGCAGATTCTCTTCAGAAACCCTACAAGCTAGGAGGGAATGGTGAGATATAGCCCAGGTACTAAGAGAAAAATACTGCCATCCCAGAATATTATATCCTGCAAAGCTTTCATTTGTGAATGAAGGTGAAATAAAGACCTTTCATAGCAAACAGAAATTGAAAGAATTTGTTGCCACTCGTCCAGCCCTGCAAAATATGCTTAAAGATGTGTTACACACAGAAACACGGTCATCAATATGAAAGAAGGGAAAGGAAGAAAATCTCCCAGTAAAAGATCACAGGAAAATCAAAGCATATATTAGAAATATCTTTGGGAAAATGGCAGGACAAAGTTACTACTTATCAATAGGCACACTGAATGTAAATGTCCTCAACTCTCCAGTTAAAAGGCACAGACTGGCTGAATGGATTAAAAAACAAAACCCATCTATTTGCTGCTTACAAGAAACACATCTTTCCAACAAGGATGTATGCAGACTGAAATTTAAATGTTGGAAAAAGATATTCCATGCCAACAGAAATGAAAAAAGAGTGGGCGTAGCCATCTTAATATCGGACAACATAAACTTTACCACAAAAACTGTTAAGAGAGACAAAGAGGGGCACTATATAATGATTAAGGGATCAATTCAACAGGAAGATATAACGATTATCAATGTATATGCACCTAATTACAGGGCACTAGTTTATTCAAAAGATATGTTAAGGGACTTAAAGGGAGACTTAGACTCCAATACAGTAGTATTGGGGGACTTCAATACTCCACTTTCAGAAATAGATCAGCCGGACAGAAGATCAACAAGGAAATAGCAGATTTAATCGACATTATTGCCCAAATAGATCTAACAGATAGCTACAGATCTTTTCATCATACACTTAAAGAATTTACATTCTTCTCAGCAGTGCATGAAACCTACTCTAGGATTGACCACATACTAGGCCATAAAGCAAGTCTCAGCAAATTCTAAAGAATTAGAATCATACCATGCATCTTATCAGACCACAGAAAAATGAAGCTGGAAATTAGCAACTCAGGAATCCCTAGAGCATAGAGAAACAATGACTTGATCAGCTCTTGTCTTGACTGTCGCGGAACAACTTACTACTTTATTTCTTTTAGTATTTTTTTATTCTACTTAATACCATTGGTTGAACTCTTTAATTAACACACAACACACAATTATTCTTAAGTGTTTAAATTTAACTGAAAAGTGATCCCCATTAAATATATGAGTGGGAATAAGAGAGGGAAGAGATGTACAGTTTGGCACATGCTCAATCAGACTTACCCCTAATGGTAGATTTAGAAATGTGCCAGAGATTCCAATTAAATCCCATCAAGGTTGCATGTACCAATGCCATCTCACTAGTCAAAGGGAACAGTTTCAGGTCATAATTGATCATAATGATAGGATTAAGTGTCAAAGGGATCACATAAACAAGACTGGTGTCTGCAAATACTAACTGATAGTATTAAAAAGGAGAGAATGATCCAACATGGGAAGTGGGATACACAGCAGACCCATAGAATGGCAGATGTCCTAAACAGCACTCTGAACTAATTATCAGCCCTTAGGCATTCGGATCTGGCTAAAAAGCCCATGAGAGTATTTCAGGCATGGAAAGCCAAGGCATTGTGGCAAAAAAAATTGACCTAAGTAAAAGTTCTCTGTGATTGGGATCCCAGCGGAAAGAATGGGCTATCAAAGAAGGAGGTATTTTTCTCTGAAGAGAGGAGAGAACTTCCACTTTGACTATGGCCTTGTCTAAATAAGATCGGAGTTGGCGAACTCAAAAGGCTTCCATATCCTTGGCAGCTCAAGACAAGAGCCTAGGGTGATTACTGACATCATAAATAAGAGTGTCAATTGTTAAATCAACAACAGGAGTCACTGTGCACTACTTCTCATGTAGGATCTCTGTCCTTAATGTGTTGTACTATGTGAATTAACGGTATAACTAGTACTCAAACAGTACTTTATACTTTGTGTGTCTGTGTGTGTGCAGTCTGTTGAAATCTTTGCTTAATATATACTAAACTGATCTTCAGTATATAAAGATAATTGAAAATGAGTCTTGATGTGAATTGGATGGGAGAGGGAGCGGGAGATGGGATGGTTTCGGGTGGGAGGGAAGTTATAGGGGGTAAAAGCCATTGTAATCCATAAGATGTACTTTGGAAATTTATATTTATTAAATAAAAGTTAAAAAAATAAATTACCACAGAGATTTGTATGCCAACAAATTTGGAAACCTAGAAGAAACAGTAGATTTCTAGACACATACAACTTACCTAAATAGAGCCATGAAGACTTAGAAAACCTGAACAAACCCATAACCAAGAGAGAAATTGAATCAGTAGTAAAGGCGCTCCCAACAAAGAAAAGCCCAGGACCAGATGGCTTCACTGCTAAATTTTACCAAACATTTAAAGATGAACTAACTCCAATTCTTCTCAAGTTATTTAAAACAATTGAAAGGGGAGGAATCCTTCCAAATTCTTTCTACGAAGCCAGCATCACCTTAATTCCTAAACATGAAAAAGATGCAACAGAGAAAGAGTACTACAGAACAATTTCCCTGATGAACATAGATGGAAAAATATTCAACAAAATTCTAGCCAATCATATCCAACAACACACCAGAAAAATCATTCACTCATACCAAGTGCAGTTTATCCCTTGTATGCATGGATGTTTCAACATTCACAAATCAGTCAATGTAATATATCACTTTAACAAAGTGCAGATGAAAAACCATATAATTTAGCCTTGGCAACGCATGACAAGAGCTTAGGGTGATTACTGATGCCATAACCAAGAGTGTCAATTTGCTAAGTCGACAACAGGAGTCACTATGCACTTACTTCTCATGTAGGATCTCTGTCCTTAATGTGCTGTACATCATAATTTAATGCTGTAACTAGTACTCAAACAGTATTTTTCACTTTATGTTTCTGTGTGGGTGCAAACTGTTGAAATATTTACTTAATTTATACTAAATTGTTCTTCTGTATTTAAAGATAATTGAAAATAAATCTTGATGTGAATGGAATGGGAAAGGGAGCGGGAGATGGGAAGGGTGTGGGTGGGAGAGAAGTTATGGGGTGGAAAAAGCCACTGTAATCCATAAGCTGTACTTTGGAAATTTATTAAATAAAAGTTAAAAAAAACCCCCATATGATTATCTCTATAGATGCAGAGAAAGCATTTGATAAAATACAACACCATTTCATGATCAAAACTCTAAGCAAATTGGGTATAGAAGGTACAATCCTTAATGTAATCAATGCAATTTATTACAAACCCACAGCCAGCATGTTATTGAATGGTGAATAGTTGAAAGCATTCCCATTGAGATAGTGTACTAGACAAGGTTGCCTGCTCTCATCAATGCTATTCAATATGTTACTGGATGTTTTAGCCAGAGCCATTAGGCAAGAAAAAGAAGTCAAAGGGATACAAACCGGGAAGGAGAAAGTCAAACTATCCCTATTTGCAGATGATATGATTCTGTATGTAGGGAATCCAAATGACTCACCAAGAGACAATTGGAACTCATAAAAAGTTCGGTGAGGCAGCAGGATATAAAATCAATACACAAAAATCAATATCCTTTGCATACTCAGACAATGCTTAGATTGAGAATGAACATGTAAGATCAATTCCATTCACAATAGCTACAAAAAATCAAATACTTTGGAATAAATTTAACTAAGGATGTCAAAGATCTTTATGATGAAAATTACAAAACATTAAAGAAAGAAATGAAAAATATATGAAGAATGGAAAAATCTCTATGTTCATGTATTTTAAGAATCTGTATCATCAAAATATCCATTCTTTTGAAAATAATTTACAGATCAATGCAATACCAATCAAAATACCAAAGACATTCTTCTCAGATATAAAAAGAATGATGCTGAATTTCATATAGAAACACAAGAGGCCATGAATAGCTAAAGCAATCTTATACAAAAAAACAAAAAACAAAGCCAGAGGTATCAAAATACCAAATTTCAGGTCATACTACAAGGCAGTTACAATCAAAACATCCATGTACTAGTACAAAAATAGAGGCATAGACAAATGAAAGAGTATATATAAAGAGATCAAGAAACTCCACAACAAAACAAACCACCAAGTTAAGAAATGAGCAAATGACTTAAACAGACATTTTTTAAAAGAGGACATCCAATGGCCAACTGATACATGAAAAAATGTTCAGGATCACTAGCCATCAGGGAAATGCAAATCAAAACCGCAATGAGGTTTCATCCTGCCTCAGTTTAAATGGCTTTCATACAAAAATTAACAAACAAGAAATGCTGGCAAGGATGTGGCTAAAAAGGTACCCTAATTCATTATTGGTAGGAATATAATCTGGCAAGCCACTATGGAAGACAGTATGGAGACACCTCCAAAATCTGAATATAGACCTACTGTATGATATAGCTATCCCACTCCTGGGAACTTACCCAAGGGAAATGAAACCAGCAAATAAAAGAGTTACCTGCATCCCCATGTTTATTGCAGCTCAATTCACAATAGCTAAGACGTGGAAACAACCTAATTGCCTGTCAAATGAAGACTGTATAAAGAAATTATGGGATATGTGCACCATGGATTAATACACACAGTGGTAAAAAAATGAAATCCAGTCATTTGCAACAAAATGCATGAGCCTAGAAACCATCATACTTAGTGAAATAAGCCAGTCCCAAAGGGACAAATATTCTCCCTGATATGTGATAACTAATAGAGCACCTAAAAGGCAATCTGCAGAAGTGAAATGGACATTTTGAGAAGCAATGACTCTAAACAGCCCTTATCTTTTCTCTGAAAGGAGGAGAGAACTTCCACTTGCTTGTGGCCTTGTCTAAATACTGATAGAGTTTGAGAACTCAAAATGCTTACATTGCCTAGGCAGCTCATGTCTCATGTTGAAATCTTAACTTATTATCGAGTTGGTGCTCTGTGTGAAATTAATTAAAAATTTTAATGGAGAATGGCACTGGAAATGTGGGAGGATGAGAAGAAGGGGTGGGAGTGTGGGTGGGAGGGCGGGTATGGTGGGAAGAATCATTATATTCCTAAAGCTGCACATAAGAAATTTGTATTCCTTAAAGGTTTCTTTGTGTAAAAGAAAAAAAAAGAATTTGGAGGTGAGTAGTTGGGACAACTGTAGATGTTTTCCATTTAGCTTTTATTTTCACCTTTAAATGATCAGTACAAGATAACCTTTTAATTAGACTCTTTCTTTGGAATATTTTGGTTTTGTTGAGGAAACCTATTGCCTACCTTTTCTAACATTTGTAATTATTGCTAAAGACATTTTATGACCCTCAAGTGATTGACCAGTTAAGAACTAAACCAATTATCATTTTGATGCTAAAAACTGATTAGTCATTTTATTTGAAATATAGAGTTGAGGATGGGAGGGGATAGAAAGGGCAAAAGACCTAGAGACAGTAGAGAGATAGTTCAGTTGCTGTTTGTTTATTCCCTCAAATGCCTGTAACAGCCAGGGAGTCCAGTCCAAAGGCAGGAACCCAGAACTCCATCTGGGTCTTCCATATGGGTTGTAGGGACCCAGATACTTCAGCCATAACCTGCTGCCTCCCTGGATGTGCATCAGCAGTGAGCTGGGTCAGAAGTAGGAATGAGACTCCATCCCAAGTCCGATATGGACATTGGCATCCAAAGTGGCATCTTAACCACTAAACTCAGATTACCCTCTCTGCCTGGCTATTTTGTATTGCTAGATTTTATATCGATATTCTATCAAAAATTATTATAATGGAACATAATTTGTGGAAGCGCTTTTTCCTTGTAGAATAAGTTACCTAGAGAGATTTGCATATCTTCCCACTCTCCTCATTCAGGCAATGAATAGTACGAACCATAGTAGTTGTCTTTTCAATTTTTATATTTAAGTGTTCTCTTATTAAAATGTAGTACATGGGCCGGCGCTGTGGCACAGTGGGTTAACGCCCTGGCCTGAAGAGCCAGCATCCCATATAGGTGTCGGTTCGAGACACGGCTGCTCCACTTCTGATCCAGCTCTCTGCTATGGCCTGGGAAAGCAGAAGGTAGCCCAAGTCCTTGGGCCCCTGCACCTTTGTGGGAGACCTGGAAAAAGCTCCTGGCTCCTGGCTTCGGATTGGCACAGCTCTGACTGTTGAGGCCAACTGGGGAGTGAACCATCAGATGGAAGACCTCTCTCTCTCTATCTGCCTCTCCTCTCTCTGTGTAACTCTGACTTTCAAAAATAAATAAATAAATCTTAAAAATGTAATACAGACATCCTACCAAGTTACAAAAGACAAAATGAAAAACACATAAATCCATCATGGTTGATTTTTTTTTTTTTTTATAGGCAGAGTGGACAGTGAAAGAGAGAGACAGAGAGAAAGGTCTTCCTTTTGCCGTTGGTTCACCCTCCAATGGCCACCACAGCCGGCGCACCACGCTGATCCGATGGCAGGAGCCAGGTACTTATCCTGGTCTCCCATGAGGTGCAGGGCCCAAGCACTTGGGTCATCCTCCACTGCACTCCCTGGCCACAGCAGAGAGCTGGCCTGGAAGAGGGGCAACCGGGACAGAATCCGGCTCCCTGACTGGGACTAGAACCCGGTATGCCGGCCCCACAAGGCGGAGGATTAGCCTACTGAGCCGTGGTGCCGGCTCCATGGTTGATTCTTTTTTTTTTTTTTCAGATAAAATATTTTAATAAGGTATTATAATATTTGTTTGTTTACAAACAGGCCAACAAAAATAAGTCATTATTAGATTAGTTATTCTTCCCCCCCCCCCCATGGTTGATTCTTAATGAATGTGTAGAAATGAAAGTTTCTAACCTGAAAACTTATTTCAGGGTTTATTATCTTGAAAGGCATAGATCCTTACTTTTGTGTATAATTTGTTTCAATTTTGTTTCTTCACCAATAACAGTAGTTTAATTTTATCCTAAAATACCTTAAATACTCTGAAAAAGAATTTGAACAAAGTATTCTTGTATCTTCTATATGAAATGAAGCAAATCCACTTAATCTTTGCTTATAATGCTGATATCCCAACCTTTGAACAAATAGAACATCTTTTGAATCTCTCCAACTTTTCTAAAACTTATTTAATATTTGTGCAGTTAGAACAAAATACAGATTTGTCTGTGTAGAAAGGTGACTATGTGGTAATCTGATAATTATTTTTGTGTTTCCTTCAACCCCACACATCCTTCAGAATTCATCATTTTTTGGATGCTTTCCTTGGCTGATGTCCCATTTGGTCTGCTGCATTCATCTTTGTGATGATGCTTTGGAGACCCTCAGAGCCAGGGAGTATGTCTTGATAATTTTTGATTTTATATCCTGTGCTCTATGTCCCTTAGCTCTCTAAAATTTAATTGGTCTTATATTCATTTGTTCTTATAAATGACTCTTTGTCCTACAGTCCTTTCATTTGTTTCCTCTGAATGATATGTATACTCATTTTAAGGTCATGGGAGGAAAGCAAAAGTCAAGTCTTATGTTTCTTTAATATATTTCTCTTGTTCCCCTTTCCTAACTTCCCAGGACCTTTATAGGCTATGATTTTGTTCTTACTTATTGAATTTGAAGGAGTATTATGAAGACCAGAGTTAGAAGAGACCAAATGGCTCACTCTTTGTTTAAAGAAATTTTGTTTCTATGAAATATATCAAGTATGTGGAAAATATTCCAAATGATTTCCTGAAAACATTCTCACCATTCTGCACTACTAAATTTGAGATTCTTTAAGAATTACTTATATTCTACTTTATTTCTCATTCACTTTTAAGTCTGATTTTTTTTCATAATAACCCAGCCTTACTTTAATAGTTACTATTCCTTTCTATATTTTAAACACTCTTATTACAGAGTCCCTTTGAGACTGGTCTATTAATCTGTGGATCACTGAGTATGGTTTCTCCCATTTAGTGTCCCACTCATTGCATTTGCTTTTCCATATTTGCCAGAAACTTCATCTTTTGCAGCAAATTTCTTCTGTGTGTGCTGAGTTATGAACATATCCCTTTGAAGTTTTGTGGTTTTTAGTTACAATGTTCTGTGGAACCTATTTTAGACCATTTTCATCGATTTCCCCACTTCATGTTTCCAAGGGTGAATTGTGTGAAAACTTAGGCTCCTCACCTGCATATAGTGCAAGCCAAGTGCTCTGATTTCTTCCAGGAGACTCTGGTTTGACTCAGGCTTGAGGTACACTGTCCATATCTGTCATAGTTTTGCATTGGTGGAGGATGATCCTCCTATGAGACCTCCCTTTCTCAGCTACCAGTGCCAGTTCTTCTTGCTTGTGTATTGCCTCTGGCATCTTCCCATCTGCCTCTTGGATACATTCATTTCAGTTACCTCTGTAAAGTCTGGACTGCAGCTCCCCAAGTAGTATTAATTGGTTTTCATTGTCTACATTATTTGAAGATCTTCTTGCTTCAAGCTTGGCTATGCATTTTCCTTAGCATTTTACTTCACATTATTAAGTGTTTGGAAAGAGAAGGAGGCTTTTGTTTCAGCTTAGCCCACTATCTGGACCTAAAATCCCATTTAGAGATCAAAATTTGTCTTGTTCCTTTTGGCAGACTTTGTTTCTTTCCACTAAATATCCATTCCTTGAAGTTGCAAATTTTGTTCACAGTGACTGTGCTGAACTCAGTACTAACTTTCTCAGCTTCCTTTGCAGTTTGAAATGACAAGGTGATATAGTTCTGGCTATTGAAACTAATAAAAACAGTAAGAGGATGGATGTATTCTGATGCTCCTTTTTTATTTTGTTTTGATCTTGATCCTAACTTCATGTTCAGAACTATAGTAACTATTTTGTGACTGAGGTGACAAGCATGAATACAAAGGTTAGCTTGCTAAGGGAAGTGGAGTGGAAAGCTGTAAAGAACTTGGTAACGGATGACATTTTTGAGAAATGGAATAAAAGAAAATGTACTACTAATTGTGGAATACATTTGTATAAAACCTGGTTCATTGGCTTTTTGTTACTTGTGAATGAGCACGTTCCTAACATACCAGTTAGGGGTGTTGTTATTAGGTGTTGTTATTAAGGGTGTTGTTATTAGGGATGTTGATATTAGGTAGTAAGATAAAAGTGGCAAGACTGTCCTGTTGACAGTTTTACAGATTGTATTCGGTTATATGGCCCTTTGAATAGTAATTGATTCATGGTAGGTATTAAACAGAATACTTAGAATAAATAGAAAAATCAATACAAATTCAATGTACTTCCATTGATTTTTAAATGAATATGCTGCTATATATTTATAGATGGCATGTGAAAATTATTTGAGAGAGAATAGCATGCACTCCACCACTGGTTCATTCTCTGACTGCCCATACTGGCCCCAGGCTGGGGCCAAAGCCAGGAGCTTGGAACTCAATCCTGATTTGATGACTTAGTGTTAAGGCAAACTTCTGTAAGAAAGCTGACTTTGTTGCTTTAAAAATAGAACTCTATTCAATTTCTGCATTATTATAAGTTTTACTTATGTTTTCTTAAAGATTTATTTGCCTATTTGGAAGGGTGGGGGTAGGGGCGAGGGCGACTGACTTCATCTTCTAGTTTACCTCCCAAATGGCTGCAATAGCAGGGACTGGGCTACACTGAATACAGGCACACAGAATTCTATCTGGTCTCCCACATGGATGGCAGAGTCTCAAATACTTGTACCATCATCCACTGCTTTTCTCAGGTGCTTTAGCAGGGAACTTGACTGAAAGTGGAGTAGCTGAGACTCAATCTTGTACCCCGATATGTGATGTCAGCATCACTAGTGTTAGCTTAACCTGCTGCACCACAGCACTGGCTCCTCTTCTAAGTGTTAAACTCCAGCTTCTGCAGTGCTCATGCATCTAAATAATATATGATACTTGATAGTATGCTGCATGATGATAATATATATAGAAGATAATACAAATGATTAGAATAGAAAATTTAAGTAATTAGTAGGGAAGAAATTATAAATAACTTAATGAGTAGTAAAATTTTAAAAATCTTCATGTAAATAGAGGGAACAATGGAACAATAGGTATTTACATTTTTATGTGGGAAATAAAGGCTTGATACTCAACTTCCAGAAAGTAGTCATGATTTTCCTTCATGTATATTCTTCCTTTTGTGTAGTGCAGTGACAAGACATTACATAAGGTGGCAGTAGGAGATTACAAATGTTCCCTCTCAGAGTGTCACATCCCAATGAATAGGCCTGTGAAGTATAATAAACACAATTATGTAATAGCTGTTTTGGATTGCTAGATGTCTTGTATATATTATTTTCATTGACTACCCATGCCCTTTTCTAGTGGAAACAAGAAAGCTTCTAATTTTGAGTTCACATAAAATTTTTAAAAAGGAATCATACAACTGTTGTATTTCAGTTTACTTTTCACTGATTCTCTGAAAATTAAAATTTAGTTTTTTTTCCCTGGGGTTAATGGCTTAATAGAGTAAGCCAAAGTGTTTTTTAAGGCTGTTTTAGCATCTTAAAAAGATAAGTATGTTATTACCTGCTGTAAACGCCATAAAAGAGGTTAACTGTTCCATTATTGCTTTCCCATAATCAATTATTAGATAGAACTTTTTTTAAAGATTTATTTTATTTATTTGAAAGACAGAGTTATAGAGAGAGGTACAGACAGAGAGAGAGGTCTTCCATCCACTGGTTCACTCCTCAGATGGTCGCAACGGCTGGAGCTGCACCGATCTGAAGCCAGGAGCTAGGAGCTTCTTCCAGGTCTCCCACATGAGTGCAGGGGCCCAAGGACTTGGGCCATCTTCCACTGCTTTCCCAGCCATAGCAGAGAGCTGGATTGGAAGAGGAGCAGCTGGGACTAGAACCTGTGCCCATATGGAAAGCTGGCACTTCAGGCCAGGGCTTTAACCCGCTGTGCCACAGCGCTGGCCCCTAAATTGAACTTTTTAAAGAGTATGTCATGATTTTGAATCTTACAAAGTTAATCTGAGATGAGCTACATTTTCCAGGATGTAGTTAGAAGATTGATAATAAACTTTATGTCCTTCAAGGCTTCCAAAAAGCTGAATAGATAGCTTTGTTCCTTTCAACATTAGACACTCAGAAATTGAAATGGCCCATAAATAATGATTGTATATTTTTGATAAATGGAAAATTATGGATGAAATTTCTAATATTAAATTTTTATTTATTTTTTTCTCAAATTCCTCCTCTATATATAACTTTAATCTGTAAGTACCAGGGAACCATTGAAATGTGGACAACTCTGCCCATCCTTCAGTTAAATCAAAAGAGAACATCAAATGTATCTGTGTAGAATATATGTTGAAGGTTGATTTAGAGTGGCTGTTCCCTGCACAGAACTGTAGTTCATACACCAAAGAGAAAATTATTATAGGAGAAATCTTCATAAATGAGAAACATGATCCCAGTTATCCTCTCCTATACAAACAAAATTGCATTTCACTTCCCTATTATCAGTTTTCCAGAATATTAATGGGCGTTAAATGCTTCTAAACACTGAGGATTTGGAATTTTTTCTGTTCTTCTAGGATAAATTCTGTACTGTTGGGATAATGTAAGAGGCGTGGCTTTTGTTTCACATCATATATATGTTCAACTCATGTTAAAGTGTTTATCCAGAATGTAATTAAACAAATATGCTGTCTTAGGCATATTACAAACCTATTACATAATTAAGTTTCATACTTACAAATTGATAGCTATTAAAACATATTAACCAGCAAGGGTTACAAGTTGTAATTTAAGAGGACATTGTAGGGTATGATTGCTGTTACTGTTTTATACCTGAATTATGTGTTTACTGCTTTCTGATCCTTTAAACATTATAAGTAAACAATTTGAAATTATAATGCAGAGTTTCCTTCTACTTCCATCAAATTATTTTAAGTAAGACATTGTTTTGATCTTTAATATTTTAGTCACTTAATTTTTCTTTAAGGATGTCATAATATTGTAGCAAAAATTATTTTTAATTTAATATTATTAACTTTTTTTAACTTTTATTTAATGAACATAAATTTCCAAAGTACAGCTTATGTATTACAATGCCTTCACCCACCGATGACTTCCCTCCCACCTGCAACCCTCCCCTTTCCCGCTCCCTCTCCCCTTCCACTCACATCAAGATTCATTTTCAATTCTCTTTATATACAGAACAACAGTTTAGCATGTATTAAGTAAAGATTTCAACAGTTTGCACCCACATAGAAACACAGAGTGAAAAATACTGTTTGAGTACTAGTTATAGCATTAAATCACAATGTACAGCACATTAAGGACAGAGATCCTACATGAGGAGTAAGTGCACAGTGACTCCTGTTGTTGACTTAACAAATTGACACTCTTGTTTATGGCCTCAGTAATCACCCTAGGCTCTTGTCATGAGCTGCCAAGACTATATAAGCCCCCTGAGTTCACCAACTCTGATCATATTTAGCCAAGGTCATAGTCAAAGTGGAAGATCTCTCCTCCCTTCAGAGAAAGGTACCTCCTTCTTTGATGACCTGTTTTTTTTTTTTTTAAAGTTTTTTTTCTTTTTTTTTGAAAGGCAGAGTGGACAGTGAGAGAGACAGAGAGAAAGGTCTTCCTTTGCTGTTGGTTCACCCTCCAGTGGCCGGCGCGGCCGGCGCGCGGCGGCCGGCGCACTGCGCTGATCCGATGGCAGAAGCCAGGTACTTATTCTGGTCTCCCATGTGGGTGCAGGGCCCAAGTACTTGGGCCATCCTCCACTGCACTCCCTGGCCACAGCAGAGAGCTGGCCTAAAAGAGGGGCAACCAGGACAGAATCCGGTGCCCCAACCGGGACTAGAACCCGGTGTGCTGGCGCCACAAGGCAGAGGATTAGCCTAGTGAGCCGTTGCGCCGGCGATGACAAGTTCTTTCCACTGGGATCTCACTCGCGGAGATCTTTCATTTAGGTCATTTTTTTTTTTTTTTGCCAGAGTGTCTTGGCTTTCCATGCCTGAAATACTCTCATGGGCTTTTCAGCCAGATCCGCATGCCTTAAGGGCTGATTCTGAGGCCAGAGTGCTGTTTAGGACATCTGCCATTCTATGGGTCTGCTGTGTATCTCGCTTCCCATGTTGGATTGTTCTCTCCCTTTTTCATTCTATTGGTTAGTATTTGCAGACACTAGTCTTGGTTATGTGATCCCTTTGGTTCTTAGTCCTATCATTATGATCAATTGTGAACAGAAATTGATCACCGGGACTAGTGAGATGGCATTGGTACATGCCACCTTGATGGGATTGAATTGGAATCCCCTGGTATGTTTCTAAGTCTACCGTTTGAGGTAAGTAGCTTGAGCATGTCCCGAATTGCACATCTCTTCCCTCTCTTATTCCCACTCTTATATTTAACAGCGATCACTTTTCAGTTAAGTTTCAGCACTTAAGAAGAATTGTGTATTGATTACAGAATTCAACCAAAAGTATTAAGTAGAAAAAACAACAACAACAAAAAGTACTAAGAGGGATAACATATTAAGTTGTTCATCAACAGTCAGGGCAAGAGCTGATCAAGTCACCATTTCCCACAGTGTTCATTTCACTTTAACAAGTTTCCTTTTTGGTGCTCTGTTAGTTGTCGCCAATCAGGGAGAACATATGGTATTTGTCCCTTTGGGACTGACTTAATTCACTCAGCATAATGTTTTCCAGATTCCTAACAGGGATCGCTTTTCAGTTAAAATTTAAATATCTAAGAATAATTGTATGTTAATTACAGAGTTCAGCCAATAGTACTAGAACAAAAGAAAATACTAAAGTGTGTAAAGTATTTTGTACATCAACAGTCAGGACAAGAGCTGATCAAGTCACTGTTTCTCATAGTAGAGATCCTTAACGTCCTTGGTTAAATTTATTCCAAGGTATTTGATTATTTTTGTAGCTATTGTGGATGGGATTGATCTTAGCAGTTCTTTCTCAGCCATGGCATTGTCTGTGTATACAAAGGCTGTTGATTTTTGTGCATTGATTTTATACCCTGCTACTTTGCCAAACTCTTCTATGAGTTCCAATAGTCTGTTAGTAGAGTTCTTTGGATCCCCTAAATAAAGAATCATATCATCTGCAAAGAGGGATAGTTTGAGTTCTTCCTTCCCAATTTGTATCCCTTTAATTTCTTTTTCTTGTCTAATAGCTCTGGCTAGAACCTCCAGAACTATATTGAATAGCAGTGGTGAGAGTGGGCATCCCTGTCTGGTACCAGATCTCAGTGGAAATGCTTCCAACTTTTCCCCATTCAATAGGATGTTGGCCGTGGGTTTTTCATAGATTGCTTTGATTGTATTGAGGAATGTTCCTTCCGTAACCAGTTTGCTTAGAGTTTTCATCATGAAAGGGTGTTGTATTTTATCAAATGCTTTCTCTGCATCTATTGAGATAATCATATGGTTTTTCTTCTGCAGTCTGTTAATGTGGTGTATCACATTGATTGTTTTGTGCACATTGAACCATTCTTTCATTCCAGGGATAAATCCCACTTGGTCTGGGTGGATGATCTTTCTGATGTGTTGTTGTATTCTATTGGCAAGAATTTTATTGAGGATTTTGCATCTATGTTCATCAGGGATATTGGTCTGTAATTCTCTTTCAATGCTGCATCTTTTTTCAGCTTAGGAATTAAGATGATGCTGGCTTCATAGAAAGAATTTGGGAGGATTCCCTCTTTTTCAATTTTTCTGAATAGTTTGAGAATTGGAGTCAGTTGTTCTTTAAATGTCTGGTAGAATTCAACAGTGAATCCATCTGGTCCTGGGCTTTTCTTTGTTGGGAGGGCCTTTATTACTGTTTCAATTTCTGTCTCAGTTATGGGTCTGTTTAGGTTCTCTATGTCTTCCTGGTTCAATTTAGGTAGATTGCATGTGTCCAGGAATCTATCCATTTCTGGTAGATTTCCCTGTTTGCTGGCATAGTAGTCCTTGTAGTAATTTCTGATGATTCTTTTTATTTCTGTGGTGTCTGTTGTTACATTTCCTTTTTCATCTCTGATTTTATTGATTTGGGTCTTTTCTCTTCTTTTTTTTAGTTAGATGGGCCAATGGGGTGTCAATTTTGTTTATTTTTTCAAAAAACCAGCTCTTCGTTTGGCTGATTTTTTGTAATTTTTTTTTGGATTCAGTCCTGTTGATTTCTTCTCTGATTTTAATTATTTCTCTTCTCCTACTAGATTTGGGTCTGGTTTGCTGTAGGTTTTCTAGATCGTTGAGATGAACTGAAAGCTCATCTATTTGGTGCCTTTCCAATTTCTTGATGTAGGCACCTATTGATATAAACTTTCCTCTTAACACTGCTTTTGCTGCATCCCATAAGTTTTGGTATGTTATGCTGCTATCCTCATTCACTTCTAGAAAGTTTTTGATTTCTCTTTTGATTTCTTCTATGACCCTTTGTTCATTCAGGAGCATGTTGTTCAATCTCCATGTGTTTGCATATGCTCTAGGGATTCCTGAGTTGCTAATTTCCAACTTCATTCCTTTATGGTCTGAGAAGCTGCATGGTATGATTCTAATTCTTTTGAATTTGCTGAGACTTGCTTTATGGCCTAGTATGTGGTCAGTCCTAGAGAAGGTTCCATGTACTGCTGAGAAGAATGTAAAATCTTTAGCTGTAGCATTGAAAGTTCTGTATATATCTGTTAGATCCATTTGGGCTATAGTGTCGTTTAAATCTACTGTCTCCTTGTTGATCTTCTGTCCTATTGATCTGTCTATTTCTGAGAGTGGAGTATTGAAGTCCCCCAATACTATTGTTTTGGAATCTAAGTCTCCGTTTAAGTTCCTTAAGACACCTTTTAAATAAACCAGTGCCCTGTAATTAGGTCCATATACATTGATAATCAGTTAAAATTTAAACACCTAAGAATAATTGTGTGTTAATTACAGAGTTCAACCAATAGTACAAGAACAAAAAAAAATACTAAAATGGATAAAGTAGTACATTGTACATCAGATATATATGCTTTGAACTCCCTGTGATCTTTTGCTGTGAGGTTTCCTTCCTTTACCTTCTTTCATATTGATGACTGTGTTTCTGTGTGTAACAAATCTTTAAGCATCTTTTGCAGGGCCGGACGAGTGGCCACAAAGTCTTTCAATTTCTGTTTGCTATGAAAGGTCTTTATTTCACCTTCATTCACAAATGAGAGCTTTGCGGGATATTATATTCTGGGATGGCAGTTTTTCTCTCTTAGTACCTGGGCTATGTCTCATCATTCCCTCCTAGCTTGAAGAGTTTCTGATGAGAAGTCTGCTGTGAGTCTAATTGGAGATCCTCTGAGAGTAATCTGATGTTTCTCTCTTGCACATTTTAGAATCTTTTCTTTATGTTTAACTGTGGTGAGTTTGTTTACAACGCGTCATGGTGAGGATCTCTTTTGGTCATGTTTATTGGGGGGTTCTATGAGCTTCCTGTGCTAGGATGTCTCTGTCCTTCTCCAAACCCGGGACATTCTCTGCAAGTATCTCACTAAAAAGGCCTTCTAATCCTTTCTCTATATATGCCTTCAGGAACCCTAGAACCCAAATGTTGGGTTTTTTAATAGTATCCTGTAGATTCCCAACAATATTTTTTAGATTTCTAATTTCCTCTTCTTTTCTTTGGTTTGACTCTATACTTTCCTGTGCTCTGTCTTCTAAGTGCGATATTCTCTCTTCTGTTTCACTGACTGTTTTTAAGGCTCTCTAATGTGTTTGTCATTTGATCTGTTGAGTTCTTCATTTCATTTTGATTTCTATTCACTATCACACTTTCCTGTTCTACTACATTTCATTTTGATTCCTCCTTAAGATTTCATTTTCTCGAAGGAGATTTTCTGTCCTGTCCTGTAAGGAATTCCGTAGCTCATGCATTTGTTTTTGAAAACTTCTAATTGTTTTTATCATAAATTTTTTGAAAGCCGTATCTTGCATTTCTTCCATCTCATCATCTTCATAATCTTGGCTTGGGGTATCTTGTTCATTTGGGGGTGTCATAATGTCTTCCTTGTTCTTGTTTCCTCGGTTTCTGTGTTTGTTGCTTGGCATTGTGGAGATATTCTTAGGATTCTTCTTCCCTCGCTGTGGTGTTTTTTCTTGTTAAACTGTGACTGTGTTAAGTGGACTGTCTGCTTTTGATGGAGCCTTAGAGGCTTGAGATGGGTGTGGCCTGAGAGCTCTGTTTAGTTCCTCAGGGTTAAGGGTGTGCCAAAGGTGACACTCCCAGGTTAGGCGTGGTAGATCTCTCTTTCTTTCTTTCTTTTTTTGATTCAAAAGGGAAGTAATTCCACACAGCTGAGTGGAATTGGAGGTAATTAGCAGGCGAATGATATACTCGTAGGAGCCAGAGATCAGAAGCTCTTTCCCAAGGACCACACAGGGAATCTGTTCTGCCCTCAGTTTGGGCTCAAATTCTCCTTCAGTCTCCCACTGGGTTGCCAAGGTTACCGAATTGTAGTGTCTCTGGAGAGTACTCACGTGAATTCCGTGAGTTCTCTCCCCCACCGTCTCTTTTTTCACAGTCTCAGTTCACTAGCACCACACATTCACTAGGTCCTAATCTCCTGTTATCCCCCCCGCCCCAGAGTCAGGTTTTTCTGCTTGGCTGAGGGTGCGTGCACACCTAAGGTCGCCCTGCTTATGACGTATGTCCAAAATGGCACTTGCTCTTTGTCTTGCTTGCCTTTGAGAGGTGAGCGGAGGGAAACTCGTGTCCGTATCAGTCACTTTTTTTTCCCCTCTCTCTTCTAGTTAGCCTGGTGAACTTTTTCCCACGGGTTTCAAGCCTCGTTCCCTCTAGTCTCCTCTTTCTGCTTGCCCACTGGTGTCTTGGGCTATTGAGGTTCGGCTCACCTCACATTCCAGTGCTGGTGTGTTGATTCTGACACTGGTGTCCTGAACTGTGGGCTCCCAGGCTCTCCACACAGGTCCACTGTGAATCATAGTTCTGGAAGAGTTTCTTCTGCTGTTTCTTCACCTACTCTTCCTTGAACCTGCAGTATCTCCACTTTTATTAAACTGTCTCTCCCCGGACTATCAGTGTGCTCCCTTCCTATTCTGCCATCTTGCCACTCTCCAGGAATTTCATTTCTTATAGGTCCTTATGTAATATTTATTTATTTTTCTTGCCAGAATCAACATCTGTGATGGAATGCGAAGGCATGCCAAGATGGCCACTGGCAACAGAAACTGCCTGGCAACAGGCTGCGATTGGATGGTTTTGGAAACCACGACAATGGAGCCTGACTGACAACAGGCTGTGATTGGATGGTTTCAGAAACCACATGACAACGGAGCCTGCCTGGCAACAGACTGTGATTGGATGGTTTTGGAAACTGCCTGGCAACACAGCCTGACTGGCAACAGGCTGTGATTGAATGGTTTTGGAAATGGCCTGGCAACAGGGTGTGATTGGTTAGGGCATATACTACCCCTTGAGCGGAATTGCTGCCTTAGCTATATAAGCTGCTGTAGCAACTGAAATAAACGAGTCTGTGGGCTGCTAGCCTCTGGCCCACTTTCACTCGACTCTCGGAGTCTATGTGGTGACTCTGTGCCTCTTGCCCCCACCACGCTCCTCCTCTCAGAACAAATCAACCGCAACATCTGGTGTTCCAACATGACTGGGAGAGAAATAGCATGTTGGTCTCGGCAAGGTCCCCCCTTGATTTTGGCAAGTAGGCCCCTCAGTGTTTTGTGTGCTGTTCAGTTCTGTGAGGATGAGTACAGAACCCCCTCCTAAGCCCCTTTCCTTGTTCTTGTCCTCAGTCTAAGTGGCCCCAGGTTAGGCACACACCACCCAGAAGCGTAATGCCGCTTCTCATCTCCTCCTTTTACTTTTGGTTCACCTGGTGAATTCACATAAGGGACTGATCATCCAAAAATTTGGAACCAAATCATCTTCCCTCACTCGAGAGAGGTGATGCTCCAGAGACACTGTGTGGGCATACAGCCTTGACCTAATGAATCAAGGAAGTCCCCCACTAAGCACAGGACATACATACAATCTGATACACCACTGTTTGTTTAATGTAGGTACTCCCTGCATAATGCCATCAGCCGCTGCAGTGCTAAGAATTTGTTTTGTTATGGCAGCAGTGCTGTGGGTGTCTTTCCTTTGGCTAGAGTTGGCATGGTGTGCTGTTCTTAAGCACTCAAACATGGGAAAGATATCCCCCTCTCAGAATCCCACACAAATTACCAAACATAGTGAATCTGTGTGTGATAAAAGCCCGTCACTCCAGGTGTCTCACAGACAACAGTTGATAACTTAGGGAGAAAGAGCTTCCACAGTGAAAATGACAATGCAGCAGACAATGTAGCAAACAAGTTTTCAAACAATGTAGCAAACAATGTAGCAATGCCTAGTCAGCCACCCCCCAAATACTCGTGGGATAAACACATATGACCTCAACACAGATGACCTCGAGGCAGTAACCCACACGAGGTCATCCCATATGCACCCATTGAGGATCTCCACATTTTTGGCAGTTCTCAGGCACCCCAGGCTCTCAGAGCAGCCTGTAGACCACTTCCAACCCGCATGTTTGCTGCAAGTGTAGGAGTGGATGCAAAATTCAGGCCCTGGATTCCAATGCCTATAAAAAGGCTTCTGCTAACCAAAGGTCAAGGATATATATGTTTGTGTCTTTCTAGAGAATGTGGGACAGCCCATTTGGGTACCAGCCAGAAACATCAAGCCTGCAACTGACAGCCAACCAGAACCAACTGAATAAGACTGTTAGTAGACACACCTGTCCTATCATCCTACCCTGAGAAACTGCCCATAGATACATCTGTTACTGTTTTATACCTCACTACCTCTGGTCAGCTACTCAAACGGCCCACAGCCTGTGTGCAGTCACACCATTCCTGGTTACCACTATTCCTCATTCCTACCCCTATCTGAGCAAGCACTCCTGTGGTCTCTCAATTTGAGCGCTGGTTAGTCAATGATGGGTAAGATCCCCTGGGGAACAACCTAAGACAAGCACAGCCATGTATGGAGACCACATGGAAACGGGGTCAACAATGGTATGGCCAAGGATCATGACTTCTGTTACTCAAAAATAAACGAAAAGGGGGAAATGTGGCAGAATGAGAAGGCCATGCCAAGATGGCCACTGGCAACAGAAACTGCCTGGCAACAGGCTGCGATTGGATGGTTTCAGAAACCACATGACAATGGAGCCTGACTGGCAACAGGCTGTGATTGAATGGCTTCAGAAATGGCCTGGCAACAAGCTGTGCTTGGTTAGGGCATAGACTGCCCCTTGACCAGATTTGCTACCTTAGCTATATAGGCTGCTGTAGCAACTGAAATAAATGAGTCTGTGGGCTGCTAGCCTCTGGCCCACTTTCACTCGATTCCCAAGGTCTGTGTGGTGACTCTGTGCCTCTTGCCCCCACCACGCTCCTCTTCTCAGAACGAATCCACAACAACAAGCATCCTTATACAAAAAATAAAATCTTAGGGCCTTAATAGCCTGTGGCATAAACTATTTTGATGGATAGAAATGGAAGGTTTGGGGCCAATGTTTTATAAATATCTACTTTCAGTTTACTCAATGATCATAAGGTTGTAAGGTTAACTGTACACTAAATAAAGAGTTCAACAAATAGTATGAAGAAAAAAACACTATTCCTCAAAGAAGAGACAAGGGCTGCAAACAGAGAATTGCAAAATGTCAATATCACTCCAATTCTTTACCTTTTAGATACTCTATTCATTACATAGTTCAGGGAAAACATGATATCTGTCGTCCTGACACTAGCTTATTTCAGTAAGTATAATTTTTTTTAGTTTCATCAATTTGGATGCAAAAGTGAGGGTTTCATTTTTTTACAGCTGAGTTATACTCCATAGTGCACATATACCATAATTTCTTTATCCAGTCATCAGTTGGACATTTGAGTTGAATCCATAATTAGAATTAGAATTAATTCACAATAACTAAGTTATGGATTCAACCCAATTTAGAATTAGAATTGAGCTGCAATAAACATGGGGGTATAGAACACTCTTTCTTATGTTGTTTCTTTTTGTTTAGGTAAATTCCCAGGAGAGGGATGGCTGGATAATATGATAGGTCTGTGCTAAGATTTTTGAGGTATCTCCATACTGTCTTCTTCAGTGGCTGCACCAGTTTATGTTCCTACCAGCAGAGGATTAAGGCACCTATTTCCACACATCCTTACCAGCATTTGTTGTTTGTGATTTCTGTATGAGAGCCATTCTGACTGGTGTGAGGTAAAACTGCATTGTGCATTTGATTTGCATTTCTCTGATGGCTAGAGATCCTGAGCATTTTTTCAGGTGTCTGTTGGCCATTTGAAGTTCCTCTCTTGAAAAATGCCTATTCATGTCCTTTGCCCATTTCTTAACTGGGTTGTTTGTTTTGTTGTTCTTTAATATCTTGGGTTCTTTATAGATTATGGATATTAACCCTTTATCAGTTAAGTAGTTTGCAAATATTTTGTCTCATTCTGTCAGTTGTCTCTTCACTTTGCTGACTGCTTATTTTGCAGCTCAGAAGCTTCTCAGGTTGAAGAAATCTCATTTATCAATTTTGGTTGGATTGACTGTATGTCTGGGGTCTTTTCAAAGAAGTCTTTGCCGGTACCCAAGTCTTGTAGGGTTTCCCCAATGTTCCCTAGTAATTTGAGGGTATCGGTTCATGCATTTTGATGTTGGATCCATTTTGAGTGGATTTCTGTGTAAGGTGTAAGGTAGGGATTTAGTTTCATACTTCTTTCTGCATGTGGAGTTCTAGTTTTCCTAGTGCCATTTGTTGAAAAGACTGTCCTTGTTCCAGGGATTGATTTCAGCCCCCTTTTTAAAAGATAAACTGATTGCAGATGTGTGGATTGATTTATCGAGTTTCTATTCTGTTCCATTGGTCTACAAGTCTGTTTTTATGCCAGTACCAGGTTGTTTTGATTATAACTGCCCTGTATTATGATTTGAAATCAGGTATTGTTATTCCCTTTGCTTTGTTTTTGTTATTTAAGATTGTGTTAGCTATTCAGGGTCTCTTTTGTTTCTATATGAATTTTAGTATAAGTTTTTGTAGATCTGAGAAGAATTCCATTGGTATTTTGATTGGGATTGCATTGAATATGAAAATTGCTTTTGGTATATGGACATTTTGATGATAATGATTCTTCAAATCCATGAATGTGAAAGATTTTTCCATTTTTGAAATATTTTCTTCTTTAGTGTTTTGTAATTTTCATCATAGATAACTTTGACAACCCTGGTTAAATTTATTCCAAAATATTTAAAACTTTTTGTAGCTATAGTGAATGGGATTGATCTTAAAAGTTCTTTCTCATCCATCACATTGTGTATACAAAGACTATTTTCTTGTTTTAATTTATATCCTGCCATTTTACCAATTTCTTTTAAGAGTTCCAGTAATCTCTCAATGGAGTCTTTTGGTCCTCTACATGTAGAATCATGTCGTCTACAAATAGAGATACTTTGAGTTATTTCTTTCCATTTTATATCCCTTTGATTTCTTTTCCTTGCCTAATATCTCTGGCTAAAACTTCCAGGACAATGCTGAATAGTAATGGTGAGAGTGGGCATCCTTGTCTGGTTGCAGATTAGGGAGACTGCTTCCAACTTTCCCCATTCAATGAGATGCTGGCTGTGGGTTTGTCAGAAATTGGCTTGTGTTGAGGAATATTCCTTCAATACCCAATTTGCTTAAGGTTTTCATCATGAAAGGATGCTGTATTTTATCAAATAATGTCTCTGCATCTATTGAGATAACTATATGGTTTTTGTTCTTCACTTTATTAATGTGATGTATCACATTGATTTGTGAATGTTGAGCCATCCCTGCAAACTAGGAATGAATCCCATATTGAACTTTCCTTCCTTTTAAATTCTATTGTTATTACCAGGCACTTGATGTTATTTATATGATCACTTTTATACTTAAACCTATCTATATGTTGACTTTAACATTTAATATGATCATTTTAACAGTTAAGATGGCATTTATACCACCAATTTTTATGGGTTTGGAGTCCCATTTCAAATTTTTAGGCTGTACCCTTAAGGGAAAGTCTGTAGGACTGTATGCAGAACTATACTGCTTTACAGTTACAGACTACCTCCTCCCTCTCTTATTCCCCCTCTTGTTTTTAACTGGGATCTTTTTCCAATTGACTTAAAATACATATTATTAACTCTATGTTACATAAAGAGTTCAACACATAGTATGAAGAAGAGAAAAGGAAAAGAAAGAAAACAGAGAAAAAAGGATATACAAAATATAAAGTATCAAATAAACTATCCCTTGGCAGTCAGGTCAAGGACTATTCAAGTCATTTATTCTAAAAGTCAATTCACTAAATGGCTGTTAGGACATTTGCCATTCTATGGGTCTGCTGTGTATCTCACTTCCCATGTTGGATCATTCTCTCCCTTTTTTTATTCTATCGGCTAGTATTTGCAGACACTATTCTTGTTTATGTGATCCCTTCTAATCCATTCTCTCTTTCTATGCCTTCAGGAACTCCTAGGACTTGTATGTTGGGTAATTTGTTGTTTTTAGTTTTTTTTTTGGACAGGCAGAGTGGACAGTGAGAGAGAAAGGTCTTCCTTTTTCCGTTGGTTCACCCACCAATGGCCGCTGCAGCCAGCACACTGTGGCCGGCACACTGCGCTGATCTAAAGCCATGAGCCAGGTACTTCCTCCTGTGTGGGACTCCATGGGATGTGCAGCCATGGAGCCCCCACGTCAAGGTCGGTCTGATAGCTGTTGCTGTGTCTTTATCACAAGGCAGATGTTGCTAGTTTCGGTTAGGGCAATGCTTTCCCATGGTCGGGACTTTCCAGAGGAGTTGAGAATGTTGTAAACAACAAGATGACGCCGAGGACTGTGTGGTGAGCCTGCCTGCTGCGTGACACCTCATCTGATTGGCCCGAGGACGCATGCACACTGCGTGAACAGTGGATTGGAGTGTTCCGTGCATGGACTTGAGCCCGCTTGCAATTGGCCAGATTTTGTATATAAGCTGTGTGCTGAGGAAGGAGGGGGCTTTTCTGTCCACTCTCCTCCCTTCATTCTTTCTCTGTCACTGTTATTTTCTTATTAAAAGTCTACTGAAGACCGATAAGCTGTGAACAGTGTCATTCCTTTGCGGGCAAGGGAGCGACAAGTGGTTCCGTGACTCGGATTCAGACCACTTTGCTACACGCAGGAATAGGTAAGGAACAAAAGGTAAGCATGCATGTGCACAGAAATCCAGCTGGGGAAAGAATAGAAACCGCGGTTCCATCGAAGAAAGACGGGGAAATTAAGTGCCAGAAAACAGGGTAAAGGAATCCCTTAAAAGGCAGGAGTACAAAGTGTTCAGAAACGCCAGGAAATAGGCGGAAACTTCCTTTTTATCTCCAAATGGACAATACTCCATCCACCACTAGGTTGAGCATGCTTTTGAGCTGCTTGTTAAAAGCTGCGGGGATGCCCGTTAAGGCAGCTACAGTATGCGCATTCACTAGGGCCGTTGTCAAGATGTCACCATGGTTTGTGGAAGGTGGCCAATTAGATGAGCAACAGTGGCAGAGAGTAGGGAGACAGTTGAGAGCAGCCGGAGAGCCGGTAGAAATACTTAGATTTTGGCAACTCATTGAACAGACACTTCAGGACCCCACTGAGAGCATAGGGCTTTTACTTGATGAAGGATGTGAGCTCCTAGAAAAGGTTCAGGAGGAGTCTCGGCATGATAGTCAGTCTAGTGACTGTGGTAGTCAGTGTGACAGGAAACAGATGGACAGAGGTCCCTGTAGGGACGAACCACTGGATGAGACAGAGGAAAATTCAGTGAAGGACCATCCCCCATTGAGTGCACCCCTGCGCTCGAGGGGGCCATCTCATTTATATCCCAGTTTGACTAGGCTAGCAAATTTGTCCTTAGAAGACGAACCGCCACTGCGGTATCGTCCATTGACTCTCCCTAAATCGGCCCCTAGGGAAAAAAAAAAAAAGCTATAAAGACTCCATTACAGGGGAGGAGGCAAGATGGAAGAATAGGAAGGGAGCACATTGATAGTCTGGGGAGAGACAGTTTAATAAAAGTGGAGATACTGCAGGTTCAAGGAAGAGTAGGTGAAGAAACAGCAGAAGAAACTCTTCCAGAACTATGATTCACAGTGGACCTGCGTGGAGAGCCTGGGAGCCCACAGTTCGGGACACCAGCGGCAGACTCAACTCACCAGCGCTGGAATGCGAGGTGAGCCGAACCTCAATAGCCCGAGACACCAGCAGGCAAACGAAAAGAGGAGACTAGAGGGAACGACCCCCGGGGGGGAGAAAGTTCACCAGGCTAACTAGAAGAGAGAGAGAGAGAGAGAGAAAGAGAAAGTGTTATGGACACGGGTTTCTCTCTCTCCGCTCACCAATCAAAGGCAAGCAAGACAAAGAGCAAGTGCCATCTTGGACATACATCATAAGCAGAGTGACCTCAGGTCTGCACCGGCCCTGAGCCTAGCAGAAAAACCTGACTCTGGGTGGGGCGAATTAACAGGAGATTAGGACCTAGTAAATTTGTGGTGCTACTGAACTGAGACTGTGAAAAAAGAGATGGTGGGGGAGAGAACTCACGGAATTCACGTGAGTACTCTCCAGAGACACTACAATTCCATAACTTTGGCAACCCAGTGGGAGACTGAAGGAGAATTTGAGCCCACTCTGAGGGCCGAACGGATTCCCTGTGTGGTCCTTGGGAAAGAGCTTCTGATCTCTGGCTCCTGTGGGTATATCATTTGCCTGCTAACTACTTCCAACTTCGTTCAGCTGTGTGGAATTACTTCCCTTTTGAATCAAAAAAAGAAAGACAGAGAGATCTACCATGCCTAACCTGGGAGTGTCACCTTTGGCACACCAAACAGAGCTCTCAGGCCACACCCATCTGAAGCCTCTAAGGCTCCATCAAAGATAGTCCACTTAATCTAGAGTCATAGTATAACAAGAAAAAGCACCACAGTGAGGAAACCAAGTATCTCCAATATGCCAAATAACAAACGCAAAAACCGAGGTAATAAAAACAAGGAAGTCACCATGATGCCCCCAAATGAAAAAGACACCCCAATTCAAGATTATGAAGATGATGACATAGAAGAAATGCAAGAAGCAGATCTCAAAAAATTGATAAGAACATTAAGAAGTTCTCAAAAACAAATTCTTGAACTACAGAAATCCTTAATGGACAAGATAGAAAATCTCTCTCATGAAAATGAAATATTAAGGAGGAATCAAAATGAAACGAAACAACTAGTACAACAGGAAACTGTGATAGTGACGAGAAATCATAATGAAGTGAAGAATTCAATAGATCAAATGACAAACACAATAGAGAGCCTTACAAACAGAATGGGTGAAGCAGAAGAGAATATCGGAATTAGAAGACAGAGAACAGGAAAGGATACAGTCAGACCAAAGAAAAGAAGAGGAAATTAGAAATCTAAAACATATTGTTGGCTGGTGCCATGGCTCACTAAGCTAATCCTCTGCCTAGCGGCGCCGGCACACCAGGTTCTAGTCCCGGTCGGGGCGCCGGATTCTGTCCTGGTTGCCCCTCTTCCAGGCCAGCTCTCTGCTGTGGCCAGGGAATGCAGTGGAGGATGGCCCAAGTGCTTGGGCCCTGCAACCCATGGGAGACATGGAAAAGCACCTGGCTCCTGGCTCCTGCCATCGGATCAGCACGGTGCACCGCAGCACGCCGGCCGCGGCGGCCATTGGAGGGTGAACCAACGGCAAAAGGAAGACCTTTCTCTCTGTCTCTCTCTCTCACTGTCCACTCTGCCTGTCAAAAAAAAAAAAAAAACATATTGTCAGGAATCTTCAGAATACTATTAAAAAACCCAACATTCGGGTTCTAGGAGTTCCTGAAGGCATGGAGAGGGAGAAAGGATTAGAAGGCCTTTTTAAGAGATATTAGCAGAAAATTTCCCAGGTTTGGAGAAGGACAGAGAAATCCTAGTACAGGAAGCTCACAGAACCCCTAATAAACACGACCAAAAGAGATCCTCACCATGACACGTTGTAGTTAAACTCTCCAGAGTGAAACATAAAGAAAAGATCCTAAAATGTGCAAGAGAGAAACGTCAGATTACTCTCAGAGGATCTCCAATCAGACTCACAGCTGACTTCTCATCAGAAACCCTACAAGCTAGGAGGGAATGGCGAGATATAGCCCAGGTACTAAGAGAGAACAACTGCCAGCCCAGAATATTATATCCTGCAAAGCTATCATTTGTGAATGAAGTTGACATAAAGACTTTTCATAGCAAACAGAAATTGAAAGACTTTGTTGCCACTCGTCCAGCCCTGCAAAAGATGCTTAAAGATGTGTTACACACAGAAACACAGAAACACGGTCATCAATAAGAAAGAAGGTAAAGGAAGGAGACCTCACAGCAAAAGATTACAGGGAATTCAAAGCATATATTAGAACTTATCTTTGGCAAATGGCAGGGCAAAGTTACCACTTATCATTAGTCACATTGAACGTGAATGGCCTAAACTGTCCAGTTAAAAGACACCGATTGGCTGATTGGGTTAAGGAACAAAACCCATCTATTTGTTGCTTACAAGAAGCACATCTTTCCAACAAAGATCCATACAGACTGAAAGTGAAAGGCTGGAAAAAGATATACCATGCCAACAGAAATGAAAAAAGAGTGGGCGTAGCCATCTTAATATCGGACAACATAAACTTTACCACAAAAACTGTTAAGAGAGACAAAGAGGGGCACTATATAATGATTAAGGGATCAATACAACAAGAAGATATAACAATTATCAATGTATATGCACCTAACTACAGGGCACCGGTTTATCTAAAAGATTTGTTAACAGACTTAAAGGGAGACTTAGACCCCAATACAATAGTACTGTGGGACTTCAATACTCCACTCTCAGAAATAGATCAACAGGACAGAAGATCAACAAGGATACAGTAGATTTAAATGACACTATAGCCCAAATGGATCTAACAGATATATACAGAACTTTCAATGCTACAGCTAAAGATTTTACATTCTTCTCAGCAGTACATGGAACCTTCTCTAGGATTGACCACATACTAGGCCATAAAGCAAGTCTCAGCAAATTCAAAAGAATTAGAATCATACCATGCAGCTTCTCAGACCATAAAGGAATGAAGTTGGAAATTAGCAACTCAGGAATCCCTAGAGCATACGCAAACACATGGAGATTGAGCAACATGCTCCTGAATGAACAATGGGTCATAGAAGAAATCAAAAGAGAAATCAAAAATTTTCTGGAAGTAAATGAGGATAACAGCACAACATACCAACACTTATGGGACGCAGCAAAAGCAGTGTTAAGAGGAAAGTTTATATCAATAGGTGCCTACATCAAGAAATTGGAAAGGCACCAAATAAATGAGCTTTCAGTTCATCTCAACGATCTAGAAAACCTACAGCAAACCAGACCCAAATCTAGTAGGAGAAGAGAAATAATTAAAATCAGAGAAGAAATCAACAGGATTGAATCAAGAAAAACATTACAAAAAATCAGCCAAATGAGGAGCTGGTTTTTTGAAAAAAAATCAACAAAATTGACACCCCATTGGCCCAACTAACTAAAAAAAGAAGAGAAAAGACCCAAATCAATAAAATCAGAGATGAAAAAGGAAATGTAACAACAGACACCACAGAAATGAAAAGAAACATCAAATTACTACAAGGACCTGTATTCCAGCAAACAGGGAAACCTATCAGAAATGGATAGATTCCTGGACACATGCAACCTACCAAAATTGAACCATGAAGACATAGAAAACCTAAATAGACCCATAAGTGAGACAGAAATTGAAACAGTAATAAAGGCCCTCCCAACAAAGAAAAGCCCAGGACCAGATGGATTCACTGCTGAATTCTACCAGACGTTTAAAGAAGAACTAACTCCAATTCTTCTCAAATTATTCAGAACAATCGAAAAAGAGGGAATCCTCCCAAATTCTTTCTATGAAGCCAGCATCACGTTAATACCTAAGCCAGAGAAAGATGCAGCACTGAAGAAAATTATAGACCAATATCCCTGATGAACATAGATGCAAAAATCCTCAATAAAATTCTGGCCAATAGAATACAACAACACATCAGGAAAATCATCCACCCACACCTAGTGGGATTCATCCCTGGAATGCAGGGTTGGTTCAACATTGGCAAATCAATCAATGTGATTCACCATATTAACGGACTGCAGAAGAAAAACCATATGATTGTCTCAATTGATGCAGAGAAAGCATTCGATAAAATTCAACACCCTTTCATGATGAAAACTCTAAGCAAACTGGGTTTGGAAGGAACATTCCTCAATACAATCAAAGCAATTTATAAAAAACCCATGGCCAGCATCCTACTGAATGGGGAAAAGTTGGAAGCATTTTACTGAGATCTGGCACCAGGCAGGGATGCCCACTCTCACCACTGCTATTTAACATAGTTCTGGAAGTTTTAGCCAGAGCTATTAGACAAGAAAAAGAATCAAAGGAATACAAATTGAGAAGGAAGAAGTCAAACTATCCCTCTTTGCAGATGATATGATTCTTTACTTAGGGGATCCAAAGAACTCTACTAAGAGACTATTGGAACTCATAGAGGAGTTTGGGAAAGTGGCAGGATATAAAATCAATGCATAAAAATCAACAGCCTTTGTGTATACAAGTAATGCCATGTCTGAGAGAGAACTGCTAAGATCAATCCCATTCACAATAGCTACAAAAACAATCAAATACCTTGGAATATACTTAACCAAGGACGTTAAAGATCTCTACGATGAGAATTACAAAACCTTAAAGAAAGAAATAGAAGAGGATAGCAAAAAATGGAAAAATCTTCCATGCTCATGGATTGGAAGTATCAATATCATCAAAATGTCCATTCTCCCAAAAGCAATTTATAGATTCAATGCAATTCCAATCAGGATACCAAAGACATTCTTCTCAGATCTAGAAAAAATGATGCTGAAATTCATATGGAGGCAAAAGAGACCTCGAATAGCTAAAGCAATCTTGTACAACAAAAACAAAACCGAAGGCATCTCAATACCAGATTTCAGGACATACTACAGGGCAGTTGTAATCAAAACTGCATGGTACTGGTACAGAAACAGATGGATAGACCAATGGAACAGAATTGAAACACCAGAAATCAATCCAAACATCTACAGCCAACTTATATTTGATCAAGGATCTAAAACCAATTCTTGGAGCAAGGACAGTCTATTCAACAAATGGTGCTGGGAAAACTGGATTTCCACGTGCAGAAGCATGAAGCAAGACCCCTACTTTACACCTTACACAAAAATCCACTCAACATGGATTAAAGACCTAAATCTATGACCTGACACCATCAAGTTACTAGAGAACATTGGAGAAACCCTTCAAGATATTGGCACAGGCAAAGAATTTCTGGAAAAGACCCAGGAGGCACAGGCAGTCAAAACCAAAATCAACTATTGGGATTGCATCAAATTGAGAAGTTTCTGTACTGCAAAAGATACAGTCAGGAAAGTGAAGAGACAACTGACAGAATGGGAAAAAATATTTGCAAACTATGCAACTGATAAAGGGTTGATAACCAGAATCTACAAAGAAATCAAGAAACTCCACAACATCAAAACAAACAACCCACTTAAGAGATGGGCCAAGGACCTCAATAGACATTTTTCAAAAGAGGAAATCCAAATGGCCAACAGGCACATGAAAAAATGTTCAAGATCACTAGTAATCAGGGAAATGCAAATCAAAACCACAATGAGGTTCCACCTCACCCCAGTTAGAATGGCTCACATTCAGAAATCTACCAACAATAGATGCTGGTGAGGATGTGGGGAAAAAGGGACACTAACCAACTGTTGGTGGGAATGCAAACTGGTTAAGCCACTATGGAAGTCAGTCCTCAGAAACCTGCATATATCCCTACCATTCGACCCAGCCATCCCACTCCTTGGAATTTACCCAAAGGAAATTAAATTGGCAAACAAAAAAGCAGTGTGCACATTAATGTTTATTGCAGCTCAATTCACAATAGCTAAGACCTGGAACCAACCCAAATGCCCATCAACGGTAGACTGGATAAAGAAATTATGGGACATGTACTCTATAGAATACTATACAGCAGTCAAAAACAACGAAACCCAGACATTTGCAACAAGATGGAGGAATTTGGAAAACATCATACTGAGTGAATTAAGCCAGTCCCAAAGGGACAAATATCACATGTTATCCCTGCTGGGCGACAGCTAACTGAGCACCAAAGGGGAAACTTGTTGAAGGGAAATGGACACTGTGAGAAACAGTGGCTTGATCAGCTCTTGTCCTGACGGTTTATGTACAATGTAATACTTTATCCATTTTAGTATTTTTTTTGTTCTAGTATCATTGGTTGAACTCTGTAATTAACACACAATTGTTCTTAGGTGCTTAAATTTTAACTGAAAAGTGATCCCTGTTAGGAATTTGGAAAACATTATGCTGAGTGTAATAAACCAATCCCAAAGGGACAAATACCACTTGTTCTCCTTGATAGGTGACAACTAACTGAGCACCAAAAGGAAACCTGTTAAAGTGAAATGAACACTATGAGAAACGGTGACTTGATCAGCCCTCACCCTGAGTGTTGATGAGCAACTTGATATGTTATCCCCCTTAGTATTTTTTTGTTTGTTTGTTCTACTTAATACCTTTGGTTGAATACTGTAATCAATACACAATTCTTCTTATGTGCTGAAACTTAACTGAAAAGTGATCGCTGTTAAATATAAGAGTGGGAATAAGAGAGGGAAGAGATGTGCAATTCGGGACATGCTCAAGCTACTTACCTCAAACGGTAGAGTTAGAAACATACCAGGGGATTCGAATTCAATCCCATCGAGGTGGCATGTACCAATGCCATCTCACTAGTCCCAGTGATCAATTTCTGTTCACAATTGATCATAATGATAGGACTAAGAACCAAAGGGATCACATAAACAAGAATAGTGTCTGCAAATACTAGCTGATATAATCAAAAAGGGAGAGAATTATCCAACATTGAAAGTGAGATACACAGCAGACCTATAGAATGGCAAATGTCCTAACAGCACTCTGGCCTCAGAATCAGCCCTTAAGACGTGGATCCAGCTGAAATGCCCATGAGAGTATTTTAGGCATGGAAAGCCAAGGCACTCTGGAAAAAAAAAAAAGGAAAAAAAAAAAACCTAAATGAAAGATCTCCGCGAGTGAGATCCCAGTGGAAAAAATGGGTCATCAAAGAAGGAGGAGGTACCTTTCTCTGAAGGGAGGAGAGAACTTCCACTTTGACCATGGCCTTGTCTAAATATGATCAGAGTCAGTGAACTCAGGGGGCTTCCATAGCCTTGGCAGCTCATGACAAGAGCCTAGGGTGATTACTGAGGCCATAAACAAGAGTGTCAATTTGTTAAGTCAACAACAGGAGTCACTGTGCACTTACTCCTCATGTAGGATCTTTGTCCTTAGTGTGCTGTACATTGAGATTTAATGCTATAACTAGTACTCAAACAGTATTTTTCACTTTATGTTTCTGTGTGGGAGCAAACTGTTGAAATCTTTACTTAATGTATGCTCAACTGATCTTCTGTATATAAAGTGAATAGAAAATGAATCTTGATGTGAATGGAAGGGGAGAGGTAGTGGATAAGGGGAGGGTTGCAGGTGGGAGGGACGTTATGGGGGGGAAGCCATTGTAATCCATAAGCTGTACTTTGGAAATTTATATTCATTAAATAAAAGTTAAAAAAAAGACTCCATTACAGATGCAGGGAATAGGGTTAAAAAAGGCAAGCCATAGAACAGTTCATTAATTGTATAGGAATAGTCAGTCCTTGGTTCGCAAAAGGAGTCATAAATGAGCAACATTGGGATTTGCTTGGAAAAGATTTAAATGTGCATTTAAAGAAACAAAGCAAGCCGTGACAAAGGCTGTGAAAACTTTGTTACAGATGTAGAGAATAGGGTTAAAGAGACAAACCATAGAACAGTTTATCAGTGCTGTTGAAACAATTAGTACTTGGTTTGCTGAAGAGGGTGTTGTGGATAAGAAACACTGGGAGTAAAAAATATAGATCAGTATACACTGGACAGCCCTCACCTTGCATTTAAATATTCCATTTGAAGTAAATGTTCTCTGTTATAAAGTTCATATTACTATGTGAAATGAGAAATTGTGGTAACAAAGTGTCCGGACTACCCATTCTGTTTTTGTTTTATGTACTAACTCTACCCCTATTATTAATAGGAATGCTTGAGCAGATTATGCTTGGTTTGCTTTACAAAAAAAAAATGTAAGTCAAAATATGCTGCAAGTAGTTAAGATTCCACACACCTGCAGAAATGTAATAATTACAGATAATAAGAGGCTAGTTCCCTCAGATATGTTTCAATTTATCCTTAAAACATATTAAATATTATTGTGTTTGATTGCTAATTCTCAGTATGGATCCTTTTCTGGTGCTGTGTAAAAATTGCCTAGTAATGCCCATAGTACTGTAAATTCTACAAAACATAAGTACAACACAAATATGGATAGATTGGCTATTGTGGCTGAGGTGTTCTTTAACAGTCCCTTTAATAAAAAATTAACAAAATAAATTAATTTAAAAAACAGAACATTCAGGACCTGCCACTCTGCTTGGTATGTCATTACAAAAATCATCAAGAAGGACTATGCCTGATAAGTGAGGGTGCTATAAATGTGGGTAGCAGGGACATGTACAAATATTGTCCAAAAGTCAAACATCAAAAAAGTCCCTCCTCCTGGGATTTGCCCCCGGTGCAAAAGAGGAAGGCATTGGGCCAATAAATGTCACTCCAAAACTAATAAAAAAAATCATTAAATAAATAAAGTTCAAAAAACTAAAAGCGGGGCTGGCCCCAGGCCCCATCCCAACAAATTTTGGGGGCCATGACATTTGTTCCTTAACAGAACACCCTAAATCCGTCAATTTCCTCCACGGAGCCACAGAGGGTAGTGCAGGACTGGACCTCAGTGCCACCTCCTATACAGTATTGACCCCTGAGATGGGCCCACAAGGCCTCCCTACTGGGATTTTTGGTTCTTTGCCACCTGGGTTTTTTGGTCTCCTACTGGGCAGAAGTAGTATAACTATGAAAGGGTTACAGGTTTTTCCTGGAGTTATAAACACTGACTTTACTGGTGAGATAAAAATTATGACTCAAGCCAATAATGTAACTTTAACTCCAGGACAATGCATTGCTCACTTGATTCTGTTCCCCTTCTCTTCAATTGGTAGGTCTTTTTTAAATAAAAGAGAAAATAACGGTTTTGGATCTTCTAATGCTTATTGAATACACCCCATAACTAATGACCGACCCAGATTTTTCTTAAAATTAAATAAAAAGTTATTCAGTGGTCTTTTAGATACTGGAGCTGATGTCTCTGTTATTTCAGCAGCAAGCTGGCCCACAAATTGGAAAAAAAAAATTACCATAACTCAATTGCAAGGTATTGGACGGAGTCAAAGATTAACACAAAGTTCCAAATTGCTGCAATGGGAGGATGAAGCAGGTAATGCTGGAGCCTGTCGCCCCTATATTTTGGCTGCATTACTTGTTAATCTCTGGAGACGTGATATTCTAACTCAAATGGGGGCTTTAATGCATAGTCCAAATAAGATTGTTACCATTAACATACTTCAACAAGGTCATTTGCCAGGTAAGGGTTTAGACAAACAACAACAAAGCATCACATCTCCAGTTACTTTAACTCTCAATCATGACCAAAGAGGCTTGGGTTTCCCTTGATGGCTACTGGTCAGCCTGTGCCCCATGCAAAAAATAAAATAAAATAAAAATCAGATAATCCCGTATGGGTGGATCAGTGGCCTTTACTACAGGAAAAGATAAATGCTGCACAGATATTGGTGGAAGAACAATTAACAGCAGGACATATAGTTCCTTCTAATTCTCCTTGGAATAGTCCTATTTTTGTTATCAGAAAGAAATATGGGAGATAGCGATTGCTTCAAGGCCTTAGGGCTGTTAATGCTACTGTGGAAATTATGGGGGCTTTACAACCAGGTTTACCATTGCCCACTGCAATTCCAAAGGACTCTTATATTGCAATAATAGATTTAAAAGATTATTTTTATACTATACCTTTACATCCAGAAGATTGTCCCCAATTTGCTTTCAGTGTTCCTTCAGTAAATTTTAAAGAACCTATGCAAAGATGCCAATGGAGGATCTTACCTCAAAAAATGGCTAATAGCCCTACTTTGGGCCAACAATTCATTGATGCTGCTCTTCAAAAAATTTGCAAAAAGTATAGCAATTTATATATTATACACTATATGGATGATATTTTAATAGCTGGACCTGAGGAATTTTTGGTGATGCAATGTCTGACAGTAATGAAAGAGCAATTATCTGCTTTTGGTCTTATCATAGCCCCTGAGAAAATGCAACTTCAATATCCTTATCAATATCTAGGCTTCCAATTGTACCCATGAAAAATACTTCCACAAAAAGTCACCTTACAATTGGATTCTTTACAGACTTTAAATAAGTTTCAAAAACTTCTAGGGAATATTAATTGGCTTTCTGTACATCTCCACCTCATAACAGGAGACCTTAAACCTTTATTCAATATCCTAAAAGGAGGTCAAGCTTCTGTAATTTGTGATGGTCACCGTACAGTTATTAACACCTCTTTTTCATCTCTACAGCTAGTTAAATTAGCTGCTGTTACATTTGCATTACAGTCTACTTTGGATGTAGTGGTTAACATACACACCGATAGCAAATATGTGTTCCTATCAGTGCCTCAATTGGACACTTGTTCATTCCTTCCTAAATCCTCAGCTGCTTCTCCTTTATTTTCTCGCATTTGCACTGTCATTCGACGACATACCTGCCCTTTCTTTATAGGTCATATTCGAGCACATTCCAATCTCCCTGGACTATTGGTAGAGGGCAATCATTTGACAGAATCTGCTCTATGCATATACTCTATTGATACAACAATAAAAGATCACGTTTTACATCATCTAAATGCTCATATGTTACGCTTAATAAATAATATTACTCAAGAACAAGCTTGACAAATTGTAAAATTCTGTTCTACTTGCTCCATCCAGTTATCAGTACCTCACTTTCAAATTAATCCTCGTAATTTATTCCCCCAATCAACTATGGCAAATGGATATCACCCACTTCATGAAATTTGGTAAACAAAAATATATACATGTGTCTCTTGATACTTGTTCTGAATTTATTTTTGCTTCCTTACATACAGGTGAAGCTACAAGACATGTTATTGCCCGTTGCTTACAAGCTTTTGCTTCCCTAGGAACTCCAAAGCAGATTAAAACGGATAATGGACCTACTTATATTTCTGCCTCTTTTAGAAATTTTTGTGTAACTTTTTTCTATCTCATGTTACTGACATTCCTTATAATCCTCAGGGTCAAGACATTCTTATACGTACACATAACACTTTAAAACAATATTTTAATAATATAAACAAAAGGGGGAGTTTAGGGTTCTTGCCCATTATCCTAACAAATGGCTCTCACATGCTTTATTCATTTTAAATTTTTTCACATTGGATAAAGATGGTCGTTTTGCAACTATTCAACAGTGGCATCCACAAACAGCTGGGGTAAGAACAATGGTAAAACGGAAGGATCCTATCACCAATCAATGGAATGGACCTGATCCAGTACTGGTATGGGACATGGGCTCTTAAGGGATGGGTATTTTTATGCAACCAATTTGCTTTTACATTGTTAGCCCCTAATGATTTTTGCAACTGCTCATTGGGCCATGTGGCCCCAATGCTAACATCTGTATTTCCAAAGGCACGACAGCGATGCTCATTATCTGAGAACTGTGATGATGATGTCATCTTAATTGGAGACCTGCTTTCACCATGGCTATACAGCTAGTGGGAGTTCCTGGATTGGCTTATGGAAATAATTGTGGACTATGAAGGCTTACATGTTTGGTGACCAAAACAATCAATCTTATTGCTACTGCGCTATCCAATATAGCTGAAGAATTGGATCAAGTTTGTTCAGGAGTACTTTTATACCGAGCAGCTATCGATTATTTGCTGTTAAAAGATCATATAAGCTGTAAATCTGTTCCAGGGGAATGTTGTTTTAACATTACTAACAATGTGCCATATATAGAGTCTGTTATTGATAAACTTTAGAGTAAAATGCAACATATGTTTATTACTAACCCACTAACATTTGAGGGGTTTCAATGGATTCATTGGTTATTAATGCTGGCTGGACCGTTACTGCTTTTCATACTTTGTATGGGATGTTTTCCGTGTGTTCTACAATTTGTGCTATCTTCACTACAGTCTGTATGGACTGACATTCATCACTTAAAACTTCATACCAAACCTCCTTTGTAATCAAAAATAATTAATATTTGGCTGTATGTTTCATCTCTCATCTAATGTTGGGCTAAAATGGTACTCAAAAACGGGTAAGACACTCCACATCCTGTACCTACCTAAGACAGGGCTCAAGTTAAAGAATGGGTCGCTATCAGTTGCTTGTTTGTCATGGTACTACTGGGCCTTGCCTTCATCGCCAGATGGATCAGAGCCTTAGCACTCCGTCAGCAGAATACCAACGTGATAATCCAACAGGCCATGCTGGCCACCTTGCAATCTCACCCCAATAAAAAAGTATGGCTTAGCATGATGGAGCGGTAGTCAAAGATGGGTAAACACTGATGGGTGCTCCTAGCAACCTAAGACAGAGGTTAGGACAGGCTTCCTATTACCTCCATGACGGGTAAGCAGGTAGCACGCCATTGGGTACCTAAGACAGGCATGTTTCCATGCCATTTAAATAATAAAGAAGGGGGAGATGTGCGACTCCATGGGATGCGCAGCCATGGAGCCCCCATGTCAAGGTCGGTCTGATAGCTGTTGCTGTGTCTTTATCACAAGGCGGATGATATCCGCCCTCTCTCAGCTGGGCACCAGACACCATTGTGGGGAGGATGTGCTGAGAGAAATGTGCCCTTTTTACTTCCTCTGGTTCTGTGGGTACCTACTAGTCTCTATGGCACCATGCTGGACTCATGCCATACTCTCCTTTAGTGATATCACCACAGGTTGCTGCAGTCTGGTCTCACCTCTGTCTCCAATCTGCCACTTGCTCTGACTGCTGGAGTTGTGTATTGTGTCCATGTTCGTGCTGTGTGTTTGCACCATCCACATGGATCCACAGCATTCCTCTCCCTTCTGTAGAATTTCCACTGTAATTTTTTCTCTAATTCTCCCCCAAGAGTGCACTTCCTAAACTTCTTTTTTAATGATTTATCCCTAGTCTAGTGCAGTATGTTGTTCCCTATTCCACCATCTTGGACAGTCATAGCTATTTAATTCTTGTCTGACTGCCCCTTGGAGAATAAGTATCTCAGGAGGAGGGGTCTTTTTTGCATGGTTCATTAGTCTTCAGCATTTAGAACTATTTTCAATTGAGGATATTTATTGAAAAAATATTTGTTGAATGAAATATTTATTGTATGAAACTAGCTGAGTCAGAGTCAGATGTCTTCCATGGTAAATTAGAAGTTATGACAGTTATGACTTATAAATTATGCCTCTGGTAAAAATGTTAAGTGATAGCTTAGGTATCGACTTCCATTTTATGACTGAGTTGCTTCTGGAATGATTTTTCTGCTTGTAGTCTTTTTATATTTTCCACATTGCTCTGAGTTTTTTTCCACACAAATCTGTTCATGTCTCTCTCTTGAGCAGCTTCCTTTTGTGGCTCTGCATGTCTTTTGGTATCAAATCCAGGTCCTGCAACTTGACTCACAAGATCCCTTGGGATCTGGCCTCATTTGTCTTTCTGTTCTCATCTTTTCCCATTCACTCTCCTGCTTACACTGGACTATTTGTAGTTCCCTGCACAGACTATGCTGTTTCATGCCTTTTTTACTTTGCCCCTTTTACCTGCTAAGAATTGTTTTTCATCCCCATCACCTACACAAGATTTCCCCCTGTAACTCTTCACTCAGTTTCTGTTTAAACATCCTGTGTTCTTACTCATTGTTTTACTTCTGGCCCATCCTGCTGAAGCTTCCATTGGTGGCTTTCTTATGAACATTTGTCTTGAGATGTGGTAATTTGCATTACAAAGCCACTATTGGCTCTTGAGTCATAAGTCATGCACACCCTGTCCATCAATAATCATCAGTTGTCTGAACTCTCATGTCTGATGGTTTTTAGTATCTGGGAAAGATGATGGCTCCTGCATGTTCCCATGATCAATTTTTGCTGTGTTAGTATAAGGGACATGTGATAAGAGGAGATTCTGTTGGAAATCCTATCAAATTTTCTAAGTTTTTTCTTAGCCAAATGTAAAAAGTGCCTAACCTACTGTGTATTTTAAGCATCTTATTTCTGCTCTTAAAATTTTCAAAAGCAAGTGGTAAATTGGTATGTAAAATTATGGATATACTTTCTTTTTTGGCTGTAGGTTAAATAGATTAGGAATTTTCTTTTCTTTTTTCCTTCCTCCCTTCCATCCATCCATGTATCCAGAGATTTACTTATTCATTTGAGAAGCAGAGTTACAAAGAGTGGGAAAGTCGGAGAGAGAGAGATCCTCCATTTGCTGGTTCATTCCGCAAATGGCTGCAGTTGCCAGGGCTGGGCCAGGAACCAGGAATATCATTAAGGTGTGCCATGTGGGTGACAGGGGCCCAAGTTCTTAGGCCATCCTATACTGCTTTCTTTAGCACATTAACAAAGAGCTGGATCATAAGTAGAGCAACCAGAATTGGAACTGGTGCTCATATTTGATGTTGGGATTGTAGACAGTTGCTTAACCTGTTGCACCACAACTCTAGCCCCAAGAGTAAGAATTTTTATTGGTAAACTATGACCACAATTAGGTTCCTGAGTAATATAAATGTGACAATGATTCCCTTGAATAGCAGGCTTCAATCTGTGTTGATTTCACATATATGTCAGTGAAATAAAAATGAGCACTTATCCTTGTATGTGGATACTAATTTCTTTAAATATCAGTACTTTAATTTAATCTAATGATACATATGTTGTACTACATTCAAGGAATTGTTGTAGGAACTTTACAGACTTGCAAAATAGGTACTGTTGTCTGTATTTCACATACAAATAAACTGACTCATAGAGAGATCAAATAAGTTGTCTGGGTTAGTAGTAAGTAGCAGAGCTGGAAAATCTGGCTCCATGTTAATGCCATTAATCCACTCAACTGCTTTCATAAAAAAAATAAAGATCTAGGCAGCATATTACTGTTTATTAGAAAACAAAATAACAGAACTAAAAGAGAAACTAAACAGTGTTTTAAAATATTGGACTAATTGCAAGAGCTTCACACTATCAATGGCTAGATTTAAGAAAGGAGGAAATAAGAATGAGATGCTTCATAATTAAGGATTGTGCACATAAATCCCTATTTAAAATTGCTATTTTGATAATTTTGAATCTTTGGACAAACATATTTTTAAAAATCATCTGCAGTGCTGGCACCATGGCTCACTTGGCTAATCCTTTGCCTGTGGTGCCAGCACCCCAGGTTCTAGTCCCAGTTGGAGCACCAGGTACTAGTCCCGCTTGCTCTTCTTCCAGTCCAGCTCTCTGCTGTGGCCCAGGAGGGCAGTGGAGGATGGCCCAAGTGCTTGGATCCCTGCACCCGCATGGGAGACCAGGAGAAGCACCTGGCTCCCGGCTTTGGATCAGCACAGCACTGGCCATGGCGGCCCTTAGGGAAGTGAGCAACGGAAGGAAGACCTTTCTCTCTGTCTCGCTCACTGTCTATAACTCTCTGTCTTTCTCTCTCACTGTCTAACTCTGCCTGTCAAAAAAATCATCTGTAATATTTTAAAACATATTTATTTGACAGGTAGAGAGAGAGGGAGAGAGAATGTTCCATACACAGGTACACTCCCCTAATACCTGAAGGCAGGAGCCCAGAACTCCATCCAGATCTCCTATATGGGTGCCATCAGCCCAACTACTTGAACTGTCACTGCTGACTCCCAGGGTGTGCATTAGTAGGATGCTGGAATCATAAAGAACTAGAACATGACCTCAGGCACTGTAGCATGAGATAAGGATGTTGCAAGCAGATTTTTAGCTGCTGGACCAAACACCCACCCCTGGTCAACTAATTGTCTGATCTAATAAAGTCATCTTTGTTTTTAATCTCATAAAATAGCTGCTGAAGATTTATGTCAGTAGAAGAAATTTTCATGTTGTTATTTTCTTTTTCACTTATATGCATGCATCACTATGGTTATATAAAATATATGATGTCTTTTCAGTGATATTCCAAAGCAATTTATCTTCCTTATGAAGTTTAGCTTAAATAAAACTTAATATAACATACATATTCTTCTAACAGAGGAGTTGTAAACTGTCACAGGGTGTCACCTGCCCAAATAAGAGACTGAACTCATGAGGGAACTACGTTGTACTGCTCTGTGCCTAGAACATTTGTCCTGCCTTTAGAGCATTTTGTTCATGCTATGAGGTGGGTAGCTTGTGGTACACTTACTGCATAGGGATGCCAATGACAATTGTATATTAGAGACTTTCATGTTACTTTTGTTTTTAGAAAATATAGAAATGGAAATTTAATATTTTTCTTTGTACACCCTCAGAGGATTGCCTAATGTTCCTCCTGGTGGCCTGCACATCCTTCATTGGGTTACAGAACCTTTGAAAGGCAGCTGAAGAAGTCATCTGAAAATACATCCGTGACTCAGGCAGCAAAGGAGGGCCTGTAAATGTGAAACTCAGTGGAGTTTGTAGCAGACATTTGGTCTACATAGATACTGTTAACATATCTCAATAATGTGAAAAGTTTAAGTTGAAGTAGCTCTTTCTATTAAAAGTCACTTTCCCTGTTTTTTGGTTAGCTATTTGCTTCCTGATTATGTTAAATCCGTAATTTCTACTTTCTGGTTAAGACCCAATAGGCACATTGTGGAGTTAACAAAATGGGACATACCCCATTGCTTTTCTCTTTACCCTGCTGGGCCAGAATCTGCTGCTTGATTCCATGCACTAATGAGCCATAAAATATTATTCTTCTGCTAATTTAACTCAGGGAGGCCACTGGGGATTTGTTTGAAAAGTCAAGAGAGAGCGAGAGCAAGAGCGAGAGAGAGCGTGAGAGAGTGAGGGAGAGCGTGTGCTTAGTTTACAAATTAACTCACTGAATGTAATACATGATATTTTTCTTTGCAAGAATCTGCCACCAAAAAGTCCAACCAACTAAACAACTGAATAAAAACAAGATAGTTGTATGCCTATATTTTCAGGTAAGTAATGTTATTTTGTCACAATTTAGACACTTAAATAAGAGATCATGTTTTACATAATAATACAATATGTTTTTCCTATAACTTGCGTTATCTTTCTAGCTTTTTCCATTCTAGTCTGTCTGAGGCAGGAAATCTCACTTTAACAGATTGTTGATGGAACAAGGACATAAACCTCTTTGCCTGAAAGCAGATTCAATACCCTGATGTATTTCTTTGTCAAACCAGCTCAATCTGATGCCCTATATTTTTCCCCAATCCTTCCTCTGGATTCTTTTCCAACCAGCAGAGAGGAAGGCCCACCAAGTTTGAAAAGTCCACAAAAAAACCTATGCACATTTGCTCATCTCTGCCCACTGCGCTCCCCTCCAGAACTTTAGCCTACCCTAATTTATAAAAGACCCAGCCTGCTGGAGGGCTCAGCTTTCAGCCTTGCTGGTTTTTTTATGCATGACAGCAGATAGCTTCCTCTGTGAATTTATTTCCCTTGAATAAATTTGTTTTGGCTCTGAGTTCATATCCTGTCTCCTCTCCATTCTCCCCTCTTTCCTTACTGTTGTTTATCATTTTCTTGACTAAAGACTTAATGTTATATCTTTTTTAGCTGCTAAATTAAGTTCATGTAGTTACTAATCTTTCATTATCCAAATACAAACATGTTTGTTTATATGTTTGGGTGATTCAGAAGGAAAGTGTCAAAACTTTTCTCCCATCTGTAGGTTGTCTCTTCAGTCTATTCATTGTTGTCTTTTCTATGTAGAAACTCCTTAATTTGATTTAATCCTATTCATTTTTACTTTTGTTACCTATGCTTTTGGGGTCTTATGCAAATCATTGCCTACATCAATATCTTGAAGTGTCTACCTATATTTTCTCAAAGCCATTTCACATGAGGTAGGCATCTAATTCCATTCTTCTGAATTTTTATGTTCATTTGTCCATTTTTGCCAGCATGATTTATTATAAAAACTATCCTTTTTCTGATGTATTTTCTTGGCATTTTTGTCAAAATATGTTGACTGTATATAGGTGGATTAATTCTGGGGCTCTCTATTCTATCATATTAATCTGTTAGTTTTTATGTTTTTAATCTTTAATTACTTCATAATTAATTAACAGCTTTGTAGTATGCTTTGAAATCAGTTATTGTGGTACCTTTAGCTTGAGTTTCTATTTAACTTTTTTCTTAGGATGGCTTTGATTATTCTGGGTCTTTTATGGCTCAAACTAATTCTGTAAATAATGTTAGTGGTATTTTGATAGGTATTGCATTGATTCTATTATTACTTTACCTAGTGTGAACATTTTAATGATATCACTTCTTCCACATCATGAATAAGTAATATCTTTCCATTTCTTGTGTCCTTGATGATTTTTTCCCCTCAATGTTTTATAATTTTCGTTATAGAGTTCACTGATTAAATTATTCCTAACGAAAATATATTGAAGCAATTGAAAATTTAATTTCTTCACTATTTCTCTTTCAGCAAGACCATTATTGGTAAAAATGTTCTTTTTTTTATTTTTTGACAGGCAGAGTGGACAGAGAGAGAGAGAGACAGAGAGAAAGGTCTTCCTTTGCCGTTGGTTCACCCTCCAATGGCCGCCATGGCTGGCGCGCTGCAGCCGGCGCAGCGCGCTGATCCGATGGCAGGTGCCAGGTACTTCTCCTGGTCTCCCATGGGGTGCAGGGCCCAAGTACTTGGGCCATCCTCCACTGCACTCCCTGGCCACAGCAGAGAGCTGGCCTGGAAGAGGGGCAACTGGGACAGAATCCGGTACCCTGACTGGGACTAGAACCTGGTGTGCCGGTGCTGCAAGGTGGAGGATTAGCCTAGTGAGCTGCGGTGCCAGCCCTAAAATGTTCTATTTTTGCATATTGATTTTCTTTTTTTTTATTTGACAGAGTTAGACAGTGAGACTGAGAGAGACAGAGAAAAAGGTCTTCCTTCCATTGGTTCACCCCCAAATGTCCGCTATGGTTCAAGCTATGCCGATCTGAAGCCAGGAGCCAGGTGCCTCTTCCTGCTCTCCCACGTGGGTGCAGAGGCCAAGGACTTGGGCCATCCTCCACTGCCCTCCTGGGCCACAGCAGAGAGCTGGACTGGCAGAGGAGCAACCGGAACTAGAACCGTGCCTATATGGGATTTCAAGACTAATTTATTTATTTATTTATTTATTTATTTATTTATTTATTATTTTTTTTTCTGACAGGCAGAGTGGACAGTGAGAGAGAGAGACAGAGAGAAAGGTCTTCCTTTTTGCCGTTGGTTCACCCTCCAATGGCCGCCATGGCCGGCGCACCGCGCTGATCCGATGGCAGGAGCCAGGTGCTTCTCCTGGTCTCCCATGGGGTGCAGGGCCCAAGCACTTGGGCCATCCTCCACTGCACTCCCGGGCCACAGCAGAGAGCTGGCCTGGAAGAGGGGCAACCGGGACAGAATCCGGCGCCCCGACCGGGACTAGAACCCGGTATGCTGGCGCCGCAAGGCGGAGGATTAGCCTAGTGAGCCGCGGTGCTGGCCGACTAATTTATTTTTTGAGAGGCAGAGTTACAGACAGAGAAAGGGAGAGACAGAGAGAGATTTTTCATCTGCTGGTTCACTCCCCAAATGGTTGCAATGGTTGGAGCTGGGCAGATCCAAAGCCAGGAATCAGAAACTTCTTCTGGGTCTGCCACAAAGTTTCATGGGTCCAAGGACTTGGGCCATCTTCTGCTGCTTTCCTAGGTACATTAGTAGAGAGTTGGATTGGAAGTGGAGCAGCTGGGACTCGAATTGGCACCCATATGAGATGCTGGCATTACAGGCCAGGCCAGGGCTTTAACCCAGTGTGCCATAGTGCCAGTCCTGATAATGTGGCTTTTTTTCATTTATTTTATTTAAGAAATACAAACTTCATGCATTTCATATATACAAATTTAGGAACATGATATTAGCTACCCTATTTCCCTTCCATCTATACTCCCAGTTTTCTTCCTCCTCCCTCTCCCCTTCCAATTCTTATTTTTCACAAAGATCTATTTTTAATTAGCTTTATACTCCTAAGATAAACCCTACACTAAGTAGAGGGATCAACATATAGTATGAAGAAAAATTTGGAAAAAAACAAAAAACAAACAAAAAGCATTGTTCCTCAGCAGTCAAGAAAAGGGCTGTTCAAAATCATTGAATTAAAATAGTGTCATTGTACTCCTATAGATTACCTTTTAGTTACTTTATTAGTTAGCACATATCAGAGAGAACATATGGTATTTTTTTGAGGGACTGGATTATTTCACTAAGTATAATGTAAATGAAATAAATAAATAAATAAATTAGTCTTGAAATCCCATATAGGCACCGGTTCTAGTTCCGGTTGCTCCTCTGCCAGTCCAGCTCTCTGCTGTGGCCCAGGAGGGCAGTGGAGGATGGCCCAAGTCCTTGGCCTCTGCACCCACGTGGGAGACCAGGAAAACAGTTGCATTCATTTTGTTGCAAATGACAGGATTTCATTTTTGTTTGTCACAGTAAAGAATTCCATAGTGTATATATATCATAATTTCCTTATACAGTCTTCAGTTGATGGGCATCTGAGTTAATTTCATATCTCAACTATTGTAAATTGAACTGCAGTGAACATGGGGGTACAGATAATTGTTTCAGATGATGATTTCATTTCCTTTGTGCAAATTCCCAGGAGTGGGATGACTGGGTCATAAGGGAGCTCTACATTGAGCTCTCTGAGGTGTCTCCATACTGTCTTCCGAAGTGGCTCTGCCAGTTTACATTCCCATGAACAGTGGATTAAGGTACCCTTTACCCACACTCACCAGCATTCATTGTTTGTTTATTTCTGTATGAGAGTCATTTTAATAGGGGTGAGGTGAAACCCCGTTGTGGTTTTGACTTGTATTTCCCTGATTGTTAGGAATTCTGAGCATTTTTTCGTTTCTTTTAGCCCTTTGCCTTTCCTCTCTTGAAAAATGTCTGTTCAGGTTGTTTGCTGATTTCTTAACTACATTGTTTATTTTGTTTTTGTTGATTTTCTTGAGCTCTTCATATATTTAGGTTATTAATCCTTTATCATTTGCATTGTTATGAATTTTTCCTCCTATTCTGTTGGTTGCCTTGTCACTTTTCTGTGTTTCTTTTGCAGTGCAGATGCTTCTTAATTTGATGTAATCTCATTTGTCAATTTTGGCTTTGATTGCCTGTGTTTCTGGGGTCTTTTCCAAGAAGGCTTTGCCTATGCCAGTGTCTTGTAGGGGTTCCCCAATGTTCTATAGTTATTTGATGGTATCAGATTGTAGTTTAGGTCTTTGATCCATTTTGAATGGATTTTTTGTGTAAGTTGTAAGCTAGGGGTCTAATTTCATACTTCGGTATGCAGAGATCCAGTTTTCTCATCTCCATTTATTGAAGAGACTTTCTGTGCTCCAGAGATTGATTTTAGCTCCTTTGTCAAAAATAAGTTGGTTGTAGATGTGTGGATTGATTACTGGAGTTTCTATTTTGTTCCACTGGTCTATCCATGTGTTTTTGTGACAGTACCAGGCTGTTTTGATAATAATGGCACTGTATGTAGTATGTCTTGAAATCAGGTGATGCAATGCCTCTGGCTTTGTTTTTGTTTTGTAAGATTGCTTTAGCTATTCTGTATCTCTTTTGTTTCCATAGCATCATTTTTTTCTAAATTTGAGAAGAATGTTGTTGGTGTTTTGATTGGGATTGCATTGAATCTATTAATTGCTTTTCATAGTATGGATTTTTTTGATGATATTGATTCTTCAAAGCTATGAACATGGAAGCTTTTTCCACTTTATATGTCTTCTTTTCTTTCTTTAGTGTTTTTTCATTGTAGAGCTCTTTGACATCCTTGATTAATTTATTGCAAGGTATTTAATTTTTTGAATTGATTTTAGAAGTCCTTTCTCAGCCATGGCATTGTCCATGTCTACAAAGGCTATTGATTTTTGTGTTTTGGTTTTATATCCTGCTTCTTTACCAAACTCTTTTATGAATTCAAGTAGTCTCTTAGTAGCTCAATGGAGTCTTTTGCATCCCCTATATAGAATCATGCCATCTGCAAATAGGGATAGTTTGAGTTCTTCCTTTCCAATTTGTATCCCTTTGGTTTGTTTTTCTTACCTAATGGCTCTGTCTAAAACTTCCAGGACTGCGTTGAATAGCAATGGTGAGAGTGGGCATCCTTGTCTGGTGCTGGATCTTAGTGAGAATGCGTCCAATTTTTCCCCATTGAGTAATTAGCTGGCTGTGAGTTTATCATAGGTTGCCTTGATTATTTTGAAAAATGTTCCTCTATATCAAATTTGCTTAAGGCTGTCATCATGAAAGTATGTTGTATTTTATCAAATGTTTTTTCTGCACCTGTTGAGATAACCATATGGTATTTGTTCTTCAGTTTGTCAATATGATGTATTACATTTGTTGATTTGCAGATGTTGAACCATTTGATAATATGGCTTTTATTGTTCAGTCAGTTGATGTGGTTTATGATGTTTATTGAGTTGTGAATGTTGAATCACACTTGTATGCCAAAGCTAACTCCCAGCTGATCATTGTGTATGATCCACTTGATGTGTTAGATTCAGTTTGCTAATATTCTGTTGAAATTTTTTGCATTTATGTTCATCAAGGGTAATGGTCTGTAGTTTTATTTTTGTGTCTTGTCTTTGTTTGGTTTTGGAATCAATAATTTGACCCCATAAAGAGGCTGTAGAGAGTTATATCCTCTTCAGTATTTTAGAATAGTTTGAAGACTATTGGATTTAGTTCCTCTTTAAATATTTTTATAATTAAGGTGTAAAGCCATCAGATCCCAGAGTTTTCATTGATGGAGATTTTAATTACTGCTTCAATCTTGTTACTTGTTATGGGCCTGTTCTATTTTTCTGTATCTTCTTGATTTAATCTTGGTAGACTGTTATTTATATTTATACATTTCTTAAGGTTTTCCAATCAGTTATATTTAGTTGTTCACATGAATTTCTTACAATCATTTGAATTTCTGTGGCATCAGTGATAATGTCTCCTTTTCATATTTTATATATATTTTAATTTTTTATTAATATAAAGAGAACAGTTTTCATAGGTAAAGCCTAAGAGATAATCATATTTCCCTTTCTCTACTTTTCCCTCTCCAGTCTTCCTTCCACTTTCGTTCTTTTTTCTTTAATTTTTGCAAAACATAATTCCATCCCCTTTGCACCACTAACCATAATATTTAACAAATTAATAGTAGAACGACCACAGTTCCACAAGAGTATAAACAAGGGTAAAAAAACAACAATCAAAACACAAGACATCTGTTTCATTCTAATGCATTTTTTGTGTTCTGTATTAACTACTGATATCATAGAAAACATATCATATTTGTCTTTTTGGGACTGGCTTATTTCACTAATCATAATGGTTTCCAGTTGTATCCATGTTTTTGCAAAAGACAAGATTTCATTTTATGGCTGAGTAGTATTCCACTGTGCATATATACCATAATTTCTTTTTTTTATTTTTTTATTTATTTATTTTTATTTTTATTTTTTTAACTTTGATTTAATGAATATAAATTTCCAAAGTACGACTTATGGATTACAATGGCTTCCCCCCCATACCGTCCCTCCCACCCACAACCCTCCCCTTTCCCACTCCCTCTCCCCTTCCATTCACATCAAGATTCATTTTCGATTATCTTAATATACAGAAGATCAGCTTAGTATACATTAAGTAAGGATTTTAACAGTTTGCTCCCACACAGAAACGTAAAGTGAAAAATAATAGATGATTTTTTTAAATGATGATGAAATCAGATCAGACCTATTGTCATGTTTAATCCCAGTGAGAGTCAAGTTGGGAATTGATAATTTCTTTCTTTCTTTCTTTCTTTTTTTTTTTTTTTTTTTTTACAGAAGATCAGTTTAGTATGCATTAAGTAAAGATTTCAACAGTTTGCACCCCCATAGAAACACAAAGTGAAATATATTGTTTGAGTACTCGTTATAGCATTAAATCTCAATGCACAGCACATTAAGGACAGAGATCCTACATGAGGAGTAAGTGCACAGTGACTCCTGTTGTTGACTTTACCAACTGACACTCCTGTCTATGGCATCAGTAATCTCCCTATGCTCTAGTCATGAGTTTCCAAGGCTATGGAAGCCCTCTGAGTTCTCCGACTCTTATCTTGTTTAGACAAGATCATAGTCAAAGTGGAGGTTCTCTCCTCCCTTCAGAGAAAGGTACCTCCTTCTTTGAAGACCTGTTCTTTCCACTGGGATCTCACTCACAGAGATCTTTCATTTAGATTTTTTTTTTGGTTTTTGCCAGAGTGTCTTGGCTTTCCATGCCTGAAATACTCTCATGGGCTTTTCAGTCAGATCTGAATGCCTTTAGGGCTGATTCTGAGGCCAGAGTGCTATTTAGGACATCTGCCATTCTATGAGTCTGCTGAGTATCTCGCTTCCCATGTTGGATCACTCTCCCCTTTATTTATTCTATCGGTTAGTGTTAGCAGGTACTAGACTTGTTTATGTGCTCCCTTTGACTCTTAGTCCTATCATTATGATCAATTGTGAACAGAAATTGATCACTTGGAATAGTGAGATGGCATTGGTACATGCCACCTTGATGGGATTGAATTGGAATCCCCTGGTATGTTTCTAACTCTACCATTTGGGGCAAGTCGGCTTGAGCATGTCCCAAATTATACATCTCTTCCCTCTCTTATTCCCACTCTTATGTTTAACAGGGATCACATTTCAGTTAATTTTCAACACTTAAGAATAACTGTGTGATAATTACAGAATTAAACCAGTCATATTAAGTAGAACAGACAAAAAAACTACTAAGAGGGATAATGTATTAAGTTGTTCATTAACAGTCAGGACTATGCTGATCAAGTCACCGTTTCTCATAGTGTCCATTTCACTTCAGGAGGTTTCCTTATTGGTGTTCAGTCAGTTGTCACCGATCAGGGAGAACATATGGTATTTGTCCCTTTGGGACTGGCTTACTTCACTCAGCATGAAGTGTTCCAGATTCCTCCATCTTGTTGCAAATGACTGGATTTCGTTGTTTCTTACTGCGGTATAGTATTCTAAAGAGTACATATCCCATAATTTCTTTATCCAGTCTACCGTTGATGGGCATTTAGGTTGGTTCCAGGTCCTAGCTATTGTGAATTGAGCTGCAATAAACATTAGGGTGCAGACCGCTTTTTTGTTTGCCAATTTAAATTCCTTTGGGTAAATTCCAAGGAGTGGGATGGCTGGGTCGAACGGTAGGGTTACCTTCAGGTTTCTGAGGAATCTCCAGACTGACTTCCATAGTGGCTTAACCAGTTTGCATTCCCACCAACAGTGGGTTAGTGTCCCTTTTCCCCCACATCCTCGCCAGCATCTGTTGTTGGTAGATTTCTGCATGTGAGCCATTCTAACCGGGGTGAGGTAAAACCTCATTGTGGTTTTGATTTGCATTTCCCTGATTGCTAATGACCTTGAACATTTTTTCATGTGCCTGTTGGCCATTTGGATTTCCTCTTTTGAAAAATGTCTATTGAGGTCCTTGGCCCATCTCTTAAGTGGATTGTTGGGTTTGTTTTTGTGGAGTTTCTTGATCTCTTTGTAGATTCTGGTTATTAACCCTTTATCTGTTGCATAGTTTGCAAATATTTTTTCCCATTCTGTCGGTTGTCTCTTCACTCTCCTGACAGTTTCTTTTGCAGTACAGAAACTTCTCAATTTGATGCAATCCCAATAGTTGATTTTGGCTTTGACTGCCTGTGCCTCCCGGGTCTTTTCCAGAAATTCTTTGCCTGTGCCAATATCTTGAAGGGTTTCTCCAATGTTCTCTAGTAACTTGATGGTGTCAGGTCGTAGATTTAGGTCTTTAATCCATGTTGAGTGGATTTTTGTGTAAGGTGTAAGGTAGGGGTCTTGCTTCATGCTTCTGCATGTGGAAATCCAATTTTCCCAGCACCATTTATTGAATAGACTGTCCTTGCTCCAGGAATTAGTTTTAGATCCTTGATCAAATATAAGTTGGCTGTAGATGTTTGGGTTGATTTCTGGTGTTTCAATTCTGTTCCATTGGTCTATCCATCTGTTTCTGTACCAGTACCATGCTGTTTTGATTACAACTGCCCTGTAGTATGTCCTGAAATCTGGTATTGTGATGCCTCCGGCTTTGTTTTTGTTGTACAAGATTGCTTTAGCTATTCGAGGTCTCTTTTGCCTCCATATAAATTTCAGCACCAATTTTTCCAGATCTGAGAAGAAGGTCTTCGGTATCTTGATTGGTATTGCATTGACTCTATAAATTGCTTTTGGGAGAATGGACATTTTGATGATATTGATTCTTCCAATCCATGAGCATGGAAGATTTTTCCATTTCTTGGTATCCTCTTCTATTTCTTTCTTTAAGGTTTTGTAATTTTCATCGTAGAGATCTTTAACGTCCTTGGTTAACTTTATTCCAAGGTATTTGATTGTTTTTGTAGCTATTGTGAATGGGATTGATCTTAGAAGTTCTTTCTCAGCCATGGCATTGTCTGTGTATACAAAGGCTGTTGATTTTTGTGCATTGATTTTATATCCTGCCACTTTCCCAAACTCTTCTATGAGTTCCAATAGTTTCTTAGTGGAGTTCTTTGGGTCCCCTAAATAAAGAATCATGTCATCTGCAAAGAGGGATAGTTTGAGTTCTTCCTTCCCAATTTGTATCCCTTTAATTTCTTTTTCTTGCCTAACAGCTCTGGCTAGTACCTCCAGAACTATATTGAATAGCAGTGGTGAGAGTGGGCATCCCTGTCTGGTACCAGATCTCAGTGGAAATGCTTCCAACTTTTACCCATTCAATAGGATGTTGGCTGTGGGTTTTTCATAGATTGCTTTGATTGTATTGAGGAATGTTCCTTCCAAACCCAGTTTGCTTAGAGTTTTCATCATGAACGGGTGTTGTATTTTATCAAATGCTTTCTCGGCGTCTACTGAGATAATCATATGGTTTTTCTTCTGCAGTTTGTTAATGTGGTGTATCACATTGATTGTTTTGCACACATTGAACCATCCCTGCATACCAGGGATAAATCCCACTTGGTCTGGGTGGATGATCTTTCTGATGTGTTGTTGCATTCTATTGGCGAGAATTTTATTGATGATTTTTGCATCTATGTTCATCAGGGATATTTGTCTGTAATTCTCTTTCAGTGCTGCATCTTTTTCCGGCTTAGGAAGAATTTGGGAGGATTCCCTCTTCTTCGATTGTTCTGAATAATTTGAGAAGAATTGGAGTTAGTTCTTCTTTAAATGTCTGGTAGAGTTCAGCAGTGAATCCATCTGGTCCTGGGCTTTTCTTTGTTGGGAGGGCCTTTATTACTGTTTCAATTTCTCTCAGTTATGGGTCTGTTTAGGTTTTCGATGTCTTCCTGGTTCAATTTAGGTAGGTTGTATGTGTCCAGGAATCTATCCATTTCTGATAGGTTTCCCTGTTTGCTGGCATACAAGTCCTTGTAGTAATTTCTGCTGATTCTTTTTATTTCTGTGGTGTCTGTTGTTACATTTCCTTTTTCATCTCTGATGTTATTGATTTGGGTCTTTTCTCTTCTTTTTTTAGTTAGTTGGGCCAATGGGGTGTCAATTTTGTTTATTTTTTCAAAAAACCAGCTCCTCGTTTTTTTTTTTTAGAAAACTTTTATTTAATAAATATAACTTTCCAAAGTACAACTTTTGGATTATAGTGGTTCTTTCCCCCATAACCACCCTCTCACCCATAAACCATCCAATCTCCTACTCCTTCTCCCATCCCATTCTTTATTAAGATCCATTTTTAATTATCCTTATATACAGAAGATCAACTTAGTATACACTAAGTAAAGATTTTAACAGATTACACCCACATAGACACACAAAGTATAAAGGACTACTTGAAGACTAGTTTTATCATTAATTCTCACAGTACAGCACTTTAGGGATAGAGATCCTACATTGGGAGTAAGTGCACAGTGACTCCTGTTGTTTATTAAACAATTGACACTCTTATTTCTGACATTAGTAATCACCTGAGGCTCTTGTCATGAGCTGCCAAGGCTATGGAAGCCTCTTGAGTTCTCTGACTCCAATCTTATTTAGACAAGGCCATAGTCTAAGTGGGAGTTCTCTCCTCCCTTCAGAGAAAGGTACCTCCTTCTTTGATGGCGCATTCTTTCTGCTGGGATCTCACTCACAGAGATCTTTCATTTAGGTCATTTTGTTTTGCCAGAATGTCTTGGCTTTCCATTTCTGAAATACTCTCATGGGCTTTTTAGCCAGTTCTGAATGCCTTAAGGACTGATTCTGAGGCCAGAGTGCTATTTAGGGCATTTGCCATTCTATGATTCTGCTGTGTATCCCGCTTCCCATGTTGGATTGTTCTTTCCTTTTTAATTCTATCAATTATTATTTGCAGACACTGATCTTATTCATGTAAGCCATTTGACACTTAATCCTATCTTTATGATAAATTATGAACTTAAATTTATCACTTTAACTAGTAACATGGCATTGGTACATGCCAACTTAATGGGATTTGGAGTCCCATGGAACGTTTCTAGCTCTACCATTAGGGGTAAGTCCAAGTGAGCATGTGCTAAACTTTACAACTAAGATCTATTTTCAATTAACTTTATACAAATATGATTAACTCTGTGTTAACTAAAGTGTTTAACAAATAGTATGCAAAAAAACTGTTCGTCAGCAGCCAAGAGAAGGGCTGTTCAGAGTCATTGCTTCTCAAAATGTCAATTTCACTCCTACAGATTGCCTTTATGTGCTCCATTAGTTATCACAGATCAGGGAGAACATTTGTCCCTTTGACATTGACTTATTTCACTAAGTATGATGGTTTCCAGGTTCATCCATTTTGTTGTAAATGACCTCATTTCATTTTTTACTGCTGTGTAGTATTCCATTGTGTACATAGCCCTTAATTTCTTTACCCAGACTTCTATTGATGGGCATTTAGGTTGTTTCCATGTCTTAACTAATGTGAATTGAGCTGCAATAAACATGGGGTGCAGATAACTCTTTCATGTGCTAATTTTATTTCCCTTGGATAAATTTCCAGGAGTGAGATGGTTGGGTCATATGATAGGTCTGTATTCAGATTTCTGAGGAATCTCCTTATTGACTTCCATAGTGGCTTTCCCAGTTTACATTCTCAGCAACAGTGAATTAAGGTACCTTTTCCCCCACATCCTTCCCAGCATCTGTTGTTGGTAGATTTCTGTATGTAAGCCATTCTAAACAGGGTGAGGTGAAACCTCATTGTGGTTTTGATTTGCATTTCCCTGATTGCTAGTGATCCTGAACATTTTTCATGTGTCTGTTGGCCATTTGGATTTCCTCTTTTGAAAAATGTCAGATTAAGTCTTTTGCCCATTTCTTAATTGGGTTCTTTGTTTTGTTTTTGTTGAATTTCTTGATTTCTTTATATATTTTGGATATCAATCCTTTATCAGTTGTCTAGTTTGTATATAATTTCTCCCATTTTGTCAGTTGCCTCTTCACTTTGCTGAGTGTTTCTTTTGCTGTACAGAAGTTTCTCAATTAGACGTAATCTCATTTGTCAATTTGGGCTTTGAATGCCTGTGTCTCTGGGATCTTTTTCAAAAAATCTTTGCCTGTGCCAATATCTTGCAGGGTTTCTCCAATGTTCTCTAATAATTTGATGGTTTCAGGTCATAAATTTAGGTCTTTAATCCATTTTGAGTGGATTTTGTACAAGGTGTAAGGTAGGGGGTCTTGCTTCATACTGCTACATGTGGAGATCCAGTTTTCCCAGCACCATTTATTGAAAAGACTGTCCTTGCTCCATGGGTTATATAGCTCCTTTTTCAAAGATAAGTTGGTTGTAGCTGCTTGGATCGATTTTTGGTGTTTCTGTTCTATTCTATTGGTCTGTCCATCTGTTTATGTAATTAAAATAGGAAATGTCTTACTATTGTGATTATAAATCATGATAGCCCTGTAGTTATAATTTAAGTGCTTCAATTTTGCTATATTGCATTTTGTGGGGGGTATTTTCAGTTACAATGGTTATGGTGGATTAGGAAGTTGGAAAGAACCTGAAGGTCCCACCCACCTACAAAGATATAAAGGAGCAAAAATCAAAGCCAAAACCAAAAATATCTGGAGAAGACATTCCTTCCTTTATCAACCATGTATTTTACCAGTCTTAGTTGCTGTGTTTTTGGATTTCTACCATGTATTGATCCTGATCTGCTTGAGTTCTTGAATCATTCCTGATCAGGAGACTTAATGTAACCACAGTCCCAGTGCACCATATGGTGGAGTTTGGAAAAAAAGTCTCATGGCTTAATGAACATGTTCCATTGCCAAAGCAATGATCCCAGCTGCCTCTGTGGGTTATAAGTCCACATTCTCAATGATTTACATCTTCTTTCTTGGCATGATGTTTATAGCCCTAGGAAAACACTTTAGTTCAAGTAGAAATTTTGCTGAAGAATTTGGTAGCCTGTGTAGTTCTTTCAGAGACCTTGCCTAAGGCCTTTGTATTATTCCTCCTAACTCCATGTATTGACCAGTATCCTGCTGAGAATAGGCAAAATGCCTGGATTCCTGAAGCTAGCACCATGTATTAAGAATACTGCAGGACCAGGAATAGAATGAGGTTAGTGAAGCTCTTGCCCTAGGTACATAATTTAAGGAGGCATCAAGAAATTCAATTATCAAGATATATAATATTTTAATGCAACATTCATATTATAAAAATAAACTTGAAAACATAATGAACAAAATATCAAAAGTTTAAGACATGATCAATATTACTTATTTTTTTCTTTTGCCTCAGGCTCCCATTTAACTTAGGTTGTCATTATTCAATGCTGTCTGGATTTTCTTCTCTAAAAGGTTTCATCTGCTAGACTAAACTCTGCCTGCTTGGAGGCAAGAAATATTCTTCTAAAAATCCTTTCTGTGGGATTTATTTCTTATTCAACAAATTCTGGTTGAGCATCTAACACGAGTATTGCAAAGCTTGATGCTATATTATATGAGGCACTAACAAAAATCTGTTAATGACAAGCCCTGTCCTGAAACTGCTTCTAGTATAGCAAAGGGGATAATGTGTAGACAGGATATAAAACTTTTAGGTACAAAAGCAGTGCTACAGGTTAGAAGGTAGAGAGACTGCTTCAGGCTGGGACACTCAGGGAAAACTTTATAGAAAAGGAAAAGTTTCATAGGACTCCAAGTAATTGGAAAATTTGGACATTGAACAGACGTTTCTGCTGCAGAGAAGGTGTAACCAAGAGAAAACCTGAAAGGTGCTAAAAGTAGAGAGAAGCTTGAGTTGGTTGATGAGAAGTGCGTGGAAAGAGGGATAAGCAGAAACTAAACTCAGGAGGTAGAATGGCCCATGGTTATTAAGGACCTTGAAAGGCTTTACTTTTAGAATTCCACATATAATTTTTGAAGGCTGGCATTACCTTCAGGTAAGACACTCTTGCCCCTTCTTCCTTCCTTCCTTTCAAAATTTATTTATGTATTTGAAAGGTGGGAGGAAGGGTTGGATAGAGGAAGAGAGAGAGGAAGAAGAGAGAGGGAGAGAGAGGGAGAGAGGGAGAGAGAGGGAGAGAGAGGGAGAGAGAGGGAGAGAGAGAGAAAGAAAGAAAGAATATCTTCCATCCATCGGTTCACTCTCCAGATGGCTGCAATGGCCAGGACTGGGAGAGGCTGAAGCCAGAAATCAGGAGCTTCTCCCATGCCTCCCACATAGGTACAGGGGCCCAAGCACTTGAGCCATTCTCTGCTGATTTTCTGGGCCATTAGCAGGGAGCTGGATCAGAGGTGAAGCTGCTGGAAATTGAACTGGCACCATTATGGGATACTGGCATCTCTGATGGTGGCTTTACCTGCTATACCACAATGCCACCCTCCTTTTTTAGACTAACAGATACTAAACAGCATGTCTACCAATAAGATGAATGGTGAATAAAAATTGTTTTCGTAACAACCCATTAAATTTCATATTATGTCAATGTGTCAACAGTCTAACAACTATGAGAAGTTAAGAGTACAGCTTAGAAGGTGATAATACTCAGTATCAGTCCAAAGTCTCTGGGGACTCACTGGTGGTCTGTAGCTATCTGGTGGTCAAAGAAGGGGATGCAGAACATTTTAAGTCCCATATTGTCTCGGTATAAAAACTAGCATTCCTTATTCTATTCTTTGCGACCCCTTTCATGCCATTAGTCATATAGATATTTCTTTGTTTTAGTGCTGGCTCATGGTTCTGACCAGAGCCAGAGCCTTTGAGTCTCTAATTAGTAAGCTTAGTGAATTTTTTTTTCTAATATAATGCTATGGGACAGATCTAATTTTAGAAAAGGAAGCTCTTATATTTAAAACTGTGCTGTACCTTATCACTCTCCTATTCTTTTTTTTTAAATTTTTATTTGTTTTGGTTTACTTCAAAGGTATAGGGGAGAGAGGGATAACTGAGGGAAGGATGGAGGAAGGGAGAGAGAGGTGGCAGGTATCTTCCATCTGCTGCTTCACTCCCCAAATGCTCACAACAGCCAGGCCAGGCCAAAGCTAGGCATTAATCCAGGTCTCCCATGTGGGTAGCAGGGGCCCAAGCCATCACTTACTGCCTCCAGAAATGCATTAGCAGGAAGCCAGATCAGAAGCGGAGGAGCCAGAACTCCAATATTGGATATAGATGTCCCAAGTGGTACGTAACTATTGTACCATAATGCTTGCCCCCCCTTTTTATCTATAAAAAATGCTATGCCACAGTGCTGGCCCCAACTATGTCTTTTAAAACTTATGTGAAAGAAGTGTTGTCAAAATGC